>NC_053024.1:142015229-142319310 GCF_003073215.2 Triticum urartu | reverse complement strand
GCATCATCATGGCCTTAATTCTTATTATGCTAACGCAATCTTGTTCCAGTCAATATCGACATGTGCAATCCCTTTGCTTAATTATATGCATCACTATAACTAGTACTCCATCCGTCAATTTATAAGTTGTGCTTACCTTTTCCATCAACTTCGCACAACGCACGGGCATCTTGCTAGAAACACTAGAACATGTTAGACCGCATGTGACCAAACCGACGCTGCGCCAACCCAACTACTATGTACCTTGCTTATCTGGCGGAAATAGCCCCTCCCTAGCATTTCCAATCATTATTTCTATCTATCGATCGTGCCAAGGAGCAAAACTAAATGTTACAATTTATACATGTTTCTCTACTACTCCTATAAAAGACTCAGTTGGTGATGGTGGTGTGTCGGCCATCCTTCGTTTCTGACCATTAGATCTGCATCTAACTGAAGCAAATATGTCCTAGAGGCAATAATAAAGTTGTTATTTATATTTCCTTATATCATGATACATGTTTATTATTCATGCTAGAATTGTATTAACCGGAAACTTAGTACATGTGTGCATACATAGACAAACAGAGTGTCACTAGTTTGCCTCTACTTGACTAGCTCGTTGAATCAATGATGGTTATGTTTCCTAACCATAGACATGAGTTGTCATTTGATTAACGGGATCACATCATTAGAGAATGATGTGATTAACTTGACCCATCCGTTAGCTTAGCACAATGATCGTTTAGTTTGTTGCTATTGATTTCTCCATAACTATGCATGTTCCTATGACTATGAGATCATGCAACTCCCGAATACCGGAGGAACACTTTTTGTGCTACCAAACGTCACAACGTAACTGGGTTATTATAAAGGTTCTCTACAGGTGTCTCCGATGGTGTTTGTTGAGTTGGCATGGATCAAGATTAGGATTTGTAACTCCAATTGTCGGAGAGGTATCTCTGGGCCCTCTCGGTAATGTACATCACAATAAGCCTTGCAAGCAATGTAGCTAATGAGTTAGTTACGGGATGTATCATTACAGAATGAGTAAAGTGACTTGCCAGTAACGAGATTGAACTAGGTATTGAGATAACGACTATCGAATCTCGGGCAAGTAACATACCGATGACAAAGGGAACAACGTATACCGTTATGCGGTTTGACCGATAAAGATCTTCGTAGAATATGTAGGAGCCAATATGAGCATCTAGGTTCCGCTATTGGTTATTGACCAGAGACGTGTCTCGGTCATGTCTACATAGTTCTCGAACCCGTAGGGTCCGCACGCTTAATGTTCGGTGACGATTGGTATTATGAGTTTATGTGATTTGATGTACCAAAGTTTGTTCGGAGTCCCGGATGAGATCACAAACATGACGAGGAGTCTCGAAATGATCGAGCCGTAAATATCGATATATTGGAAGGCTATATTCGGACATTGGGAAGGTTCTGAGTGATCCGGGTATTTTTCGGAGTACTAGGGGAGTTACGGCAATATGGGAGTACATATGGGCCTTAGTGGGCTTTAAGGGAAAAGAGGAGAAGCCACGAGGGCTGGCCGCGTGCCCCCCATGGGCCTAGTCCGAATTGGACTAGGGGAGGGGATGCGCCCCCTCTTTCCTTCTCCTCCCCTTCTCCTTCCTTCCCCCTCCTACTGGAACTAGGAAAGGGGAGTCCTACTCCCACTAGGAGGAGGACTCCTCCTCTTGGCGCGCCCTGCTAGGGCCGGCCGTCCTTTCCCTTGCTCCTTTATATACGGGGGCAGGGGGCACCCCAAGACACAAGTTGATAAGTTGATCTTTTAGCCGTGTGCGGTGCCCCCTCCACCATAATCCACCTCGGTCATATCGTCGCGGTGCTTAGGCGAAGCCCTACGTCGGTAGCACCATCATCACCATCATCATGCCGTCGTGCTGACGGAACTCTTCCTCGAAGCTCTGCTAGATCGGAGTTCATGGGACATCACTGAGCTGAACGTGTGCTGAACTCGGAGGTGCCGTGCGTTCGATACTTGGATCGGTCGGATCATGAAGATGTACGACTACATCAACCGCGTTCTCATAATGCTTCTTCTTACGGTCTACGAGGGTACGTGGATGACACTCTCCCCTCTCATTGCTATGCATCACCATGATCTTGCGTGTGTGTAGGAATTTTTTTGAAATTACTGCATTCCCCAACACTAACGGCTTTGAGGTAAGTTGTGGCATTTTTGCAACAATAGCCCACTTCTCTAGTCCAATTTGTAGAAAACCCCTTACACTACTAGAAAAAAGGGCTGCTAGTGGCGCACCTGTTTTCGCTACTAATGGTGCACTATAGGTGCGCCACTAGACCACGCCATTAGATTTTTTTACTAATGGCGCACCACCGGTGCGCCATTAGTATCTGGTATACTAATGGCGCACCACGCAGGAGTGCGCCATTAGTAGCAATTTTTTTCAAACTGTTTTTTTAAATTTATTTCAAAAAAAATTCAAATTTATTTCTTAACCTCGGGTCACTATGGCGGAAGGTCACCCATCCTCACACTACTCCAGCCTGAGCACGCTTAACTTCGTAGTTCTATCCAACCCCAGCACCACCTCACTTCACAGGCACTTGTTGATATATCTATCATATCAATCCTATTAAACCTTGCTGATGTCTAGGACTTAGTTCATGAGTATGATGAAATTTTGAAAAAATATTTCAAACTTCCCGGTCATATTACGTATCATATTTTGAAAAATAATTCAATTTTTTTTCGAAACCAATTTTTTTGTTACTAGTGGCGCACCTAGCATACGGTGCGCCACTAGTAAGTTTGAAATTTTTTGAATTTTTTTGCCTCTGGGTCTTAAAAGCCCCGTAACTTTTCGAGTAGATAATTTTTCATATAGAAAACTTTTTAATCCGAGTTTGTATGCAAAAGTTATGCCCATTTTACAAATTCCAGAGAGATTTTGCAAATAAAGTCGAAATTCATATTTGTAAATGTTCCCAACAACTAGACCACATATCACATGGGAAACTTATTTTCTTTTATTTTTTTGACATTTCCATCAAATTTTTTTAAAACTGAAAAGGCGGTCCACCGGGGGGGGGGGTGCATTCGCTGGAAGTTTTGGGCCAAGTTAGTAATGGCGCACTGTGGGAGAGGTGCGCCATTACTAGTTTTAACTAGTAATGGCGCACCACACCCACGGTGCGCCATTACTAGTTTTGAAAGAAAAAAAACAAATTCTGAATTTTTTTTGAAAAAAACTTAGTAATGGCGCACCAGTTGAAAGTGCGCCATTACTAGTTTTAACTAGTAATGGCGCACTATCCACTGGTGTGCCATTACTAGTTTTGAAAAAAAATGAAAAAAAATTGTTACTAATGGCGCACCGTGGATGTGGTGCGCCATTAGTATTTGGACACTAATGGCGCACCTACACATGATGCGCCATTAGTATATACTAATGGCGCACCACATGTCTGGTGCGCCATTAGTGGCCATATCATCAATAGCCCTTTTCCTAGTAGTTTTATTATCTTGAAAGCAACCACATCCCTCCCTCACCTCATCAAAATAGCCTGAGAAATATATTTTGAGTGAAAAGTAATATATTAGGAGTATATCAAAACAAGAGTGATTTCTTTCAGGTTTGTGAACAAGTACTACTATTCTACTACTTTGGATCCGTCGCAATGTACGGACACATTGCTAGTAAAAGGAAAAGGCTTGGCGCGTTCGTGTCGCAGCCCCCCCCCCCATGCCCGGGAATCGGGAGTACTCCATGGCCCGTCCGGCACACCACATAGCTAGGCAAGGCATGTTTCCTAGCATTTCACTTTCATGTGGGACCGTCGTTGAGCAAACCGACTATTGGCAAACCGCACCCCGCCCGCCGCCGGGTTGGAAAACATAAACGACGGGAAGATCTAGTTGTAGCATGGAAGCCAAGAAATTAGGTGTCTGATGGGGCTCGTTGATAGAGTAAGAGCATTTCGTACTACTACTCCTACTAGTATGAAGTTTTTACTACAACTAGTACTACCACTATACAACTAGGTACAAAATTTCTCGGCACAACATCGTAGGAACAAAAAACGGGAAGATCTTGTGTTGGGTGATTTATCTTTTTTTCAATCAACGTAGTATGAACAATATGATGTGGGGGGCACCTATGTAGCATATGTGGCTTAGTTGCATGGATACAAAAGGTTAGAGAAAAATAAATAGATAATGTGTTTAGAGTGCACTCCATTAAATAGATATACTTTGGATCCATTGCAGCGCATGGGCCGGCACATCTATACCCCTACTAGCAAGATGCCCATGCGGTGCATGGAACATCAAGATGCATTTATATGAGTAGGTTATCTTGTGAGAGAAAAGTATGAACGAGGGAAGGCCTTATTTGCAAATGTGGAGAGGGGTGTGGGTATCTTTTTGCAAAATTTCCATAGTTTCCTTCCTATCCGTCAGATATAAATCAGATGACCTATATTGCAGGATGGCAGGCACACCATCATCACCAACTCTATTTTTTTTATAAGAGTAGAGATATAGTGTGTGAATAACTTTGAAAGTTGGTCGTTGGATGAAGCCAATCCGATGGTACAAAGATGGAAAATCCGAGCACTACTGGCCGTTGGATATCATCTACATTCCACCAGATTTTGCCACATGTAGAATCTAGAAGACTCCATGGTTGAACTTAAGCATAATGCACAAACCTCAAAACACAAGCACTTCTCCTTTGTTCTAGAATCTTCCATATCTTAATCTATCTACTCTTATAAAAAGCTGAGTTGGTGATGATGGTGTGCCTGCCATCCTGCAATATAGGTTGTCCGATCTATATCTAATGGATAGAAAGGAAACTATGACAATTTACCTGCACTCCTCTCCACATTTTAGATAAGGCCTTCCCTTGTTCATCCTTTTCTCCCACAAGATCCTGATGTTCTGTGCAACGCATGGGCATCTTGCTATCTTATAAAAAACAGAGTTGGTGATGATGGTGTGCCTGCCATCCTGCAATATAGGCCGTCTGATTTATGTCTCACGGATAGGAAGAAAACTATGGCAATTTTGCAAAAAGATACCTACACCCCTCTCCACATTTGCAAATAAGGCCTTCCCTCATTCATCATTTTCTCTCACAAGATAAACTACTCATACAATCGCGTGTGGCTGTGGTAGAAACATGATGCTCACCACATTTCAGGTGGCCCACATGTCAAGCACACAAAGGCAAAGGGGCGGTGCGGCCGAGAGGGGTGAGGCGCACGTTGGGGGACGTGGTGCCAAGGGTTGGAGCGGCGTCGTGGGAATCATGAATGGCAGTGGATGAAACGTGATGGTCGCCGTTGTTGAACTTTCATGGACAAGTTGTCATATCTACGGACACATGCATTGCATACCGATCACTCGAAGGAGTAGTAGTAGAGAAACCTAGGGGGATAAATAGTTCCTTATAGTCAAGCGGACCCACGCTACTACTTGTTTGAAAGACATGCACACCATCGAAATAGTCCATCTATATCAATATACACAGAGAGGGAATAATTTTTTTACAAGAGAGGAAATAGTTCATCCCTCCATAATGCCCTGCTGCTGGTGCAGCTTCTTCTTCTTCTTGTTGTTCTCATTTTCTATGGGAGACAGCTTCGCAACAAGCTCTCTGGACCTTGCAGCTATCTCAAAACTCACACGGGCATCGAGGGCATCATATTTTATCCGCTCGTATATCAAGGGATAATTCTCCTATCCAAACGACATTAATGCCAGCGTCTCGTCACCCTTCTGAGGATTTGTTCTGAGCACAAAATTTGCTACATCGAATAGGGATGGTGTCGGTTTATCACAATCTTCTACAGGAATTTTTATTTTGGTTTGTACGTCAGTGATGCTTTTTCAAATCAAGGTTGTACGGCGCCAGCTTCTGTTTGTCCCCTTCGATGGCTACCCCACAGAAGTATATATCCTCCCGTGGCAAGAAATCATGGAGCTCACCTGGTATGGATGGTGCGTGTATGATGTGGTACACCAAAACATCATCTTCGAGGCATAGCTGAAGGACGGTGGCGCGTTGGATCTTCCTAGTGGCATGCTTCGTGTACTCTGCGTCGAGACCGATCACCTTCATCTCCACCTTTTGGAGGGAGTTGGATACATTGTTGATCCACTCCCGATCAACCCTTGGGTGGTCGGTGACTATGGCAACTATGCTCAACGAGGCTTCGACGAGGACATGTTGGACGCTAAAAACCTACATCTCGATCTCTTTTGCCATTTGGAACCGCTAGACAGAAGGGCTACGGTTTGGAGAATTAGGATTATATGGCTAGTCTAACTGAATAAGATGATTATTTAAAGGGGCTTCAGAATTACTCCGGGAGGATGTGAAGAGGTTAAAACAATGTGAATGCAGTGTGGTTTGGATGCAAATGAAGATGAAGGAGTAGTGAAGAAGCCGAGGAAAATCGGTTCCCGATGGAGAAGTAAATGGGAGAAGTCGCCTGCAGGCAGTTGATTAGATGGCTAGGTAGACTAAACGAAAAGGCTACATGGGTAGACTGAGGAGCGTGGTACCTATCTCTGTACGTGCACATCCTTCTAGCGCTACATGTGCCACTGGCTAGTTGAGGTCACTCTTTCGAATCACCGTGGCGAGACACTTTATGATTCCTTTTTATTTTTGCACCACTCCTGACAGGTGTGACCTATGCAAATGGATAAAAAATGTGTCATAGCTAGTTCAGATGGATATTGGCGCGTGCATGGGAGACACAACATTCTCTAGTTAAGGAATATGCGGTTATCCTCAAAAAAAGAAAAGGCCTTGTCCGTGCTTCCACATGCACGAGAATTTGGTTCTGCTCGCAATATTGATGATACCTTGAGGATGAAATGAACCTAGAGGCATGCTAGCATGGGAGACCTATTTCCGCTATACAGTACTACTCATGTTCCTACTACTCCTACTAGTGGTAGTAGTACAACTGTGGTACACTTGATGATCAAAATATTATTCATCGGGTCCTCAAAGTGAACTGACAAGACCCTGCGCCCGAGGTGACACCAGTCCAAGCGGCGTGTTCGGGTTACCAAAGTCAGCCTCACCTTATGCAATGTGCAGTCACTATCACCGCTGCTGTATAGCATGCCTCGCCTCATCTTCCTCTCCCCTAGCACCGCTCCATCTCCATCTCCGTCTCGCCGGAGATCCTAAGGTCACTCTTCATCATCTCACTGTGCCCCCGTGTACCCTCACTTCGCTCGCCTCCCCCAGTACCGCTATTCCCTCGCTAGCCGCTCCAACACCGAGAGCCTTCTCCCTCGTAAATCAAGCCCCCCAAAACCCCACCTTCCAAACACCACCATGGTCGAACGCGGACCGTGTAGCATCCATATGAGCTGCGATTGGAGCAATCTCCCCAGTGACATCCTCGACCTCTGTTGTTCGTGTATGGATATGTTGAGCGCCCTGCGGCTGGCTGCATGCTCGAGGAACATGCACACAGCCATCGTCGAAGCGAGGCCTAATCTTTTCAAGACACCCTGCTTGCTGCTATCTGGTCTTGTGAGATTTGCTCGCCTTGATACGGAGGCGTACATCATTCCCCTCGACTTCAATCCGATCTCCATTAGCTGAAACTTCTTTACAGGTATGTAGTGGGTCGTCATACATCATTTCCCTCGACTTCAATTCGATCACCATCGCCCGAAACTTCTTGGCAGCTGGTATGTACTGGGTCGGCATGGACTCCTGCTGGATGGCTACCGTTAGAGAAGACGGGAAAAAGTTGGTGCTCGTGAACTTCCAGGCCTCCCATCAGATTATCCTTCCTCCGTTGGATTATATAGAGTTTTACCATCGCAGTCCAAGTCATCTAGATTACCACGTCAGTTGGACAGACCTTGTTTTGCAGAAGATTGTAATCTGCCAAGTGCCCACACGACATGTGGATTACGCAGACTTCAAGCTAATTTCCTTATCTGACTGCGGACTCGCCTATATTTATGCCCGTGCCTTCTTTAGCTGGAGACAACTCAGCTCGCAGTGGATCATCATCAAAGCTGATACACACTTTTGTGATGCTATTTAAGACAATGGCATCATCCACGCGATCGGCAAAGCAGATGCCACCACGTATTGCTGGGACGACGCGTGTAAGTCGTTTTCGTCTGATGTTAATGATGATGCCATGACATTGTTTGAACTTTTTGTGATGATTGGCATATCCCTGTTTGAGTAGAACTATGGCAATGTATTAGAGACGCCATAAATCAGCTATATTTGGAATGAGTTAATTCATGCGATTGTGACCATGTCATTACAGCCAATTTGTACCCCTAAATAATCAAACGGTTAGGAACATATTGATATTCTCCTTATTTTATAGTAATCTATATACTACTAAATATGAGTGTGTGTCAATGGCCATGTTAGTTTCCTCATTTTCATCATGTAGAAACATGCATCACACTATTGGTTTCATCTAACCATACATTAGGGAAGTAAATGTGCATATGGAGAACTCTATATTTGGAAGTAGTGAAATCATGTAATGCTTACCATGTGTACATACCTATATTCACCCTTCAGCAATCAATGGCTAGAATAATATGCTCACAAAAAATTTGCCCACAGAACATGAGTATATAACAATGCATGGTCTGTTAGTTTCCTTGAAGAATTTGTTTGTGAGGACAGAACATGATTACATAACATGCATGACATGGTAGTTTCCTGTGAAGAATCGATTGTGAGATAACATGAGTATAACCATGCATGGCACTTCTATATTTTCGAACCCAGTATACATTTCCATATATTTTTCCTCCCAGTTCCAACAGGGACATATCAATGATGTTTCTTGCATTATCCTACTCATACTCTGAAAAAGGCTAATCTTACATTAACAATGCCTGTCCTTTTTGATATGATGCAGTATCCCTATAGTTACTGCCCTTTGTAATCACACCACCTTTGCCAAAAACAGGGAAGCACAACTGGTTCCTCGCTCGATCAGACGATGGCAACACACTGATGATCATTTGGACACATGAGCCAGAAAAGTTATATTGCAAAAACCCTATTGTATACAAGCACCGTGAAATACGTGAGTAACCGGACAATGGTTGTTATGTCTATGAGCAGGATACCAGCTTGTTGGGGCCTTCAGGATTTTTGATTTCGAGGCGGGTAAACAGCCTTGGTTCACTCTCTGTTTCTCGGACTCAATTATATGATTAACCAAGAGATCACCGTTGGCAAGTGATACGTCTCCAACTTATCTATAATTTTTGATTGCTCCATGCTATATTATCTATTGTTTTGTACTATATTGGGCTTTATTTTCCACTTTTATATTATTTTTTGGGACTAACCTATTAACCGGAGGCCCAGCCCAGAATTGTTGTTTTTTGCCTATTTCAGTGTTTTGGATAAACGGAATATCAAACAGAGTCCAAACGGAATAAAATCTTCGGGAACGTGATTTTCTCACCGAACGTGATCCAGGAGACTTGGACCCTACTGCAAGGGATCAAAGAGGTGGTCACGAGGGTGGGGGCGCCCCCTCCCCCCCCCCCCCCCGGGGGCGCCCCCCCCCCCCTGGGCCCCTCGGTGCTCCACCGACGTACTCCTTCCTCCTATATATACACACGTACCCCCAAACGATCAGAACAGGAGCCAAAAACCTAATTCCACCGCCACAACTTTCTGTATCCACGAGATCCCATCTTGGGGCATGTTCCGGAGCTCCACCGGAAGAGGGCCGTCATCATGGAGGGCTTCTACATCATCCTAGCCCCTCCGATGAAGTGTGAGTAGTTTACCTCAGACCTTCGGGTCCATAGTTAGTAGCTAGATGGCTTCTTCTCTCTCTTTGAATCTCAATACGAAGTTCTCCCCTCTCTTGTGGAGATTTATTCGATGTAATCTTCTTTTTGCGGTGTGTTTGTTGAGACCGATGAATTGTGGGTTTATGATCAAGTCTATCTATGAATAATATTTGAATCTTCTCTGAATTCTTGTATGCATGATTGGTTATCTTTGCAAGTCTCTTCGAATTATCCGTTTGGTTTGGCCAACTAGATTGGTAGTTCTTGCCATGGGAGAAGTGCTTAGCTTTGGGTTCGATCTTGCGGTGTCCTTACCTAGTGACAGAAGGGGCAGCAAGGCACGTATTGTATCGTTGCCATCGAGGACAACAAGATGGGGTTTATTTCATATTGCATGAATTTATCTCTCTACATCATGTCATCTTGCTTAAGGCGTTACTCTGTTTTTAACTTAATACTCTAGATGCATGCTGGATAGCGGTCGATGAGTGGAGTAATAGTAGTAGATGTAGAATCATTTCGATCTACTTGTCACGGACGTGATGCCTATATACATGATCATGCCTAGATATTCTCATAATTATGCTCAATTCTATCAATTTCTCAACAGTAATTTGTTCACCCACCGTAGAATACTTATGCTCTTGAGAGAAGCCACTAGTGAAATATATGGCCCCCGGGTCTATTCTCATCATATCAATCTCCATCACTTTTATATTGTTTTGCTATTTACTTTGCTTTTACTTTTTACTTTGCATCTTTATATCAAAAATACCAAAAATATTCTATCTATCAAATCTCACTCTCGTAAGTGACCGTGAAGGGCTTGACAACCCCTAATCGCGTTGGTTGCGAGTAGCTATCGCTTTGTGCAGGTATGAGGAACTTGAGCGTGGGCTCCTACTGGATTGATACCTTGGTTCTCAAAAACTGAGGGAAACACTTACGCTACTCTGATGCATCATCCCTTCCTCTTCGGGGAAAACCAACGCAAGCTCCAGATGTAGCAGCAAGGACCTTGATGGCATAGAGGCTCTGTTTGCGATGGAAAACTGTGTCTACATGGCGAGCCCTAAGAGTTCAGGCGCAAACTCCCCTGGTTGTCAATGATACAACATGCAGCCAAAAGAAGGTGAGAATGACAAAGGCATCTAGATTAACTTTGATCCTTGGATGTGTCGAGTCCGACAGGCAGTGATGTGGTTCAAGCCATTAGGTTGATAGGTAACTAGGCTATTGCGTCGAAAGGGTGGAGTACTGGTGTCTCCGGATCACTGGTGGCTGAAGCGGGACTGCAAATTATGACGGTATTGGATCATCCCTCTTCGAATGACTTGTTGTCTTTATTGCTTGTCCTGGATGGGTAGTTCTCTCTTTTGTTATGCATATTCCTTTCATTTTGGCCATCCTCATCTATGTCACTCTTACTATGTAATAGTTGCCTCTATTTAGAATGTCATTCTCGTCTGGATCACTAGAGTATGAGCACTGTAGATGGGTGCGTTTTGGTGGCGTAGCAACACTTCTTATGAAATATCATGTCTTGATGTTTATGTCAGTAGTAGTCACTAGTCAGTGTCTGAATGTTGTATATATCGTTGTTTCAAAGTGTTTATTGTCTCAAACTGCTGGTGGGCTAAATGAGGGCATCACCATTATCCAGTGTTCAGAGTATATCTCCTTTTTTCAAGTTATAATTTGAGCTCGGTGTCTTTTCGATGATGTACACTTGTTTGGGCTAGTGTGGTGTTGTTGAATATGGGCCGAGTAGTAACACAATGCCAAATAGGTCAATTATGACTCTCAGGCTGGGCTCACAAAAGATCCTCAAAAAAAGGCCGGGCTCTGAAAAAAAGGAAAGAATTGGGACTCTTGTGCGCCGACATGTGGGCGCCACCGGTGTTTTCATGCGCTTGCGCGCCGAGAGCATATTGGCGCGTGTTTGAAATTCATGCTACCTTTTCATCCCCAATCTCCCACCCCTCCCCCACCTCTGGAATCTCGATTCCTACTCCGGTTCCCCCAAATCCCCCTCTTGTACTCCCTGTACTCAAGCGCATTATCATGTCACTAGTCAAAGCGGATCTCCGAGCCGGAGATCCTGAGGTCTGTCCTGCCTTCGGGCGCTGCGTGTTGTCGCTCAACAGTGGCATGGCGGCGCTTGACGACCAGTTTGCCGGCAAAGTGCTGATGGTAACCATCAACGGGGACCGGCCTCCCATCTCGCCGGATGACCTTGTCAAAGCTCTTGGCATTGCACATGGCATCCACATAAGTGACTTGCTCGTCGAAGTCTGTTCGCCACCGGCTGATTTCTTCGTCAGGTTCCGTACAACTTTCGACTGCAGTCGTGTGTTTGAATCTTCCTAGCGTTTGTTCTGCGATGGCGTGCTGGTGAGCTTTGATCGGTGGTACCCGAGATGGGGCTCGGTGCCCTCTAAGCTTGAGTTTTTAACAAAGCGTACCTTCCACGGCATGCCTCGACATGCTTGGAACAGCGAGTCCGTGAATGAGCTTATCAATGACCTTGGTGGTGAGCTTGTAAGTATGTTTGTTCCTCCAGACAGCTGGGCTTTGACGGTTATGGCATGGATGAAGAAGTCGTCCACCATACCGAAGGTGATTGGTGTTGAGATACCGGTGCAGGAACCGGGGTTGTACTATTCGTCGCCACCAAGGCCGCCGCGGACCAAGTTAGGGATGTACCTCTATCGAGTGTTCGTGCATGTTGAAGTGGTCAATCCATCAATCGAAGTCTTGCCGCCGCCACTGGTGCCCGGGTCCGTCGACGATGTCCATTACAGGAGTCAATGTCTGACTTTCCTCGTGTTGCTCGAAACGATGGATGGCACAGGGCCTACTCCATCACGCGATAGAGGCCACTGCTTCTTTGGGAGAAGAGGCAGGGTTGGCTGCCTGGATGCGCTCTAATTTTTGAGGTAACAACTGAATCTTGTCAGATACTAGTTAAATCTGAGCTATAGGTGTGAAGCACTGATGTGCCAGTACATTTGATTGTGACCTATTCTATTTTTTTACCTGAACTTTTTTTAGAAAGGGTTGTACGTCAACTTAATGTTCTAGCAGAACTTATATATTGTGTTGTCTGTATGTTTTCTTTGCACAGCATTCAAGATATTTCCCCGTCATTGATAAAGACGATGAACTGTTATGTACGAGTTCTTTGGTTTCAACATAGCCCTAGCCCTACCCGTAGCGATCCACTGCTTCCACCTTGATTGTGTCGCCTGCGTGAAATATTTGTATGCAAGTTTAGTGTGCTATGATGTTCTATATGATTGTTTAAACTATATAAGTTTTTACTGAGCATCATCAATGCATATGGCTGAAAGATGTATTTACGAGCATCGACCGATGGGTCTCTCTCTCACACACACACAAAACACACACACACATGCACAAGTGGGACCCATTGAATTAATTCTTCGCTCGTGACAGCTTTTAATTAGGTTCAACTGTACTCTAACTTTTTTCTTAAGTTATTAATTGAGCTCGGTGACTTCAAAAAGTTGTACAGAAGCCTTGTTTTGGCCTTTCCGGTGTTGTTGAATGTGGGCTGAGTAGCCATGTAAGGTTGTATTGTACTACACATGCCTTTTTTCAATATCAGCAATGCAACTGGGCCGACAATTGTACACAATCCGGGTCAACTTGTTTTTCTCCGCCCCGCTGGGCTGCAAATCTTTCCTAGGAGGGATGCATTAGGCTTAACAAAAAAATGGGCTTTAAGAAATAATAAATGAGATGTAATTATAAAAACTGGGCAGTAACTAAAAAAATGCACCAAACACGTAATTAGTTTAAAAAATATATTATTTTTGGAATTTGAAAATTTTAATTTCATTACTTGTTGCGCGTGCAATATTTCGTTGGATTTTTATGTACTACAAATTTATTTTGAAATTATATTTAATCTGACTAGAAATTTCGGGATAAAAATATTTTGGATCCCATCAAAATGTGGGAAATTTTATTAAATTCTGTTTTGAGCGGTTGGTTGATATTGTTAATCGTTGTCCTAGCTAGAAAATGGGCTATACTTTTAACAAACTATAAATGGGTTGTAGTAATTCCATTGGAATTCAAAAATGGGTTGTACATTCTTACAAATTGCAAATGGGCTATATGTTCTCTGCCACACACTTGTGGGACTACTAAGTTGACGCGTCCCCTAAAAAAACAAAAACAAAGTTAACATGTATGCAAGGCTTTGTGAACTTATAGTCAACACACGGTTCTAGCAGCAGTGGCCGTTGGATGTCCATCCAACGGATGTCATGCTTCTTCTTCAATCTCGGGTATTCTTGCTTCAGCCGCCCAGAAAATGATTCCTCCCCCTGACATCTGGGGCGCACCATTTCGGAGGCTGACCTGTGGGCCTACTAAGTGACGCGTACCAAGGGCTTTGTCAACTTAGTCAATATAAACGATTCTAGCTGCAGTGACCACACGTTGTCCATCCAACGACCGTCGTGCTTCTTCAGCCTCTGGTCTTCTTGCTCCAACCACCCAAACCAGCGCCGGTCGTGTCGTGTGCTCCTGCCTCCCGTGGCCAGCTGTGATGTCGCGGAGGCCTCACCGCCCCCTACTACTCCCACCACTGGCCAGGACATCCACTCACCCACACCCCCTGTTATTCTGCGGTGACAACAGCCTCACACCGCAGCCGAACTAGTGAACCCTCGTACTCCTCTCCGGGTGGGATTCTACTGTCGCGTCTTCCCCGGCTCCGCGTCGTCCCCTTCCTAGGCCTCGTTGTCGTCCACCGCCATGGTGCTCTCGGTGCGGCATGGTCAACGTGGTTAAGAAATGACTTCCATCAGAAGAGTACTATACATGGAAAGGCTGACCGCTAGGTCCACAGCCACAACAAGGAAGTGCCTCCTTATTACGCAGAAAATAATGATTCCTCCACCTGATAGCAGGGACCCACCGGACGGGCCACTGTATTTCACGAAAAAAATGTTTCCCCCTGACTGCTAAGACCCACCAGCTACATCTTCGCACGCAAGGAAGTCAGTCCATATCACGGGCAAAAAAATGATTCGCCCCCTGACTGTTGGGACCCACCAGCTACATCTTCGCACACAAGGAAGTGCCTGACAGTCGAGACCCACCTAGTCGAAGCGTACGTAGCGTTGTCATTCTGGTCACGAACGTGTACTTACATACTGGTTGATCGGTCTGTCTACAGGCTGCAGCGATGAACCGTGGCCGTGTAAGGAAGGGCATGTGTCGTAGTAGAGGCGCGGCCGTATCGTAGTAGAGGCGCGCACATAGCATGTACACATACGTGTAGCCAGGGTGAAAGAAAGTAAATATGGCCACGTACGTACATACGGGCGGGGTCTCGAACGCCTACTCATGCATACGTACGGCTAGGGCTCGTGTACATGGCTGGGTCGGAATGGAGAAACATCATCGTCGTCGTGTTCATGGGGAGGCAACGGAATGCGTCATGTTCATCGGGAGGCAATGGAATACGTCTTCATCGGGAGCCAACTGGCTTGGACGGAACAGCCGATTGAAACGAGGCATGGCGTACCGCAGAACGGAGGAAACGGCCTTGTGTTCGACCGGCCACGGTCGAAATGGGATCCTATTCATCGGGAGGGGTCTGGCGTACTGCAAAACGGAGGAAATAGACTTTTCTTGGACCTCCTATGGTAGAAACGGGGTCCTGTTGATCGGGAGGGGTGTGGCGTACCGCAAAACAGGGGAAACGGACTTGTGTTGGAGCGCTACGGTCGAAACTGGGGTCAAGTTCATCGGGAGGGGTGTGGCGTACCGCAAAATGAGACTCTACGGGATACTATTCACCTCCACCGTCGACCTCCTCCAGCCTCCACGGGCTACTGTTCATCCACCGTCGACCTCCGCCAGCCTCCATCTATGACTGTTCATCCACGGGCTCCTGTTCATCCAGCCTCCATCGCTCCTCCACCGGCTACTGTTCAACCAACCCTCTCGACGGGTCCTGTTCAACCACCCCTCCACGGGCTACTGTTCATCCAGCCCTCCACCGGCTACTGTTCAACTAGCCCTCCACGGGGTCCTGTTCATCCACCCCCAACCGGCTCGATCGGGGTCCTGTTCATCCAGCGGCAACGGCCTCTACTACCACGGGGTCCTGTGCATCCAACCCCCCATCGGGAACTATTCATCCAAACCCCCCCCCCCAAAACGCTCACTGTTCATCAAGGGAAGGATGCAGTAGGGTTCGATCGGCTTCAGTTAGGAGCAGTAGCGAAGGAATCACTCGGGTTCAGTGAACAGCAAGGGATCGATCGCTCAGGTTCAGTAACATAGCTAGTGCAATCGCTCGGGCTCAGTTAGAGCCCAACGGTTTGCTCGGGTTCAGTTAGAGCGCAACGCCTCGCACACACACATGTACGTGTACAAGAGAAATGCGCATCACTCGACCCCCAACCACCCACCTAACCGGGAACTCCTCGATATTTTCCTCACCCTTGCTTCTACCACGTTTTTTCCGTCATGCACGGCCTAAAGAATGTAATGCAGCTGCATCTCCGGCCCGCCCAGGGCGAAAAGCCCATTTTCTGTCATGATTTTTTGTCATAGAAGTAGGATCCCACCACATCTATGATGATACCGGGTTTTGTCACAATTATCATCATAGAAGTGTCATAAGCATGACAGAAAAAAATTCGTTAGGCCCAAAATGTCAAGGATGTGTCGTTTTTTTATAGTGTGGAACACCACATCGTAATGGTGTGTCCGAACATCATAACCATACTTTATTAGATATGGTGCATTCAATGATGTCTCTTACCGATTTGCCACTACCGTTTTGGCATTATGCACTAGAGACAACCGCATTCACGTTAAATAGGGCACCGTCTAAATCCATTGAGATGACACCGTATGAATTGTGGTTTGGCAAGAAACCTAGGTTGTCATTTCTTAAAGTTTGGGGTTGCGACACTTATGTCAAAAGGCTTCAGCCTGATAAGCTCGAACCCAAATCAGAGAAGTGCGTCTTCATAGGATACTCGAAGGATACAATCGGGTACGCCTTCTACCATAGATCCAAAGGCAAGATCTTTGTTGCCAAGAATGTAACATTTCTAGATGAGTTTCTCTTGAAAAAAGTGAGTGGGAGAAAAGTAGAACTTCATGAGGTAATTGTACCTTCTCTCAATTTGGAAAGTAGCACATTAGAGAAATCCACTCCCGTGATGCCTACACTAACTAGAGAAGAAGCTAATGATGATGATCATGAAACTTCAAGTCAAGTTACTACTAGACCTCGTAGGTCGAACAGAGCACATTCTGCACCAAGGTGGTACAGTAATCCTGTCCTGGAAGTCATGTTACTAGACCATGACGAACCTACGAACTATGAAGAAGCTATGATGAGCCCAGATTCTGATAGATGGCTTGACGCCATAAAATCTGAGATAGGATCCATATATGAGAACAAAGTGTGGACTTCGGTGGACTTGCCCAATGATCGACAAGCCATAGAGAGTAAATGGATCTACAAGAAGAAGACTAACGCTGATGGTAATGTTACTGTCTACAAATCACGACTTGTCGCAAAAGGTTTTTGACAAGTTCAAGGGGTTGACTGCGATGAGACTTTCTCACCTGTAGCGATGCTTAAGTCTGTCCAAATCATGTTAGCAATTGCCACATTTTATGAAATCTGGCAAATGGATGTCAAAACTGCATTCCTTAATGGATTTCTTAAATAAGAGTTGTATATGATGCAACCACAAGGTTTTGTCAATCCTAAAGATGCTAACAAAGTGTGCAAGCTCCAGCGATCCATCTATGGACTAGTGCAAGAATCTCGGAGTTGGAATATATGCTTTGATGAGGTGATCAAAGCATATGGTTTCATACAGACTTACGGTGAATCCTGTATTTACAAGAAAGTGAGTGAGAGCTCTGTAGCATTTCTGATATTATATGTGGATGACATATTATTGATTGGAAATAATATAGAATTTCTGGATAGCATAAAAGGATACTTGAATAAGAATTTTTCAATGAAAAACCTCAGTGAAGTTGCTTACATATTAGGCATCAAGATCTATAGAGATAGATCAAGACGCTTGATAAGACTTTCAATGAGTACATACCTTGACAAGATTTTGAAGGAGTTCAAAATGGATTAGTCAAAGAAGGAGTTCTAGCCTGTATTGTAAGGTGTGAAGTTGAGTAAGACTCAAAGCCCGACCACGGCAAAAGATAGAAAGAGAATGAAAGTCCTTCCCTATGCCCGGCCATAGGTTCTATAAAGTAGGCCATGGAGTGTACCAAACATGTTGTGTGCCTTGCCATTAGTTTGGCAATGGGGTACAATAGTGATCCAGGAGTAGATCACTGGACAGCGGTCAAAATTATCCTTATAGGACTAAGAAAATGTTTCTCGGTTATGGAGTTGATAAAGGGTTCATCGTAAAGGGTTAGATCGATGCAAGCTTTAACAGGAATCTTGATGACTCTGAGTCTCAATCTAGATATGTATTGAAAGTGGGAGCAATTAGTTAGAGTAGCTCCGTGCAGAGCATTTTAGACATAGAAAATTGCAAAATACATACGGATCTGAATGTGGCAGACCCATTAACAAAACCTCTCTCACAAGCAAAACATGATCACACCTTAGTACTCTTTGGGTGTTAATCACATTGGTGATGTGAACTAGATTATTGACTCTAGTAAACTCTTTGGGTGTTAGTCACATGGCGATGTGAACTATGGGTGTTAATCACATGACGATGTGAACTAGATTATTGACTCTAGTGCAAGTGGGAGACTAAAGGAAATATGCCCTAGAGGCAATAATAAAGGTGTTATTTTATATTTCCTTATTCATGATAAAGGTTTATCATTCATGCTAGAATTGTATTGATTGGAAACTTAAAGACATGTGTGAATACATAAAAAAGTACTGTGTCCCTAGTATGCCTCTACTAGGCTAGCTCGTTGATCAAAGATGGTTAAGGTTTCCTAACCATAGACATGTGTTGTCATTTGATAACGAGATCACACCATTAGGAGAATGATGTGATGGACAAGACCCACCCGTTAGCTTAGCATAATGATTGATCAGTTTATTGCTATTGCTTTCTTCATGTCAAATACATATTCCTTCGACCATGAGATTATGCAATTCTCAGATACCGGAGGAATACCTTGTGTGCTATCAAATGTCACAATGTAATTGGGTGATCATAAAGATGCTCTACAGGTATCTCTAAAGGTGTTTGTTGAGTTGGCATAGATCAAGACTAGGATTTGTCACTCCAAGTTTCGGAGAGGTATCTTTGGGCCCTATCGGTAATACACATCATAAGCTTGCAAGCAAATGACTAAGGAGTTAGTAACGAGGTGATGTATTATGGAACGAGTAAAGAGACTTGCCGGTAACAAGATTAAACTGTGTATGAAGATAACAATGATTGAATCTTGGGCAAGTAACATATCGATGGACAAAGGGAATTACGTATGTTGTCATAATGGTTCGACCGATAAAGATCTTCGCAGAATATGTAGGAGCCAATATGGGCATCTAGGTTTCTCTATTGGTTATTCACCGGAGAGGTGTCTCGGTCATGTCTACATAGTTCTTGAACCCGTAGGGTCCGGACGCTTAATGTTCGTTGATGATATAGTGTTATGTGAGTTATATGATTTGGTGAATGAATGTTGTTCGGAGTCCCGAATGAGATCACGGCCATGACGGGGAGTCTCGAAGTGGTCGAGAGGTAAAGATTGATATATGGGATGATAGTATTCAAACACTGAAAGGGTTTCGGGATGCACCGGATAGCCATCGGGTCACTGGAAGGGGTTCCGCACACCCTGTCTATGTCTTATGGGCCTAATGGGCCAAGGGAGGTGAAAGAACATGTAGTGCCCCATATTTGGTTTTGGTAATTGATGACAATCTCTATGGACTAATGGTTTCCTTGAGTTATATTTGAAGGTTTTGTCCATAGGCTTTTCTTGGGGTACATGTGTTGGTTTCAAGGAGAGTTTGTGTCGACCAAGGTGCTATTCAAGGAATTACATAAAGATTGGTCTTGTGAGAGGTTGATCAAGACTAAGTCAAAGAGATAATCAAGTTGATCAACACACAAAGCGTAGAAGATGTACCGAGAGGGATCAAGTGATCCCATGGTATGGTAAGCATTGTCAATTACGTTTTGTGTACTAACTTGTGGTCTTCATGAGAGTTCTTTGTGGGGTTAGGTTGCGGTGTGCAAGTTCAAGTGATGCACCATGAAGAGATCAAGTGCTTGAAGCTTGCCATCCATTATGGTGACAGTGGACTTGTGGAGATGTGCCGAAGAGTGGCTCACCCATAGTGGACTATGGGGGAGCAATCATCTAGTCTTCATCGAGCCAACGCAATCAAGAAAGGTGGTCCAACTTGAGGGAGTCAAGATCGTCATCATATAGCTCAAGTGGACTTTGTGCAAGGCAAAGGTTTTCCCTTGATAGGTCTTCTATTTTACCGGTCTCATGGTGGTAGTTGGGAGACCGGGTTATAGGATCAATTGTCATACTATCAAGGGGGGCTCTCGATGAGTAGCTTGATCGTATCATTCATAGAGAGCTCAAACCATTGCATCCTTGCCTCACCTTTCTTGGTTCTTGTTTGGTTCTCTTTGTGAGATTTGGAGCTTATGGTCATCTTCTTGACAAGCTCGAGTTCATCCAAAACGGAGTTCACATGCTTCTTCTATTGCGTTTTCGGTGTTGGAGGTTTTACTGGTCTTATTCGAAGAAGGGTACTACTGCTTGGAGGGGATGTAATTTTTTACTACCGCTCTTGGGAGTGGTACTACCGCTTGGAGCAGTACTACCGCGGCTACTTCCGTGGCTACTTCCGCTCCAGACCAAAAACTCATCACAGGTCCAGCGGTGGTAGGCACGGATGTATTTTTTAGTACCGCTCGCAAGCAGTAGTACCGCTACCCTTTGAGGTAGTACCGCTACCCCTAGTGGTAGTACCGTGAGGTCGAGAGGTAGTACCGCTCTGTGCGGGTTGTGAGCATAACGGTTGGATTTTTTTCCCCACCTATAAAAGGGGGTCTTCTTCCCCAATGAACCTTATCCTTTAAGCTCGTGTTCTTCCCCCATTGTTGACCTTCTTTGAGCTTGCTATCTCTCAATCTCTCCATGGATTCTTGCTATTTTTGGGGGGAAAGAGAGAGGAGATCTAGATCCACATTTCCACCAATCACTTTCTCCTCTACATGAGGGGAACCCCTTGGAACTAGATCTTGGAGTTCTTGGTGTTCTCCTTCTTGTTCTTCCTCTCATTTCCCTCCCTAGCATTAGTTGCTTTGGTGGGATTTGGGAGAGAAGGACTTGGGCACTCCGTGTGCCCTTGCCATTGCATTTGGTGCATAGGTTTCACTCCACGGTGATACGTGGAAGTTACAAGTTGAGAAGCATATTACTCTTGGGTGCTTGGTACCCTTGAGCTTGTTCCTCTTGGGTGCTTGGGCTCCCTAGACGGTTTGTGGTGTTCAAGCTCAATAATTGTGGTGTAAAGCTCTGGGCAAGCATCGGGGTCTCCAATTAGGTCGTGGAGATCACCCCAAGCAATTTGACGGGTACCGATGACCGCCCCTAAGGGCTGCCAAAGTGTACGGGTTCGGTGACCGCCCCCAAGGGTTGCCATTTGTATGGGTTCGGTGACCGCCCTCAAGGGTCTCTCATAACCCACAAGTATAGGGGATCGCAACAGTTTTCGAGGGTAGAGTATTCAACCCAAATTTATTCATTCGACACAAAGAATATTCTCAAGTATTAGCAGCTAAGTTCTCAATTCAACCACACCTGGAAACTTAATATCTGTAGCAAAGTGTTTAGTAGCAAAGTAATATGATAGTAGTGGTAATGGTGGTAAAAGGTAACGGTAGCAAAAGTAATATTTTTGGTGTTTTATAGTGATGATAACAATAGCAATGAAAAAGTAAATAAGCGAAGAACAATATATGGAAAGCTCGTAGGCAATGGATTGGTGATGGAGAATTATGCCGGATGCAGTTCATCATGTAACAGTCATAACCTAGGGTGACACAGAACTAGCTCCAGTTCATCAATGTAATGTAGGCATGTATTCACAATATAGTCATACGTGCTTATGGAAAAGAACTTGCATGACATCTTTTGTCCTACCCTCCCGTGGCAGCGGGGTCCTATTGGAAACTAAGGGATATTAAGGCCACCTTTTAATAGAGTACCAGACCAAAGCATTAACACATAGTGAATACATGAACTCCTCAAACTACGGTCATCACCGGGAGTGGTCCCAATTATTGTCACTTCAGGGTTGCCGGATCATAACACATACTTGCAAGATAGGATCAAGAACTCTCATATATTGATGAAAACATAATAGGTTTAGATCTGAAATCAACGCACTCGGGCCCTAGTGACAAGCATTAAGCATAGCAAAGTCATAGCAACATTAGTCTCAGAACATAGTAGATACTAGGGATCAAACCCTAACAAAACTAACTCGATTACATGATAAATCGCATCCAACCCATCACCGTCCAGCAAGCCTATGATGGAATTACTCATGCACGGTGGTGAGCATCATGAAATTGGTCATGGAGGATGGTTGATGATGATGATGATGATGGCGATGGATTCCCCTCTCGCAGCCCTGAACGGACTCCAGATCAGCCCTCCCGAGAGAGTTTAGGGCTTGGCAGCGGCTCCGTATCGTAAAACGCGATGAATCCTTCTCTCTGGTTTTTTTCTCCCCGAAAGTGAATATATGGGGTCGGGGTTGAGGTCGATGGAGCGTCAGGGGGCCCATGAAGCAGGGGGGCGCCCAGGGGGGCAGGCGCGCCCCCACCCTCGTGGACAGGTGGAGGCCCCCCTGACATGGATTCTTCTTCAAGTATTTTTTGTATATTCCAAAATAATTCTCCATTGATTTTCAGGTCATTCCGAGAACTTTTATTTCTGCATAAAAATAACACCATGGCAATTCTGCTGAAAACAGCGTCAGTCCGGGTTAGTTCCATACAAATCATGCAAGTTAGAGTCCAAAACAAGGGCAAAAGTGTTTGGAAAAGTAGATACGACGGAGACGTATCAACTCCCCCAAGCTTAAACCTTTGCTTGTCCTTAAGCAATTCAGTTGATAAACTGAAAGTGATAAAGAAAAACTTTTACAAACTCTGTTTGCTCTTGTTGTTGTAAATATGTAAAGCCGGCATTCAAGTTTTCAGCAAAGATTATGAACTAACCATATTCACAATAACATTTAGGTCTCATGTTTACTCATAACAATGACATAATCAACTAGCGAGCAATAATAATAAATCTCGGATGACAACACTTTCTCAAAACAATCATGATATGATATAACAAGATGGTATCTCGCTAGCCCTTTCTGAGACCGCAAAACATAAATGCAGAGCACCTTTAAAGATCAAGGACTGACTAGACATTGTAATTCATGGTAAAAGAGATCCAGTCAAGTCATACTCAATGTAAACTAACAGTAATGGATGCAAATGATAGCGGTGCTCTCCAACTGGTGCTTTTTAATAAGAGATGATGACTCAACATAAAAGTAAATGGATAGGCCCTTCGCAGAGGGAAGCAGGGATTTGTAGAGGTGTCAGAGCTCGGTTTTGAAATAGATGTGAATAATATTTTGAGCGGTATACTTTCATTGTCAACATAACAACCAAGAGATGGTGATATCTTCCATGCTACACACATTATAGGCGGTTCCCAAACAGAATGGTAAAGTTTATACTCCCACTCCACCAACAAGCATCAATCCATGGTTTGCTCGAAACAACGAGTGCCTCCAACTAACAACAGTCCCGGGGGAGTATTGTTTGCAATTATTTTGATTTGATTTGCATAAAGCATGGGACTGGGCATCCCGGTGACCAGCCACTTTCTCGTGAGTGAGGAGCGGAGTCCACTCCTCTTGAGAATAACCCACCTAACATGGAAGATACGGACAACCCTAGTTGATACATGAGCTATTCGAGCATACAAAACAGAATGTTTATTTGAAGGTTTAGAGTTTGGCACATACAAATTTACTTGGAACGGCAGGTAGATACCGTATATAGGTAGGTATGGTGGACTCATATGGAACAACTTTGGGGTTTATGGAATTGGATGCACAAGCAGTATTCTCTCTTAGTACAAGTGAAGGCTAGCAAAAGACTGGGAAGCGACCAGCTAGAGAGCGACAACAGTCATGAACATGCATTAAAATTAATCAACACTGAATGCAAGCATGAGTAGGATATAATGCACCATGAACATAAATATCGTAGAGGCTATGTTGATTTTGTTTCAACTACATGCTTGAACATGTGCCAAGTCAAGCCACTCGAATCGTTCAAAAGAGGATACCACCCTATCATACCACATCACAACCATTTTAATAGCATGTTGGCATGCAAGGTAAACCATTATAATCTCCTAGCTAATTAAGCATGGCATAAGCAACTATAATCTCTAATTGTCATTGCAAACATGTTTATTCATAATAGGCTGAATCAAGAATGATGAACTAATCATATTTACAAAAACAAGAGAGTTCGAGTTCATACCAGCTTTTCTCATCTCAGTAAGTTCATCATATAATCATCATTATTGCCTTTCACTTGCACAACCGAATAGTGTGGATAATAATAATAGTGCACATGCATTGGACTAAGCTGGAATCTACAAGCATTCAATTCAAGAGAGAAGTCAAGGTAATATGGGGTCTTTGTTAGATCAACAATAATGCATATAAGAGCCACTTTAACATTTTCATTATGGTCTTCTCCTCTTGACTCCCAAAGAGCAAGAAAAGAAATAAAACTATTTACACGGGAAAGCTCCCAACAAGCAAAAGAAGAACACGAAATCTTTTGGGGTTTTCTTTTTAATTACTACTACAAGCATGGAAAGTAAACTAATTAAAAGCTACAACTAATTTTTTTGTTTTTCTTAAGGTTTATTAAACACACAAGAAGAAAACATAAAAAGGAAAATAAACTAGCATGGATGATACAATGAAAAAGTATGAGCACCGACAACTAGCAATGAGTGTGTGAACATGAATGTAATGTCATTGAGAGATACGTACTCCCCCAAGTTTAGGATTTTGGACTAAGTTGGTCTATGGCCACGGCTGGCCTGGCGGATATGCAAAGTTATAGTTGGGGTCATACTGAGATGCAGCAGCTATTGCCTCATGAGCTGCCGCTTGGAGACGGGCCATCTCTGTCCTCCTCTTATACTCGTCCGCCTCCTCGATGGTTATAATATATCTCCATTTTGCCTGAGAGTCAAAGAAAGCAGGATCAGGGAGAGCGACATGATAGGTGCGTCGTCTGTCAAATATTAGTCGGTACTTGAGGAATTGATCATTCCTCTCAACAAACTGATGATGAACCATGGCCTCATAATCTAAATAAACAGGAGGCAACTCAATATCATACCCAAGTATGGGTATATCAAGAAAATTAGCTAGACAGGTTGCATAAATTCCACCGAAGAAATCTCCATTAAATCTATTATTATGCAACCTACGTGCAACAATTGGTCCCAAATTATAATGTTTATCTCCTAATACAGCACTCCTGAGAACACTGAGGTCAGGGACACACATGTGACATGCTTCATCCTTACCATTTATGCACCTACCTATGAAGAGACCAAGATAATGTATAGCGGGAAAATGAATGCTCCCTATGGTAGCTTGTGTTATGTCTCTAGATTCCCCCACAGTTATACTAGCAAGAAAATCTCTAAACTCAGATTTGCGAGGCTCATTAGTGCTACCCCATTGTGGAAGTTTGCAAGCAATATTAAAATCCTCTAAGTCCATAGTATAAGAATTTTCATAAAGATCAAATAGGACAGATTGAGAATTGCATGATAATGAAAATTAGAACCTTCTCACAAAGGAATCAGTGAGATAGTGGTACCGCCGGCACTTATCTGCCTCGAAGCTCTCAAGATCAGCATTACGCACATATGCGTTAAATCCTTCCTTGATTCCTGCTCGATCCATAAAGTCCTCTGAAGGCCATTCACAAGCCCGCACTTGAGCTTCCGTCGGTGGTTCATCATCGGCATCGCATATTACGAGCCTGGGTCCTTGCTTCCTTGAAGGACCACCTTGGTACAATTTCCTAAACATATTTCTTCCTCTGAAAAATTTCTGAAATTTTAGTAACTCAAAATAAAAGTGAACCAAACTCAACAAAATTGATAGCAACTACTCCTACAAGTGCCTAGAGGCAATATCATGCATCAAAACTACTTTTTACCATATAAATTTGACATGCAAGCTCAAGAACACGGTCACCTAAGCAGCAAAAATATGCAATGAATAAAGCACAAGAACAAAAACTAATTGGACCATTGGAGGAGTCACATACCAAGGAACAATCCCCCAAAGCAGTTTTTTGAATGGAGCTTTGAGCAAGGAGATCAAAAATGGCAGCAAAATGAGCTTGGACTCAGATTTGAGCTGGTTAGTGATGTTTGTGGGAGGAAGAAGGAGTGTGTGGTAGCTAGAATAAGTGGAGGAGAGCCACCGTGAGCCCACGAGGCAGGGGGCGCACCCTCCACCCTCGTGGCCAGCTGCTTGCTGAAGGAAATATGCCCTAGAGGCAATAATAAACTTATTATTTATTTCCTTATTTCATGATAAATGTTTATTATTCATGGTAGAATTGTATGAACCCGAAACATAATACATGTGTGAATACATAGACAAACATAGTGTCACTAGTATGCCTCTACTTGACTAGCTCATTGATCAAAGATGGTTAAGTTTCCAAACCATAGACATGAGTTGTTATTTGATCAATGGGATCACATCATTAGGAGAATGATGTGATTGACTTGACCCATTCCGTTAGCTTAGCACTTGATCGTTTCTGTTTACTGCTATTGCTTTCTTCATGACTTATACATGTTCTCATGACTATGAGATTATGCAACTCCCGAATACCGGAGGAACACTTTGTGTGCTACCAAATGTCACAACGTAACTGGGTGATTATAAAGGTGCTCTACAGGTGTCTCCGATGGTACTTGTTGAGTTGGCATAGATCAAGATTAGGATTTGTCACTCTGATTGTCGGAGAGGTATCTCTGGGCCCTCTCGGTAATGCACATCACTATAAGCCTTGCAAGCAATGCAACTAATGAGTTAGTTGCGGGATAGTGCATTACAAAACGAGTAAAGAGACTTGCTGGTAACGGGATTGAACTAGGTATTGGGATACCGACGATCGAATCTCGGGCAAGTAACATACCCATGACAAAGAGAACAACGTATAGTGTTATGCGGTTTGACCGATAAAGATCTGCATAGAATATGTAGGAACCAATATGATCATCCAGGTTTTGCTATTGGTTATTGACCGGAGACATGTCTCTGTCATGTCTACATAGTTCTCGAACCCGTAGGGTCCGCATGCTTAAAGTTCTGTGACGATCGATTTTATGAGTTTATATGTTTTGATGTACCGAAGGTAGTCCGGAGTCCCGGATATGATCACGTACATGACGAGGAGTCTCGAAATGGTCGAGACATAAAGATTGATATATTAGAAGCCTACATTTGGACATCGGAAGAGTTCCGGGAAAATCGAGATTTTACCGGAGTACCGGAGGGGTTACCCGAACCCCCCGGGGGCTAATGGGCCTTGTTGGGCCATAAGGGAAAGAGAGAGGGGCCGGCCTAGGGCAGGCAGCGCACCCCTCCCTTCTGTCAGAATTGGACTAGGAGAGGGGGGCGGCGCCCCCCTTGCCTTCTCTTTCTCTCCCTTCCTTTCCCCCTCCTAGTAGGAGTAGGAAAGGGAGGAATCCTACTCCTACTAGGAGGAGGATTCCTCCTCCTGGCGCGCCAACAAGGGACGGCCGGCCTCCCCCTTACTCCTTTATATACAGGGGCAGGGGGCACCTCTAGACACACAAAGTTGATCACAAAGATCTCTCCCAGTCGTGTGCGGTGCCCCCCTCCACCATAATCCACCTAGGTCATACTACAGCGGTGTTTAGGCGAAGCCCTGCTGCGGTAGCTTCATCAACATCGTCACCATGCCATCGTGCTGAAAAAACTCTTCCCCGAGCTCTACTGGGTCGTGAGTTCGCGGGACGTCACCGAACTGAACATGTGCTGAATGCGGAGGTGCCGTACATTCGGTACTGAGGATCGGTCGATCGTGAGGACGTACGACTACATCAACCACATTGTCATAACGCTTCCGCTTAACGATCTACGAGGGTACGTGGACGACACTCTCCCCTCTCATTGCTATGCATCACCATGATCCTGCGTGTGCGTAGGAAATTTTTTGAAATTACTACGTTCCCCAACAGTGGCATCCGAGCCTGGTTTTATGCGTAGATGTTATATGCACGAGTAGAACACAAGTGAGTTGTGGGCGATACAAGTCATACTGCTTACCAGCATGTCATATTTTGGTTCGGCGGTATTGTTGGATGATGCGGCCCAGACCGACATTACGCGTACGCTTACGTGAGACTGGTTCTATCGACGTGCTTTGCACATAGGTGGCTGGCGGGTGTCAGTTTCTCCAACTTTAGTTGAACCGAGTGTGGCTACGCCCAGTCCTTGAGAAGGTTAAAACAGCACTAACTTGACAAACTATCATTGTGGTTTTGATGTATAGGTAAGAACGGTTCTTGCTCAGCCCGTAGCAGCCACGTAAAACTTGCAACAACAAAGTAGAGGACGTCTAACTTGTTTTTGCAGGGCATGTTGTGATGTGATATGGTCAAGACATGATGCTATATTTATTTTATGAGATGATCATGTTTTGTAACAGAGTTATCTGCAACTGGCAGGAGCCATATGGTTGTCGCTTTATTGTATGCAATGCAATCGCCCTGTAATTGCTTTACTTTATCACTAAGCGGTAGCGATAGTCGTAGAAGCAATAGTTGGCGAGACGACAACGATGCTACGATGGAGATCAAGGTGTCGCGCCGGTGACGATGGTGATCATGACGGTGCTTTAGAGATGGAGATCACAAGCACAAGATGATGATGGCCATATCATATCACTTATATTGATTGCATGTGATGTTTATCCTTTATGCATCTTATTCTGCTTTGTTTCACAGTAGCATTATAAGATGATCTCTAACTAAATTTCAAGATAAAAGTGTTCTCCCTGAGTATGCACCGTTGCCAAAGTTCGTCGTGCCGAGACACCACATGATGATCAGGTGTGATAAGATCCACGTCCATCTACAACGGGTGCAAGACAGTTTTGCACAAGCAGAATACTCGGGTTAAACTTGACGATCCTAGCATATGCAGATATGGCCTCGGAACACTGAGACCGAAAGGTCGAGCGTGGATCACATAGTAGATATGATCAACATAATGATGTTCACCATTGAAAACTACTCCATTTCACGTGATGATCGGTTATGGTTTAGTTGATATGGATCACGTGATCACTTAGATGATTAGAGGGATGTCTATCTAAGTGGAAGTTCTTTAAGTAATGTGATTAATTGAACTTAAATTTATCATGAACTTAGTACCTGATAGTATTTTGCTTATCTATGTTGTTGTAGATAGATGGCCCGTGCTGTTGTTCTGTCAAATTTTAATGTTTTCCTTGAGAAAGCAAAGTTGAAAGATGATGGTAGCAATTACGCGGGCTGGGTCCGTAACTTGAGGATTATCCTCATTGCTGCATAGAAGAATTATGTCCTGGAAGCACCGCTAAGTGCCAAACCTGCTGCAGGAGCAACACCAGATGTTCTAAACGTCTGGCAGAGCAAAGCTGATGACTACTCGATAGTTCAGTGTGCCACGCTTTACGGCTTAGAATCGGGACTTCAACGACGTTTTGAACATCATGGAGCATATGAGATGTTCCAGGAGTTGAAGTTAATATTTCAAGCAAATGCCCGGATTGAGAGATATGAAGTCACGAATAAGTTCTATAGCTGCAAGATGGAGGAGAATAGTTCTATCAGTGAGCATATACTCGAAATGTCTGGGTATCATAATCACTTAAATCAACTGGGAGTTAATCTTCCTATTGATAGTGTAATTGACAGAGTTCTTCAATCACTGCCACCAAGCTACAAAAGCTTCGTGATGAACTATAATATGCAAGGGATGAATAAGACAATTCCCGAGCTCTTCGCGATGCTAAAAGCTGCGGAGGTAGAAATCAAGAAGGAGCATCAAGTGTTGATGGTCAACAAGACCACCAGTTTCAAGAAAAAGGGCAAAGGGAAGAATAAGGGGAACTTCAAGAAGAACAGCAAACAAGTTGCTGCTCAGGAGAAGAAACCCAAGTCTGGACCTAAGCCTGAGACTGAGTGCTTCTACTGCAAACAGACTGGTCACTGGAAGCAGAACTGCCCCAAGTATTTGGCGGATAATAAGGATGGCAAGGTGAACAAAGATATATGTGATATACATGTTATTGATGTGTAGCTTACCAGAGCTCGCAGTGGCACCTGGGTATTTTATACTGGTTCTGTTGCTAATATTTGCAACTCGAAACAGGGACTATGGATTAAGCAAAGACTGGCTAAGAACGAGGTGACGATGCACGTGGGAAATGGTTCCAAAGTCGATGTGATCGCTGTCGGCACGCTACCTCTACATCTACCTTCGGGATTAGTTTTAGACCTAAATAATTGTTATTTGGTGCCAGCGTTAAGCATGAACATTATATCTAGATCTTGTTTGATGCGAGACGGTTATTCATTTAAATCCGAGAATAATGGTTGTTCTATTTATATGAGTAATGTCTTTTATGGTCATGCACCCTTAAAGAGTGGTCTATTTTTGTTGAATCTCGATAGTAGTGATACACATATTCATAATGTTGAAGCCAAAAGATGTAGAGTTGATAATGATAGTGCAACTTATTTGTGGCACTGCTGTTTGGGTCATATTGGTATAAAGCGCATGAAGAAACTCCATACTGATGGACTTTTGGAATCACTTGATTATGAATCATTTGGTACTTGCGAACCATGCCTTATGGGAAAGATGACTAAAACGCCGTTCTCCGGAACTATGGAGCGAGCAGCAGATTTGTTGGAAATCATTCATACTGATGTATGTGGTCCGATGAATATTGAGGCTCGCGGAGGGTATCGTTATTTTCTCACCTTCACAGATGATTTAAGAAGATATGGGTATATCTACTTAATGAAACATAAGTCTGAAACATTTGAAAAGTTCAAAGAATTTTAGAGTGAAGTGGAAAATCATTGTAACAAGAAAATAAAGTTTCTACGATCTGATCGTGGAGGAGAATATTTGAGTTATGAGTTTGGTCTACATTTGAAACAATGCGGAATAGTTTCGCAACTCACGCCACCCGGAACACCACAGCGTAATGGTGTGTCCGAACGTCGTAATCTTGCTTTACGGGATATGGTTCGATCTATGATGTCTCTTACTGATTTACCGCTATCATTTTGGGGTTATGCTTTAGAGACGGCCGCATTCACGTTAAATAGGGCACCATCAAAATCTGTTGAGACAGCGCCTTATGAACTATGGTTTGGCAAGAAACCAAAGTTGTCGTTTCTTAAAGTTTGGGGCTGCGATGCTTATGTGAAAAAGCTTCAACCTGATAAGCTCGAACCCAAATCGGAGAAATGTGTCTTCATAGGATACCCAAAGGAAACTATTGGGTACACTTCTATCACAGATCCGAAGGCAAGATATTCGTTGCTAAGAATGGATCCCTTCTAGAGAAGGAGTTTCTCTCGAAAGAAGTGAGTGGGAGGAAAGTAGAACTTGATTAGGTAATGTACCTACTCCCTTATTGGAAAGTAGTTCATCACAGAAACCAGTTCATGTGACACCTACACAAATTAGTGAGGAAGCTAATGATGATGATAATGAAACTTCAGATCAAGTTACTACCGAACCTCGTAGGTCAACCAGAGCAAGATCCGCACCAGAGTGGTACGGTAATCCTGTTCTGGAAGTCGTGTTACTTGACCAAGACGAACCTACGAACTATGAGGAAGCGATGACGAACCCAGATTCTGCAAAATGGCTTGAGGCCATGAAATCTGAGATGGGATCCATGTATGAGAACAAAGTGTGGACTTTGGTTGACTTGTCGGATGATCGGCAAGCCATCGAGAATAAATGGATCTTCAAGAAGACAGACGCTGACGATAATGTTACTGTCTACAAAGCTCGACATGTTGCGAAAGGTTTTCGACAAGTTCAAGGAGTTGACTACGATGAGACCTTATCACCCGTAGCGATGCTTAAGTCCGTTCGAATCATGTTAGCAATTGTCGCGTTTTATGATTATGAAATTTGGCAAATGGATGAAAAGACTGCATTCCTGAATGGATTTCTGGAAGAAGAGTTGTATATGATGCAACCTGAAGGTTTTATCGATTCAAAGGGAGCTAACAAAGTGTGAAAGCTCCAGCGATCCATTATGGACTGGTGCAAGCCTCTCGGAGTTGGAATAAATGTTTTGATAGTGTGATCAAAGCATATGGTTTTGTACAAACTTTTGGAGAAGTCTGTATTTACAAGAAAGTGACTGGGAGCTCTGTAGCATTTCTAATATTATATGTGGATGACATATTGTTGATTGGAAATGATATAGAATTTCTGGATAGCATAAAAGGATACTTGAATAAGATTTTTTCAATGAAAGACCTCGGTGAAGCTGCTTATATATTGGGAATCAAGATCTATAGAGATAGATCAAGACGCTCAATTGGACTTTCACAAAGCACATACCTTGATAAAGTTTTGAAGAAGTTCAAAATTGATCAAGCTAAGAAAGGGTTCTTGCCTGTGTTACAAGGTGTGAAGTTGAGTAAGACTCAATGCCCGACCACTGCAGAAGATAGAGAGAAAATGAAAAATGTTCCCTAAGCTTCAGCCATAGGCTCTATAATGTATGCAATGTTGTGTACCAGACCTGATGTGTGTCTTGCTATTAGCCTAGCAGGGAGGTACCAAAGTAATCCAGGAGTGGATCACTTGACAGCGGTCAAGAACATCCTGAAGTACCTGAAAAGGACCAAGGATATGTTTCTCGTTTATGGAGGTGACAAAGTTCTCATCGGAAATGGTTACGTTGACGCAAGGTTTGACACTGATCCGGACGATTCTAAATAGCAAACTAGATACATGTTTATATTAAACGGTGGAGCTGTCAGTTGGAGCAGTTCTAAACAGAGCGTGGTGGCGGGATCTACATGTGAAGCGGAGTACATTGCTGCTTCTGAAGCAGCGAATGAAGGAGTCTGGATGAAGGAGTACATATCCGATCTAGGTGTCATACCTAGTGCATCGGGTCCAATGAAAATCTTTTGTGACAATACTGGTGCAATTGCCTTGGCAAAGGAATCCAGATTTCACAAGAGAACCAAGCACAACAAGAGACGCTTCAACTCCATCCGGGATCAAGTCCAGGTGGGAGACATAGAGATTTGCAAGATACATACGGATCTGAATGTTGCAGACCCATTGACTAAGCCTCTTCCACGATCAAAACATGATCAGCACCAAGGCTCCATGGGTGTTAAAATCATTACTATGTAATCTAGATTATTGACTCTAGTGCAAGTGGGAGACTGAAGGAAATATACCCTAGAGGCAATAATAAAGTTATTATTTATTTCCTTATTTCATTATAAATGTTTATTATTCATGCTAGAATTGTATTAACCTAAAACATAATACATGTGTGAATACATAGATAAACATAGTGTCACTAGTATGCCTCTACTTGACTAGCTCATTGATCAAAGATGGTTAAGTTCCCAAACCATAGACATGAGTTATTATTTGATCAATGGGATCACATCATTAGGAGAATGATGTGATTGACTTGACCCATTCCGTTAGCTTAGCACTTGATCGTTTCTGTTTACTGCTATTGCTTTCTTCATGACTTATACATGTTCTTATGACTATGAGATTATGCAACTCCCGAATACTGGAGGAACACTTTGTGTGCTACCAAACGTCACAATGTAACTGGGTGATTATAAAGGTGCTCTACAGGTGTCTCCAATGGTACTTGTTGAGTTGGCATAGATCAAGATTAGGATTTGTCACTATGATTGTCGAAGAGGTATCTTTGGGCCCTTTCGGTAATGAACATCACTATAAGACTTGCAAGCAATGCAACAAATGAGTTAGTTGCGGGATAGTGCATTAAGAAACGAGTAAAGAGACTTGCCGGTAACGAGATTGAACTAGGTATTGGGATACCGATGATCGAATCTCGGGCAAGTAACATACCGATGACAAAGAGAACAACGTATAGTGTTATGCGGTTTGACCGATAAAGATCTTTGTAGAATATGTAGGAACCAATATGAGCATCCAGGTTCCGCTATTGGTTATTGACCGGAGACATGTCTCAGTCATGTCTACATAGTTCTCGAACCCGTAGGGTCCGCACGCTTAAAGTTTTATGACGATCGGTTTTATGAGTTTATATGTTTTGATGTACCGAAGGTAGTTCGGAGTCCCGGATATGATCATGGACATGACGAGGAGTCTCGAAATGGTCGAGACATAAAGATTGATATATTGGAAGCCTACATTTGGACATCGGAAGAGTTCCGGGTAAAATCGGGATTTTACCGGAGTACCGGAGGGGTTACCGGAACCCCCCAGGGGCTAATGGGCCTTGTTGGGGCATAAGGGAAAGAGAGAGGCGCCGGCCTAGGGCAGGCAGCGCGCCCCCTCCCCTCTGTCCGAATTGGACTAGGAGAGGGGGGCGGCGCCCCCCTTTCCTTCTCTTTCTCTCCCTTCCTTTCCTCCTCCTAGTAGGAGTAGGAAAGGGAGGAATCCTACTCCTACTAGGAGGAGGATTCCTCCTCCTGGTGCGCCAACAAGGGCCGGCCGGCCTCCCACTTGGTCCTTTATATACAGGGGAAGGGGCACCTCTATACACACAAAGTTGATCACAAAGATCTCTCCCAACCGTGCGCGGTGCCCCCCTCCACCATAATCCACCTCGGTCATACTGTAGCGGTGTTTAGGTGAAGCCCTGTTGTGGTAGCTTCATCAACATCGTCACCACGCTGTCGTGCTGACGAAACTCTTCCCCGAGCTCTACTGGATCATGAGTTCACGGGACATCACCGAGCTAAACGTGTGCTGAACACGGAGGTGCCGTACGTTCGGTACTGAGGATCGGTCGATCGTGAAGACGTACGACTACATCAACTGCGTTGTCATAACGCTTCCGCTTAACGGTCTATGAGGGTAAGTCGACGACACTCTCCCCTCTCGTTGCTATGCATCACCATGATCCTGCGTATGCGTAGGATTTTTTTTTGAAATTACTACGTTCCCCAACACTTGATCCCCCTGGTGTGTTCTCAGTGCCAGATATTCTCAAATATTCTAGAAAAAATCGTATTTAAATTTCAGGGCATTTGGAGAACTTTAATTTTTTGGGGTATTTTTTGTTGCATTGATAATTTAGAAAACAGACAGAAATTACTATTTTTTCTTTATTTAATATAAATAACAGAAAGTAAAAAGAGGGTACAGACAATTGTGTTTTCTAAATTCATCCATCTCATGCTCATCAAACGGAATCCACTAACAAGGTTGATCAGGTCTTGTTAACAAACTCATTCCAAATAACATGGAACCAGAGAATTTTGGAATAACACTAGGTTACCTCAACGGGGATATGCACATCCCCAACAATAAGAATATCATATTTCTTCTTGACAGTAGGAAGAGGAAATTCAAAACCTCCAAAAATAATCGATGGAATTTTTCCAATAGAGTTGATACTGTGGACTTGAGGTTGTTTCCTCGGAAAGTGTACCGTATGCTCAGTACCATTAACATGAAAAGTGACATTGCCTTTGTTGCAATCAATAACAGCCCTTGCAGTATTCAAAAAGGGTCTTCCAAGAATAATAGACATACTATCGTCCTCGGGAATATCAAGAATAACAAAGTCTGTTAAAATAGTAACGTTTGCAACCAGAACAGACACATCCTCACAAATACCGACAGGTATAGCAGTTGATTTATCAGCCATTTCAAAGATATTTCAATAGGTGTCAACTTATTCAAATCAAGTCTACGATATAAAGAGAGAGGCATAACACTAACACCGGCTCCAAGATCACATAAAACAGTTTTAACATAGTTTCTTTTACTGGAGCATGGTATAGTTGGTACACCGGGATCTCCTTGTTTCTTAGGTATTCCACCCTTAAAAGTATAATTAGCAAGCATGGTGGAAATTTCAGCTTCCGCTATCTTTCTTTTATTACTAAAATTTCTTTCATGTACTTAGCATAAGGATTCATTTTAAGCATATCAGTCAAACGCATACGCAAAAAGATAGGTCTAATCATTTCTGCAAAGCGCTCAAAATCCTCGTCATCCTTTTTCTTGGATGGTTTGGGAGGAAAAGGCATGGGTTTCTGAACCCATGGTTCTCTTTCTTTACCGTGCTTCCTAGCAACAAAGTCTCTCTTATCATAACATTGATTCTTTGATTGTGGGTTATCAAGATCAACAGCAGGTTCAATCTCTACTTCATTGTCATTACTAGGTTGAGCATCAACATGAACATCATTATTAACATTTTTACTAGGTTCATGCTCATTACCAGATTGTGTTTCAGCATCAGAAATGGAGATATCATTAGGATTCTCAGGTGTGTCAATAACAGGTTCACTAGAAGCATGCAAAGTCCTATCATTTTTCTTTTTCTTCCTCTTAGAAGGACTAGGTGCGTCAATATTATTTCTCTGAGAATCTTGTTCAATTCTCTTAGGATGTCCCTCAGGATACAAGGGTTCCTGAGTCATTTTACCACCACTAGTCATAACTCTAACAGCATTATCATTTTTCTTACTATTCAATTCATTGAGCAAATCATTCTGAGCTTTAAGTACTTGTTCTACTTGAATGGTAAACATAGAAGCATGTTTACTAATAAGTTTAAGTTCACCTTTAACATTAGCCATATAATCACCCAAGTGTTCAAGCATATCAGCATTGCATCTTAATTCTCTACCAAAATAAGCATTGAAGTTTTCTTGTTTAACCATAAAGTTATCAAACTCATCTAAGCATGGGCTAGCAAACTTAATAAATGGGATTTCAGCTTTATCATATCTATAGAGAGAATTTACCTTTACTACCTGTGTCGGGTTATCAAGACCATGTATTTCTTCAACAGGCGGTAAATTAAGACCATGTATTTCTTCAATAGGAGGTAAATTCTTAACATCTTCAGCTTTAATGCCTTTTTCTTTCATAGATTTCTTTGCTCTTGCATATCTTCAGGACTGGGAAATAGAATACCCCTTTTCTTCGGAGTTGGCTTAGGAGTTGGTTCAGGAATTGGATCAGGAAGTGTCCAATTATTTTCATTGGTTAGCATATTATTCAATAAAATTTCCGCTTCATCTAGTGTTATTTCCCTAAAAACACAACCAGCACAATTGCCCAGGTGGTCTCTGGAAGCATCGGTTAGTCCATTATAAAAGATATCAAGTATTTCATTTTTCTTAAGAGGATGATCAGGCAAAGCATTAAGTAATTGGAGAAGCCTCCCCCAAGCTTGTGGGAGACTCTCTTCTTCAATTTGCACAAAATTATATATTTTCCTTAAAGCAGAGCGGGGAAATATTTAGCAGAGAAGTAATAAATAATATCCAGGGGACTACGCACTCAACCAGGATCAAGAGAATTAAACCATATCTTAGCATCACCCTTTAATGAGAACGGAAATAATTTAAGGATATAATAATAGAGACTTTTCTCATCATTAGTGAATAGGGTAACTATGTGTCTCAACATAGCCGGTCCCAAGCCCGGGTAAAGGAGGAGGGTTGTGATAGGCTTGGCGAGCCAACGTAAAAACTCAGCCACTCTTATGGAGATGAAACCCAAAAGATTTTCGTTGGGGCGTAACCCTCTCAGCGACGCGCTACATCGGAACCCGGATGTGGTGGAAAATGGGCAAGGGCCAGGCCGTCACCCCCAAGGTGGCGCGCTGTATCTTGATCCGGATACGGTGGCAAGTGAGCGAGGATCGGGTCGTCGCATCCTTAGTGGCGCGCTACATCGGCGCCCGGATGTAGTGGAAAATGGGCAAGGGTCTTCGCATTTGACTCGACGAGTGCGAAGGGTAAGGAAGCTAGCCGAGCCTAGGATGATTCGCTTTGGTAGCTGGAACGTAGGGTCTCTAACAGGGAAGCTTCAGGAGCTAGTTGATGCAGCGGTGAGGAGAGGTGTTGATATCCTTTGCGTCCAAGAAACCAAATGGAGAGGACAGAAGGCGAAGGAGGTGGAGGATACCGGCTTCAAGCTGTGGTACACAGGGACGGCTGCAAGCAGAAATGGCGTAGGCATCTTGATCAACAAGAGCCTCAAGTATGGAGTGGTAGACGTCAAGAGACGTGGGGACCGGATTATCCTGGTCAAGCTGGTAGTTGAGGAATTGGTTCTCAATGTTATCAGCGCGTATGCCCCGCAAGTAGGCCATAATGAGAACACCAAGAGGGAGTTCTGGGAAGGCCTGGAAGACATGGTTAGGAGTGTACCGATTGGTGAGAAGCTCTTCATAGGAGGAGACCTCAATGGCCACGTGGGTACATCTAACACAGGTTTTGAAGGGGAGCACGGGGGCTTTGGCTATGGCATCAGGAATCAAGAAGGAGAAGATGTCTTAAGCTTTGCTCTAGCCTACAACATGATTGTAGCTAACACCCTCTTTAGAAAGAGAGAATCACATCTGGTGACTTTTAGTAGTGGCCAACACTCTAGCCAGATTGATTTCATCCTCTCGAGAAGAGAAGATAGGCGTGTGTGCCTAGACTGTAAGGTGATACCTGGAGAGAGTGTTGTACCCCAGCATAAGCTGGTGGTTGCTGACTTCCGCTTTCGGATTCGTGTCCAGCGGGATAAGCGTGCCAAAGTCGCTAGAACGAAGTGGTGGAAGCTCAAGGGGGAGGTAGCTCTAGCGTTCAAGGAGAGGGTCATTAAGGAGGGCCCTGGGAGGAAGGAGGAGATGCGAATAATGTGTGGACGAAGATGGCGACTTGCATTCGTAAGGTGGCCTCGGAGGAGCTTGGAGTGTCCAGGGGAAGGAGAAGCGAAGATAAGGATACCTGGTGGTGGAATGATGATGTCCAGAAGGCGATTAAAGAGAAGAAAGATTGCTTCAAACGCCTATACCTAGATAGGAGTGCAGACAACATAGAGAAGTACAAGATGGCGAAGAAGGCCGCAAAGCGAGCTGTTGGTGAAGCAAGGGGTCGGGCATATGAGGACCTCTACCAACGGTTAGGCACGAAGGAAGGTGAAAGGGACATCTATAAGATGGCCAAGATCCAAGAGAGGAAGACGAGGGATATTGGCCAAGTCAAATGCATCAAGGATGGAGCAGGCCAAATCTTGGTGAAGGACGAGGAGATTAAGCATAGATGGCGGGAGTACTTCGACAAGCTGTTCAATGGGGAGAATGAGAGTTCTACCATTGAACTGGACGACTCCTTTGATGAGACCAGCATGCGTTTTGTGCGGCGAATCCAGGATTCTGAGGTCAAGGAGGCTTTAAAAAGGATGAAAGGAGGCAAGGCGATGGGCCCTGATTGTATCCCCATTGAGGTATGGAAAGGTCTCGGGGACATAGCGATAGTATGGCCAACCAAGCTTTTCAACCTCATTTTTCGGGCAAACAAGATGCCAGAAGAATGGAGACGGAGTATATTAGTACCAATCTTCAAGAACAAGGGGGATGTTCAGAGTTGTACTAATTACCGTGGAATTAAGCTGATGAGCCATACAATGAAGCTATGGGAGAGAGTCATTGAGCACCGCTTAAGAAGAATGACAAGCGTGACCAAAAATCAGTTTGGTTTCATGCCTGGGAGGTCGACCATGGAAGCCATTTTCTTGGTACGACAACTTATGGAGAGATATAGGGAGCAAAAGAAGGACTTGCATATGGTGTTCATTGACTTGGAGAAGGCCTATGATAAGATACCGCGGAATGTCATGTGGTGGGCCTTGGAGAAACACCAAGTCCCAGCAAAGTACATTACCCTCATCAAGGACATGTACGATAATGTTGTGACAAGTGTTCGAACAAGTGATGTCGACACTAATGACTTCCCGATTAAGATAGGACTGCATCAGGGGTCAGCTTTGAGCCCTTATCTTTTTGCATTGGTGATGGATGAGGTCACAAGGGATATACAAGGAGATATCCCATGGTGTATGCTCTTTGCGGATGATGTGGTGCTAGTTGACGATAGTTGGACGAGGGTAAATAGGAAGTTAGAGTTATGGAGACAAACCTTGGAATCGAAAGGGTTTAGGCTTAGTAGAACTAAAACCGAGTACATGATGTGTGGTTTCAGTACTACTAGGTGTGAGGAGGAGGTTAGCCTTGATGGCCAGGTGGTACCTCAGAAGGACACCTTTCGGTATTTGGGGGCAATGCTGCAGGAAGATGGGGGTATTTATGAAGATGTGAACCATCAAATCAAAGCCGGATGGATGAAGTGGCGCCAAGCTTCTGGCATTCTCTGTGACAAGAGAGTGCCACAAAAGCTAAAAGGCAAGTTCTACAGGACGGCGGTTCGACCCGCAATGTCGTATGGCGCTGAGTGTTGGCCGACTAAAAGGCGACATGTTCAACAGTTAGGTGTGGCGGAGATGCGTATGTTGAGATGGATGTGTGGGGTAGCACCAATTGAAGAGAAGCTTGTCCAACATCATCTGAGATGGTTTGGGCATATTCAGCGCAGGCCTCCAGAAGCTCCGGTGCATAGTGGACGGCTAAAGCATGCGGAGAATGTCAAGAGAGGGCGGGGTAGACCGAATTTGACATGGGAGGAGTCCGTTAAGAGAGACCTGAAGGATTGGAGTATCACCAAAGAGCTAGCTATGGACAGGGGTGCGTGGAAGCTTGCTATCCATGTGCCAGAGCCATGAGTTGGTTGCGAGATCTTATGGGTTTCACCTCTAGCCTACCCCAACTTGTTTGGGACTAAAGGCTTTGTTGTTGTTGTTGTTGTTGTTGTTGTTGTTGTTTGTAGTGAACAGGGTAGCTATATCATTTAATTTAGTAAGATGTGCCACAACAGTTTGAGATTCATAGCCATAGAAAGGATCAGATTCAACTAAAGTAATTGTCTCAGGATCAACAGAGAAATCATAATCCTTATCAATAACAAAGATAGGTGAGGTAGCATAAGCAGGATCATATTTCATTCTAGCATTCAGAGTTTTTTGTTTCAGCTTAGCTAATAATTTCTTAAGATCACTCCTATCATTGCAAGCAAGAAAGTCTCTAGCAGTTTCTTCATCCATAACATAGCCCTCAGACACAACAGGTAATTCATATCGAGGGGGAGAATCTTCATCATCACTTTCATCAATATTATTAGTTTCAATAATTTCATTATCTCTAGCCCTAGCAAGTTGTTCATCAAGAAATTCACCAAGTGGCATAGTAGTATCAAGCATAGAAATAGTTTCATCATAAGTATCATGCATAGTAGAAGTGGCATCATCAATAACATGCGACATATCAGAATTAATAGCATAAGCAAGTTTAGGTGTCGCCAGCTTACTCAAAACAGAAGGTGAATCAAGTGCAGAGCTAGATGGCAGTTCCTTACCTCCCCTCGTGGTTGAGGGATAAATCTTGGTTCTTAGATCTTTTAAGTTCTTCATAATGATAAGCAGATATAAATCCCAAGTGACTCAAAGAATAGAGCTATCCTCCCTGGCAATGGCGCCAGAAAATAGTCATGATAACCCACAAGTATAAGGGATCACAACAGTTTTCGAGGGTAGAGTATTCAACCCAAATTTATTGATTCGACACAAGGGGAGCCAAAGAATATTCTCAAGTATTAGCAGCTGAGTTGTCAATTCAACCACACTTGGAAACTTAATATCTGCAGCAAAGTGTTTAGTAGCAAAGTAATATGATAGTAGTGGTAACGGTGGTAAAAGGTAACGGTAGCAAAAGTAATATTTTTGGTGTTTTATAATGATGATAACAATAGCAACGGAAAAGTAAATAAGCGAAGAACAATATATGGAAAGCTCGTAGGCAATGGATCGGTGATGGAGAATTATGCTGGATGCGGTTCATCATGTAACAGTCATAACCTAGGGTGACACGGAACTAGCTCCAGTTCATCAATGTAATGTAGGCATGTATTCCGAATATAGTCATACGTGCTAATGGAAAAGAACTTGCATGACATCTTTTGTCCTACCCTCCCGTGGCAGCGGGGTCCTATTGGAAACTAAGGGATATTAAGGCCTCCTTTTAATAGAGTACCAGACCAAAGCATTAACACATAGTGTCAGGACCCCGATTCTAGGTCACACCGATCTAGCCTGTAACACCTCATATCACTTTGCGGCCTCACGCATGGTATCCCCACGGGTGTCGCCTTACCATGGCCCGGGACCGTTTGCGCCTTTTGGCTCATGTATATGATAGTGTCGCTAGCATCCATATGACAGAGAACCCAGGCCGACATGACTAGTCGTGAACCCAAAGTGGCACTAACTTACGAGGACAGGCATACATGAATCAACATGGAGCATGTCGGTCAGCAGCGTGTGAATTCGGGCTGTAGCAACTGGGCTAACAGGACTCCGGGAACCTGGGCTGTAGCAGGCTAGCAGGACTCCGGATGTCACCGCGTGACATTTCCCCGAAGGGACAGACACGGGAACGAAGTGAATCATATGCTGGCCAGTCAAGTGTTCCGGAGCAGCAGTGTTGGGCTAGCAGGACTCCGGTGAACCGGGCTGTAGTGGACTACTATGGCTCATGGAAGCACAAGACTACATTTCCCCATAAGAGAGGCTACCAAGGATAAACAACTAGGTTGTCGGATCCCACACATACAAAGCATTTCAATCATACACACAATATGCTATGCTCGATATGTGAAAATCAACATGGCATCACAACATAACTCTAGGACTCAAGTATTTATCCACTAGGCTCCGAGGAGCCAGATAATACAAACATGGGTCTTATGACCCAACATTTAGAGCATACAAGTCAAAGCACAAGCGGAAGCTTAACATGTCTGAGTACAGACTTCTACAAATGAAAAAGGCTGAGAACCCTAACTATCTATCAGATCCTGCCGAGGGCACAAGATCGTAGCTGGGGTGTCAAGCCAAACGTCGAAGTCCACACGGAACTACTAGAGAGACTGAAGTCTCTCTGCAAAACATAAATTAAGCAAACATGAGTACAAATGTACCCAGCAAGACTTACATCAGAACTAGCTACAAATGCATCAGTATCAACAAAGGGGGTGGTGGAGTTTGACTGCAGCAAGCCAGCTTTTGACTCAGTGGCTAACCTAAACTACGACTGCAAGTAACTCTTTTGAGGTGGCGCACACGAGTCCACATATTCACCATATCAATAGTCCACTATGGATCCACTCCCGTCTCCCTACGAGAAGGCCATCCATAGCACTCACGCTTATCTTGCGCATTTGAGAGTATCCACTTTCACTTGTCTATGAACTTTGTAAGGGGTCCAAGTTTCCATATCCGAGGAATCCGGCTATTCGAATAGATAATGATAACCCTGCAGGGGTGTACTTCTTTACACACGCTCTCGCCACTTATCGCCCTGTACACGTCATGTACCTCGGCAACCTTCAAGCGGAAGCCAGGCGAGGGTGTCGGCCACGACCTGACTAACCACACAAGTCTCTCGTCCAGGTTTATAGCCTATTCGGGTTCCATCCGCAAGGAGATCCGGCCAGGGTGTCGCTCACGGCCCCAAACGATATGTCCAGGGTTCCAAAACCCACCATCCGGGTGCCACTTGGTACACCGTGCCACTGTGCCTAGTCTATCCCAAGCACACATGTACCGGGTGCCACTTGGTAGACTACTAACACTACCTACAAACACCAGAAACTAGTTGCAACTCCTGGACAGAGATCGAGTTGATTAATAAGCCGAGAGGGGCCGAGTTACCGGAACCCAATGTGTGGTAGTAACTGTTCATGGATCACAAACACAGAACTCAGTTCTTGAGAACGGCTGCAATGAGACAACCCACCATGTACTCCTACATGGCCTCTCACCGCTACCTTTACCAAATTGTGTTCACACACTTAGCTCTCAACAGTAGGACATGTTCACCATGTTCCAATTCATTCTCGATGAATCAGACCTGACTCAACTCTAAGCAGTAGCAAGCATGACACCGACCATGAATGAGTAGGCATGTCAGGGCTCAAACAACTCCTACTCATGCTAGTGGGTTTCATCCATTTACTGTGGCAATGACAGCTCATGCAGAGGAAAGGGGTTCAACTACCGCAGCATGTAACAGTTGAATCGTTGTTGTCCTAATGCAGTAAAAGAGAGAAGGAGCGAGAGAGTGGGATTGTATCGGAATGAACAAGGGGGTTTTGCTTGCCTGGCACTTCTGAAGATAGTATAGTTCTTCATCGGTGTCATCGATCTCATCGTCGGAACCACGTCTATCGAGAGGGGACAAACACCAGAAAATGAGAAAGAACACAATCAATGCAATGCCACAATATGATGCATGATCATGACATGGCAATATGATGTGATTTGAGCTAATGCATCTAGCTATGATTTAAATGAAGTTGGTTTGAATACATGATTCAAATTACAACTCCATATATGATTATTTAAATGCCCTTTATTTGTTTTGTCCAAAACAGAGGACAAACATTGTTCAAACATCCATGAAAATGTTACAGATGGATTCCTTGAATTTCTCTGATAATTTTTCATATATAATTTATTTCATTTGGAGTTACAGTTGATTTTCTATGATTTTTAGAAGTTTAGAACATTTTTGGAATTTCCTGGATTATTATTAATCCAGAAAATGATTTACAGTGTCAGCCTGACATCAATGTGCTGTCATCAGGTCAACAGCGTCAGCCCAGGTCAAACCTGACGCTGGGACCCACGTGTCATAGGTTCAGTCATAATTAGTGACTTTAGTTAAACCTAACCAAAATCGTTAGAGGAGCTGGGCCCACCGGTCAGTGGCTGTGGGGGTTAATTAGAGCGCCATTAGTGGCTAATGGTGGTGCCACGTCGTCTTTGCCGGAGTTCACCGGCGGTGACCAAAACCGACGACGGAGACGCCACAGAAATATGCTACGGGGAATGGTTTTGAGCGCTGGTTGCAGCTACGGAACGCCAGGACTCAAGCGCATCCATTGCAACAGGCGGCAACAGCTGGGGTGGCCGGAGCTCGCCGGGAACGAGCTCGCGGCGGCGGCCGGAGTACGGGCTCGACGGCTAAGACGCTACAGTGCATGCGAGGTCGAACGGATGGCAGTTCTGGGCTCCTGGGAGCTTTCTGAGCAAGGTGGCGCGCGTGGACGCGAGCTGCGGTGGCCCAGGCCACGCCGGTTTGGAACCACGGCAGCGGGTCCTCTCAGGTCCGGTGGCTAGGCTGGCTAGAGGAGGGGATTGACTGCAGGGAGAGGGGGAAAACGCTCGGGGGCTCACAACGGTGCCGTAGGGATGAACAGCGTGCTCGAGGAAGCCCTGTGGACGACGAATTGGCGGCGACGATCTCCGGTGCCCGACGGTGAACACAACGATGTCGGCGATGTTTTTCGGGGCTTCCTGCGTCGGGAGGCTCTGTAAGGAGGAAGAGAGGAGCGAGGCGGAGCTTGTGGGCAGCTTCAGGGGCGTAGGAGAGGTGGTGGCCATGGCTACGGCGAGCGGCGGCGGCGAACGCGCTCGGTGGGGCTGCGGGAGAGAGCGGAGGGGGGGAGGGCGTCCAGGGAGAGAGCGAGGGGGTCGAGAGGGAGTGCGTGGCACTCGGGGCTGGCTCCAAGAGCGGCGGAAGCAGGAGGTGGCTCGGGCATGTGCCGGCGCATGGTGGCCACGCGCCTGTGTCCTTCTGTCAAAGGAGGAAGAAGACCGGGGAGCCCCTGGTGGGCTGGGCCAGATCAGGAGCTGGGCCGGCTCTGCTGCAGGTGAGAAGCCCAGGTGAGTCCTTCTCTCTCTCTCTCTCTTATTAATTGTTCTGTTTTTCTATTTTTGCTATTATGTTTTGATTTAGTTCAAAGACCAAACCACTTTCAAAATTCATGAAAATAATTGTGTGAGCTAAATGGACTTATCCAAAGCTACACAACAATTTCCAGAATTATTGAACATATATTTATTATATAACAAATATAGATCCAATTCAAATATTTATTGGATTAATTGAAAGGCCCAAAATAATTGTTTTTGAGATTCTAGAAATATTGGTTTGAATTTTATCCCTTGCCAATATTTCCAGAGATTAACAAGAACCTTTTCTTGGACTCATTTGATGAGATTTAAATGTTGGTTATTTTTAGAGGTCTTTTGAGGCTTTTGAAAATTCCTCAATTCAAATTTCATTTGAATTTAAACATGATGCTCACATGAAGGGCTAACCTAGTGCATACCAGAACTAGGGATGTGACAGCTCACCCCTACTAAACAAGAATCTCGTCCCGAGATTCAAGTCTTGAGATAGGAAGACAGAGGGACACAAGCTAACACAATCTTCACGATCCAGATGTCTTTCTCGAGGATGTTGATTCATTGCATCACCTTGATCTCGACGTCTTGCTTTGAGAACTACATCCAACATGACAATGAGTAGAAAGGAAGAATTTAGAAGAATCGATCTTCCTGAGGTTCGAGCAACTTAGGATCATCTTAATGATCACAAGATCAACTCATGGAATGAGACATAGAGGCATCTCTAGAGCTGAGAGGCAAAACATGCATCAGGAGGGACGGAAGAAACAATTTAACGAGGGTTTCAAAGTAGCAAGGAAAAATTGCCGTGATTCCATAAAGCGCATGTAACATCCCAAATTTTCAATTTGGAATGTTATACACTAGATCATCATTGCATATCATATTGATTGCATTTTGGTTGATCCTAGAAAATTCTACGCAACTCAAGGACCCTCGGAGAGAGTTGGGAATTTCGTTATTTTCATATTTGAGTTTTTCTCAAATTTTGAAGATAGGATCATCTGATTTTATTTATTTTATATTCAATTATTTCTATATTAAAAATATGAGAGAGGGAATAAAATGACTTTCCCAAAATAAAGAAATATTGAGGATTTAATAAAAAAATCAAATAAGATTTTCTTTGGTTTTATTTGCTATTTTATTTGAATTTAGGAAAAAAAATGCGCGTTTTTCAAAATTGCATTTAGGCCCCAAATAAATGTCATCCTGTGCGGCTTGATTTTAGAAGCCGGGGAAAATTTATTTCGGGATTTTTGGAGTCCGTTTAGTAGTCCTTTTGTTTTTTTCCGAGCGTAATTATTTACAAAAAAACGTCCGAACTGACCTACGGGCCGTGCTAGGCCCGGACTCCTCCAGGCCTCAGCCTTTATAAGCCGTCGGCCCACCCCAGGCCGAAACCCTAGCCGCCGCCCGCCTCGAGCCCCGCGCCCGCGCTGCAGCCGCCTTTCGCCGCCGCCCCGCGCCCTCGCCGCCGCCCGCCGCCGCCCCGCAGGACCCCGCCGCCGCCTCGCCAGAGCCGCCGCCGCCCGTCTCGCCGCCGAGTCGCCGAGGTTGACCCGCCGGTTTTCGTTCGGTTTTCGCCGGTTTTCGTTTGGTTTTTTTAGTTTCGTTTTTTTTCTTTAGATCGGTTTTTCGGTTTAGGCTAATTAGCGAGTGTTTACTCGTTTGTTCGTTTTAACGAACGCATTCTTTGTTTAGATTCAGTTAACGAGCGTTCGTTCGTTAAACTGTTCATCTTTTTTCTTTTTCTCGGATTAAATCCGCGATTTTTCTGATCGTGATTTCTGATCCGATTTTCGTTTTAGTCTAACTTTTCGCTCGTTTATCAAAATCAGGCGATTCAAGCGCCTGGAGTTTCATTTCGAAACCCTCTTTCCGTTTAACCAACTTAAACAAGTTTTTTCCACTGTAAAAATTGCCTTAGATCCAGAATAGTAAATGAAGCCTGTTTCTTTTCCTTTTGTCTTTCGTTGCTTCGTTCGATTTGACTCTTTTTGCCAACCAGAGTTCTTCAGTTGAACTTTCTGGTTAGATCTCTTATTTGAGTTTTACCTGTGCATTAGTTGAGTACTTATTGTATGCTTGTTTGTTTGCGATAGAGTACCGGGAGTGCGCCGCTTGCTACTTCGAATCGCTAGGTTTCCCGGATCATCAGCAAGGCAAGTAACACTTTGATCATGTTTTTCCCTCTACCCAGTTTTGTTGCATTAGATCAATCCTTACACATTGCATGATAGGGACCTAATTAAATTGTGGGTTTGGGAAGTAGTTGAGGTAGTACCTATACCTGTTTATTATCAAACCTTTGGGAGTTACTTCTACGTTTGCTTATTATGCCATGCTATGCTAGTGGACGTGGATTGGGTGAGTGTATCCATGAAAGATGTGAGATTGTTAATTAATGGTTTATTTAAGGTGGCAACTTAAACACACATCTGGGTGGATTGAGGTACTTGGGTATTCCAGGATTGCCTGTTTTTCTTTATGGACCGCCACCCAGGCTCAAAGGAAGCATGAGATTATTCATGCTAGAAACTTCCATGTGCAGCCACAAGCTATTATGGGCTCTAGCATAGTTGACTAAGTCGTGCGAACTCTTACAGTGGTAGACTAGCAGATGTAGGGGATGTAGGTGGTACGGTCTACCCATCGTAAGGTGCTAGCGCCTCTGAAAGACTATGTCTCGGTCATCCGTTTCTCAAACACCATGTAGTGCGAGAAATCCAACGGAGGAGATCGAGTCTTGTGGGGAAAAGTGCGCAAACCTCTGCAGAGTGTATAAACTAATCATGGTTAGCCGTGTCCCCGGTTATGGACATCTTGAGTATCTAGTACCTGGATTATCATGTGAATCTCAACATGTTACTATAAAATTAATTTTGATGGGTTTGTTTAATGATGATTCTTAATTGGGATTGAGAATGCTGTCAACCATTCTCAATGTTTAACAACCACCATGATAGTTAAATAAATTTATTCCTTTGCAGTAGGGAAAATTGGCTTTACGCAAAACTGTAACCATAGAGCTTTCCACCAGCCAAATATGCATATATAATAGTTGTTTCATTCTGTTACTCTCTATGTGTTACATTGCTAGCATATTCCATGTGCTGACCCGTTTCGGGCTGCAACGTTAATGTTGCAGACTTTTCAGACGATGATTAAGGAGTTTTAGGTCGTGGTTCTATACTCAGTGATGCCGTTGGAGTTGATGGACTCACTTATCTTCCAAGCCTTCCGATGTTATCGTTATTAGATGGCCTTAAGCCATATTTATTCTAATAAGTTCTCTATTGAGACGCTCGATGTAATAAGTGTGTGATTGCTACTCTGTTATAAATCCTTCAAGTACTATGTGGTGTCAGCATTACTGATCCAGGGATGACACCGGAGCACAGAGATTGGACCGTTTGAGGTCTGGTCGCTACAGGGCACCTCAGGAAAAGTGACTCGTGGAGTTATGCCCTTAAGTGGAAAAAAGAATTACTTTTGGTACATAGATCATTGAAACTCTTTATACCAGCCTAAGGCAATCACAATCGATCGTTTGGCGGAGTTCTAATGGATGATGTGGACTACCTTGTTGAAGACATCCTGATGGATGATTTCTGCTTATCATCGGAAATGGAAGGGACCCATGGCAGACTGACACAATGACAGGTGCAAGCTGGAAACAAAATGCAAATGTTGGGAATGATTCTAGTAACTAGGGAGAAACCCAACAGTAGAGAGAGATTCCACTATTGGAAAGGTTATAGCATAACCGAGGAAACTGAGAGCGGATGCCAATTAATGCCGACGATAAATCCTAGTGATTGCGTGTGCTCTCAAGAACTTGAGCATTCCCATATTCAACAAGTTTTACCAATATCCATGTCAAGGATCCTAGCAACACAACATACTACCATGATGAATAATGGTGGAGGATGCAGATGCAAAGAAAGATAACACTTTCTCAGATTTCACCTTAGCGAGGCCAAGGGATCAAAATCTGGATGATCAACCGAGAGACATTTAGCACTCCGCTTCTAATGTTCTCCTTGATGTGCTAGCATAACCCATTTATTGATATGGTTTGGTATCTAGGACATCAAGTAAAAGGTCGGACTTCGGGAACAGAAAAATCCATAAGGAACTACTATTGGAATAAATTCTACGAGATCCTAATGGGGAAGTGGCCAACTTCTTCAAACAAGATACTACAATAATAGGTCTTCTGGTCGGGTGTGTTGGCCACATCATCCACTTTACCGGTTACTGAGAGACCAATATTATAGCTCTTGGGAAAACGTCCCAACCATCACATCTGCCTAAGATTCAGATCTAGTTGGTGTCAGGATATTCCAGACTCATTGAGTCTAGAAGAAAATGGAAGTTTGCAACACAAATCGACGAGATGACATTACAAGATTCTCGGGAGATGAACTATGATAGAAAGCTCCAGAGCATGAGCTGGTTCTGCTACAACATGTGAACACACTGTCCCAGACAAGCATGGCCACATGGTAGTCTTATAATAAAACACTACCGAGTTCTGGTTGGGAACCATCATCGCGAATAACGAAGTCTTGTGCATTACCATGGATTAGCACTTAACTCCTTCTCCTAGAACAAATCAGTCAGTGGCTTGGTGTGCTAGGGACACATATGGACTGGAGGTAGCAAGCCTATCAGACCATAGAATACTTCACACATGCATGACTAACTTGGGATGATTCCAAAGGAAGCAAAACAAGCTTTCTTGAATCCACGGCGGCAACTTGCATCAGATGCACATGAATTATAGGAAGTCACATCTTTCAACCGGACATATGCTTCACGAACGGGACATGAGGGAAATGCTTATAAAGTTTCCAAAACTAGTATAATGTTCAACATGAATCATGGGGGAGACAAAATGCTGCTGATGGGCTCAACAACAACTCATCGGAATTACCATATCACTAGGCTTCCACCGTCATGTGAACATGCTGATAGCATTGATCATACCAAAAGATGTAATGGTGTATGCTCGAGGGATCAACCACGAGTAAGACAATATTACGAGCATTGTTGGTTCTGATTTGATTTGAGGATAGCCCACACTCAAATCAAGGTTGGACAAGACAATAGATCCAACAACTGATCACGAGGACCAATCGATGGAGATATCATCTTTCTTCAACACACACACACAGAGACACAAAAAGATATCCCTTAACATGAACTAAGTCAGACAAGCTTTTATCTTCCAACTCTCCAAGTTGTTGTTTAGCTTAACCAACTAGCTCAGGGTTATCCAACACGGATTCTTGGAGAAAGAGTGGTTTATTGGTAAACCAACTTGATCACGAACTCACCATATCGGTCAGGGGATGACCTAGTGATACTTCCATGAAGATATCCGGAAAATCAGGAACCACCGATATGACTCTAAGCTCGAGAACAATCTTGCTTTTCAGGGCAAGACGATATGATCAAATAAGTAAGTAATTCAATCCTAACTGCAAGATAGAAGAGGGCACCAGAAATAAGGACAAGGTAGCACGATCAATCCTAGAATAGTGATTCGATAACCAACACGCTAAGAATGATAATAATGTCCATAACTACCAAGCAACAAGGTTGATAGGAGTATTGATTTCACACATCATGGTTCACTTGTCGGCATTCCGATTACAACAACACGGGAATGAGGAATGAATAATGATGGAGAGAAGTATCACTGCATCAAGAATTCATAAGATATGGTGCAATTCTCATGACAATCCTGATATAAAGGGGGGTAATACTCCAAGGTAGAACAGAGCAAAAGCTGGATTGGCATTTTGATCTGCGGAGCACAACTACTTTGACCCAATCCTAGAAATGGACAAGGTACTGGAGTTTGTTTCTCCTAGTCATTCCAGAATAGAATGGCTTGACGGACCACAAGAATAATAGGCATTGATAACATGAATGCACAACTATTCTTGACCAAACATTGATAGACAAAGGTCAGAATACAACTAAAGAGAGACAACTCAAAGGAATATATGGTTTTCTGAGTTGTGGATGCACAGATTAGTATGTCGAGCGAAGCTCGACATTTCTTCCGGATAACCCATGCGGAAAGGGTAGAACTAGCAGATTCACAATATAGAATGGAGAACTCATCAAGAGCACTCTGGTTGTGATCTTTTGGTTCAAAAGAACTTCTGCCATAAGCAGTTCATGGTATTTGGAAGAAGGAAATAACACGGACCTCGAGGATTATCGCAAAGGTTACTAATATCCTAAAGGAACAAGCAACAATATCAACAGGAAGTGAACAGAGTGATTCTTGGGTCAAGAACACAGGAGTAGAATACCTACTACTAAATGGCATCATGGGATGCTTTCAAGAATGATGGCCAGAATCATCACACTGGGAATACAAAAGCAATGCTAAATTCTCGAGGACACCTAGGGTCATAATACTAACTCCAACATACACATCAAGGCAACGGAGTACCTCAACACACCGATTAGTGTGCTTAATCTGGCCCAAAAATACAACTGGAACATGGAGGGAAGATTTGCAAGTGCATCAGACTATTTAGAAACCTGGGATGACTCAGACAGCATAACGGCTGTAAATGCTCAAAATGATTTGAGACATCCTGCAAAAATGGTGGCATAACCACTCAACATCACAATATCAAGATTCTGAGGCCAGCTATGAACATATGGAAGTAGTAGGAACTGAACTGAGGTTTGAACTCAACAATCCTAGGCAACTACGGTTTAGTAACACATCATCATGAGAGATAGAAGAGAAGCCTAGTTCTTGACCCACGTAGAAAAGAAGAGGTTGACTCAGAGCAGAAGGGCATAAGGTAAAGGAGTAAAAAGAGCCTTACGTTCCCTTCCACAATCAATTCCCTTATATAACTAAAGCATTTCTAGGCTCAACTTCGACCAGCTTGGCTTGGTAATCCTACAGGCAGTCAGGCTCTGATACCAAAGCTGTCAGGACCCCGATTCTAAGTCACACCGATCTAGCCTGTAACACCTCATATCACTTTGCGGCCTCACGCACGGTATCCCCACGGGTGTCGCCTTACCATGGCCCGGGACCGTTTGCGCCTTTTGGCTCACGTATATGATAGTGTCGCTAGCATCCATATGACAGAGAACCCGGGCCGACATGACTAGTCGTGAACCCAAAGTGGCACTAACTTACGGGGACAGGCATACATGAATCAACATCGAGCATGTCGGTCAGCAGCGTGTGAATCCGGGCTGTAGCAACTGGGCTAGCATGACTCCGGGAACCCGGGCTGTAGCAGGCTAGCAGGACTCCGGATGTCACCGCGTGACATTTCCCCGAAGGGACAGACACAGGAACGAAGTGAATCATATGCCGGTCAGTCAAGTGTTCCGGAGCAGTAGTGCTGGGCTAGCAGGACTCCGGTGAACCGGGCTGTAGCGGACTGCTATGGCTCATGGAAGCACAAGACTACATTTCCCCATAAGAGAGGCTACCAAGGATAAACAACTAGGTTGTCGAATCCCACACATACCAAGCATTTCAATCATACACACAATATGCTCGATATGTGAAAATACAACATGGCATCACAACATAACTCTACGACTCAAGTATTTATCCACTAGGCTCCAAGGAGCCAGATAATACAAACATGGGTCTTATGACCCAACATTCAGAGCATACAAGTCAAAGCACAAGCGGAAGCTTAACATGTCTGAGTACAGACTTCTACAAATGAAAAAGGCTGAGAACCCTAACTATCTATCAGATCCTGCCGAGGGCACAAGATCGTAGCTGGGGTGTCAAGCCAAACGTCGAAGTCCACACGGAACTACTAGAGAGACTGAAGTCTCTCTGCAAAACATAAATTAAGCAAACATGAGTACAAATGTACCCAGCAAGACTTACATCAGAACTAGCTACAAATGCATCAGTATCAACAAAGGGGGTGGTGGAGTTTGACTGCAGCAAGCCAGCTTTTGACTCAGTGGCTAACCTAAACTACGACTGCAAGTAACTCTTTTGAGGTGGCACACACGAGTCCACATATTCACCATATCAATAGTCCACTATGGATCCACTCCCGTCTCCCTACGAGAAGGCCATCCATAGCACTCACGCTTATCTTGCGCATTTGAGAGTATCCACTTTCACTTGTCTATGAACTTTGTAAGGGGTCCAAGTTTCCATATCCGAGGAATCCGGCTATTCGAATAGATAATGATAACCCTGTAGGGGTGTACTTCTTTACACACGCTCTCGCCACTTATCGCCTTGTACACGTCATGTACCTCGGCAACCTTCCAGCGGAAGCCGGGCGAGGGTGTCGGCCACGACCTGACTAACCACACAAGTCTCTCGTCTAGGTTTATCGCCTATTCGGGTTCCATCTACAAGGAGATCCAGCCGGGGTGTCTCTCACGGCCCAAACGATGTGTGCAGGGTTCCCAAGCCCACCATCCGGGTGCCACTTGGTACACCATGCCACTGTGCCTAGTCTATCCCAAGCCCACCTATACCGGGTGCCACTTGGTAGACTACTAACACTACCTACAAACACCATAAACTAGTTGCAACTCCTGGACAGAGATCGAGTTGATTAATAAGCCGAGAGGGGCCGAGTTACCGGAACCCAATGTGTGGTAGTAATTGTTCATGGATCACAAACACAGAACTCAATTCCTGAGAACGGCTGCAATGAGACAACCCACCATGTACTCCTACATGGCCTCTCACCGCTACCTTTACCAAATCGTGTTCACACACTTAGCTCTCAACAGTAAGACATGTTCACCACGTTCCAATTCATTCCCAATGAATCAGACCTGACTCAACTCTAAGCAGTAGCAGGCATGACAACAAGCATGAATGAGTAGGCACATCAGGGCTCAAACAACTCCTACTCATGCTAGTGGGTTTCATCTATTTACTGTGGCAATGACAGTTCATGCAGAGGAAAGGGGTTCAACTACCGCAGCATGTAACAGTTGAATCGTTGTTGTCCTAATGCAGTAAAAGAGAGCAGGAGCGAGAGAGTGGGATTGTATCAGAATGAACAAGGGGGTTTTGCTTGCCTGGCACTTCTGAAGATAGTATAGTTCTTCATCGGTGTCATCGATCTCATCGTCAGAACCACGTCTATCGAGAGGGGACAAACACCGGCAACTGAAAAAGAACACAATCAATGCAATGCCACAATATGATGCATGATCATGACATGGCAATATGCTGTGATTTGAGCTAATGCATCTAGCTATGATTTAAATGAAGTTGGTTTGAATACATGATTCAAATTACAACTCCATATATGATTATTTAAATGCCCTTTATTTGTTTTGTCCAAAACAGAGGACAAACATTGTTCAAACATGAATGAAAATGGTACAGATGGATTCCTTGAATTTTTCTGATAATTTTTCATATATAATTTATTTCATTTGGAGTTATGGTTGATTTTCTATGATTTTTAGAAGTTTAGAACATTTTTGGAATTTCCTGGATTATTATTAATCCAGAAAATGATTTACTGCATCAGCCTGACGTCAGTGTGGCGTCATCAGGTCAACAACGTCAGCCCAGGTCAAACCTGATGATGGGACCCACGTGTCATAGGTTCAGTCATAATTAGTGACTTTAGTTAAACCTAACCAAAATCGTTAGAGGAGCTGGGCCCACCGGTCAGTGGCTGTGGGGGTTAATTAGACCGCCATTAGTGGTTAATGGTGGCTCCACGTCGGCTTCACCGGAGTTCACCGGCGGTGACCAAAATCGACGACGGAGACGCCACAGAAATACGCTACGGGGAATGGTTTTGAGCGCCGGTTGCAGCTACAGAACGCCAGGACTCGAGTGCATCCATTGCAGCAGGCGGCAGTAGCTGGGGTGGCTGGAGCTCGCCGGGAACGAGCTTGCGGCGGCGGCCGGAGTACGGGGTCGACGGCTAAGACGCTACGGTGCATGCGAGGTTGAACGGACGGCAGTTCTGGGCTCCTGGGAGCTTTCTGAGCAAGGTGGCGTGCGCGGACGCGAGCTGCGGTGGCCCAGGCCACGTCGGTGTGGAACCAAGGCGGCGGGTCCTCTCGGGTCCGGTGGCTAGGCTGGCTAGAGGAGGGGATTGACTGCAGGAAGAGGGGGAAAACGCTTGGGGGCTCACAACGATGTCGTAGGGATGGCAGCGTGCTCGAGGAAGCCCTGTGGACGACGAATCGGCGGCGACGGTCTCCGGTGCCCGACGGTGAACATGATGATGTCGGCGATGTTTTTCGGGGCTTCCAGCGTCGGGAGGCTCGGTGAGGTGGAAGAGAGGAATGAGGCGGAGCTTGTGGGCAGCTTCAGGGGGCGTAGGAGAGGTGGTGGCCATGGCTACGGCAAGCGGCGGCGGCGAACATGCTCGGTGGTGCTGCGGGAGAGAGCAGAGGAGGGGAAGGGTCCAGGGAGAGAGCAAGGGGGTCGAGAGGGAGTGCGTGGCACTTGGGGCTGGCTCCAGAAGCGGCGGAAGCAGGAGGTGGCTCGGGCGCGTGCCGGCGCGCTGTGGCACGCGCCTCTGTCCTTCTGTCAAAGGAGGAAGAAGACTGGGGAGCCCCTGGTGGGCTGGGCCAGATCAGGAGCTGGGCCGGCTCTGCTGCAGGTGAGAAGCCCAGGTGAGTCCTTCTCTCTCTCTCTCTTATTAATTGTTCTGTTTTTCTATTTTTGCTATTATGTTTTGATTTAGTTCAAAGACCAAAACACTTTCAAAATTCATGAAAATAATTGTGTGAGCTAAATGGACTTATCCAAAGCTACACAACAATTTCCAGAATTATTGAACATATATATATTATATAACAAATATAGATCCAATTCAAATATTTATTGGATTAATTGAAAGGCCCAAAACAATTGTTTCTGAGATTCTAGAAATATTGGTTTGAATTTTATCCCTTGCCAATATTTCCAGAGATTAAGAGCAACATTTTCTTGGACTCATTTGATGAGATTTAAATGTTGGTTATTTTTAGAGGTCTTCTGAGGCTTTTGAAAATTCCTCAATTCAAATTTCATTTGAATTTAAACATGATGCTCACATGAAGGGCTTGCCTAGTGCATACCAGAACTAGGGATGTGACACATAGTGAATACATGAACTCCTCAAACTACGGTCATCACCGGGAGTGGTCCAGATTATTGTCACTTTGGGGTTGCCGGATCATAACACATATTAGGTGACTATAGACTTGCAAGATAGGGTCAAGAACTCTCATATATTGATGAAAACATAATAGGTTCAGATCTGAAATCATGGCACTCGGGCCCTAGTGACAAGCATTAAGCATAGCAAAGTCATGGCAACATCAATCTCAGAACATAGTGGATACTAGGGATCAAACCCTAACAAAACTAACTCGATTACATGATAAATCTCATCCAACCCATCACCGTCCAGCAAGCCTACGATGGAATTACTCACGCACGGCAGTGAGCATCATGAAATTGGTGATGGAGGATGGTTGATGGTGACGATGGCGACGGATTCACCTCTGCGGAGCCCCGAACGGACTCCAGATCAGCCCTCCCGAGAGAGTTTAGGGCTTGGCGGCGGCTCCGTATTGTAAAATGCGATGAATCCTTCTCTCTGGGTTTTTTCTCCCCGAAAGTGAATATATGGAGTCAGGGTTGAGGTCGGTGGAGCGTCAGGGGGCCCACGAGGCAGGGGGCACGCCCAGGGGGCAGGTCTTGATAACCCACAAGTATAGGGGATCGCAACAGTTTGCGATAAGTAAGACTGTCGAACCCAACGAGGAGCTAAAGGCAGAACAAATATTCCCTCAAGTTCTATCGACAACCGATACAACTCTACGCATGCTTGATGTTCGCTTTACCTAGAACAAGTATGAAACTAGAAGTACTTTGTAGGTGTTATTGGATAGGTTTGCTAGATAATAAAGATTACGTAAATAAAAAGTAGGGGCTGTTTAGGTAAAGACACAACTAAATTAGTTTTAGTAAAGAGCTTTTTGTTACGAGAAAGTTATTTGTCCCTAGGCAATCGATAACTAGACCGGTAATCATTATTGCAATTTTATATGAGGGAGAGGCATAAGCTAACGTACTTTCTCTACTTGGATCATATGCACTTATGATTGGAACTCTAGCAAGCATCCGCAACTACTAAAGATCATTAAGGTAAAACCCAACCATAGCATTAAAGTATCAAGTCCTCTTTATCCCATACGCAAACAACCTACTTACTCGGGTATGTGCTTCTGTCACTCACGCCACCCACCATAAGCAAATCATGAACATATTGTAAACCCTACAGTGAGGATCCCTCACGCTTGCGCGACACGGAGAGCACCATAGGATAGCACCAATAATAAAATATGCAACTCAAACCAATCACGATCATCAAATAACCCATAGGACAAAACAGATCTACTCAAACATCATAGGATAGCCATACATCATTGGGAAATAATGTATAGCGTTGAGCACCATGTTTAAGTAGAGATTACAGTGGGTAAGAGAGAGGTTACACCGCTGCATAGAGGGGGAAGAGTTGGTGATGATGGCGGTGAAGTTGTTGGTGAAGATTGCGGTGATGATGATGGCCCCTGGTGGCACTCCGGCGCCACCGGAAGCAAGGGGGAGAGAGCCCCCCTTCTTCTTCTTCCTTGACCTCCTCCCTAGATGGGAGAAGGGTTTCCCCTCTGGTCCATGGCCTCCATGGCATGGGAGGGGTGAGAGCCCCTCCGAGATTGGATCTGTCTCTCTGTCTCTCTGTCTCTCTCTGTTTCTGCGTTCTCAGATTCTACCCTTTCATCATTTCTTATATTCCCGGAGATCCGTAACTCCGATTGGGCTAAAAATTTTACACGATCTCTATCCGTATATTAGCTTTCTTGCGGCGAAAGAAGGACACCAACCGCCTTATGGGGTGGCCATGAGGGTCAGGGGTGCGCCCAAGGGGTGGGGCGCGCCCCCTGCCTCGTGCCTCCCTCGGGCACCATCTCGCATGGATTTTTTCTTCCCAAAAACCATATATATTCCAAAAAAATCTCCGTCAGTTTTTATCCCGTTTGGATTCCGTTTGGTATGGATATTCTGCAAAACAAAAAACATGCAACAAACAGGAACTGACACTGGGCACTGGATCAATATGTTAGTCCCAAAAATAGTATAAAAAGTTACCAAAAGTATATGAAAGTTGTAGAATATTGGCATGGAAAAATCAAAAATTATAGATACGACGGAGATGTATCAGCATCCCCAAGCTGAATTCCTGCTCGTCCTCGAGTAGGTAAATGATAAAAAGATAATTTTTGATGTGGAATGCTACCTAGCATAATCTTGATCACATATCTAATCATGGCATGAATATTAAGATACGAGTGATTCAAAGCAATAGTCTATCATTTGACATAAAAACAATAATACTTCAAGCCTACTAATAAAGCAATCATGTCTTTTCAAAATAACATGGCCAAAGAAAGTTATCCCTATAAAATCATATAGTCTGGCTATGCTCTATCTTCACCACACAAAAAGTGCATAATAAAGCCCATAAACATCCAAAACAGATAATATAATATCATGGAACAATCAAAAATTATAGATACGTTGGAAACGTATCAGCATCCCCAAGCTTAATTCCCGCTCGTCCTCGAGTAGGTAAATGATAAAAACAAAATTTTTGATGTGGAATGCTACCTAACATATTTATCCATGTAGTTCTCTTTATTGTGGCAAGAATATTCAGATCCATAAGATTCAAGACAAAAGTTTAATATTGACATAAAAATAATAATACTTCAATCATACTAACCAAGCAATCATGTCTTCTCAAAATAACATGGCCAAAGAAAGTTCATCCCTACAAAATCATATAGTTTGGTCATGCTCCATTTTCGTCACACAAGAATGCTCTCATCATGCACAACCCCTCTGACAAGCCAAGCAATTGTTTCATACTTTAGTAATCTCAAATTTTTCAACTTTCGCGCAATACATGAGTGTGAGCCATGGATATAGCACTACGGGTGGAATAGAATATAATGAGGGGGTTATGTAGAGAAGACAAAAAGGAGAAAGTCTCACATCGACGCGGCTAATAAATGGGCTAGGGAGATGCCCATCAATTGATGTCAATGAAAGGAGTAGGGATTGCCATGCAACGGATGCGCTAGAGCTATAAATGTATGAAAGCTCAGCAAAAGAAACTAAGTGGGTGTGCATCCAACTTGCTTGCTCACGAAGACCTGGGGCACTTAAGGAGGCCCATTGTTGGAATATACAAACCAAGTTCTATAATGAAAAGTTCCCACTAGTAAATGAAAGTGACAAAACAAGAGACTCTCTATCATGAAGATCATGGTGCTACTTTGAAGCACATGTGTGGAAAAAAGGATAGTAGCATTGTCCCTTTTAAATTTTTTAATTTTTTATTTGGCCTTTTTTTATTTGGCCTTTCTTTTTTTTCTCTTTTTTGCCTTTGGGGGGGGACAATGCTCTATTAATGATAATCATCACACTTCTATTTATTTACAACTCAAAGATTACAACTCAATACTAGAACAAGATATGACTCTATATGAATGCCTCCGGCGGTGTACCGGGATTGCGATGAATCAAGAGCGACATGTATGAAAATTATGAATGGTGTCTTTGCCACAAATACGATGTCAACTACATGATCATGCAAAGCAATATGACAATGATGATACGTGTCATAATAAACGGAACGGTGGAAAGTGGCATGGCAATATATCTCGGAATGGCTATGGAAATGCCATAATAGGTAGGTATGGTGGCTGTTTTGAGGAAGATATAAGGAGGTTTATGTGTGACAAAGCGTATCATATCATGGGGTTTAGATGCACCGGTGAAGTTTGCACCAACTCTCAATGTGAGAAAGGGCAATGCACGGTACCGAAGAGGCTAGCAATGATGGAAGGGTAAGAGTGTGTATAATCCATGGACTCAACATTAGTCATAAAGAACTCACATACTAATTGCAAAAATCTACAAGTCATCAAAAACCAAGCATTACGCGCATGCTCCTAGGGGGATAGATTGGTAGGAAAAGACCATCGCTTGTCCCCGACCGCCACTCATAAGGAAGACAATCAAATAACACCTCATGATTCAAATTTGTTACACAACGTTTACCATACGTGCATGCTATGGGACTTGCAAACTTCAACACAAGTATTCCTCAAATTCACAACTACCCAAGTAGCACAACTTTGATATCACTATCTCCATATCTCAAAACAATCATCAAGTATCAAACTTCTCTTAGTATTCAATGCACTTATATGAAAGTTTTTATTATATCCCTCTTGAATGCCTATCATATTAGGACTAGTTTCATAACCAAAGCAAACTACCATGCTGTTCTAAAGACTCTCAAAATAATATAAGTGAAGCATGAGAGTTCACCTATTTCTACAAAAAAAACCACCACCGTGCTCTAAAAAGGTATAAGTGAAGCACTAGAGCAAATGACAAACTACTCTGAAAGATATAAGTGAAGATCAATGAGTAGTCAAACAATTATGCAACTATATGAAGGCTCTCTAACATTTAATAATTTCAGATCTTGTTATTTTATTAAAACAGCAAGCAAAACAAAAGAAAATAAAATGATGCTCCAACAAAAACACATATCATGTGGCGAATAAAAATATAGCTCCAAGTAAAGTTACCGATGAACGAAGATGAAAGAGGGGATGCCTTCCGGGGCATCCCCAAGCTTAGGCTCTTGGTTGTCCTTGAATATTACCTTGGGGTGCCTTGGGAATCCCCAAGTTTAGGATCTTGCCACTCCTTATTACATAGTCCATCGAATCTTTACCCAAAACTTGAAAACTTCACAACACAAAACTTAACAGAAAACTCGTAAGCTCCGTTAGCGAAAGAAAACAACACACCACTTCAAGGTACTGTAATGAACTCATTATTTATTTATATTGGTGTTAGACCTACTGTATTCCAACTTATCTATGGTTCGTACCCTCCGATACTACTCATAGATTCATCAAAATAAGCAAACAACACATCAAAAACAGAATCTGTTAAAAACAGAACAGTCTGTAGTAATCTGGATCAAACGTATATTTCTGGAACTCATAAAATTCTCAAATAAATTGCTGGACGTGAGTAATTTATATATTAATAATCTGAAAAAATAATTAACTAAATATCACTCTCCAATAAAAAATGGCAGCAATTCTCGTGAGCGCTAAAGTTTCTGTTTTTTACAGCAAGATCAACAAGACTTTCCCCAAGTCTTCCCAACGGTTCTACTTGGCACAAACACTAATTAAAACATAAAAACTCAATCATAACAGAGGCTAGATAAATTATTTATTACTAAACAGGAGAAAAAAGTAAGGAACAAAAATAAAGTTGGGTTGCCTCCCAACAAGCGCTATCGTTTAACGCCCCTAGCTAGGCATGATGATTTCAATGATGCTCACATAAAGGATAAGAATTGAAACATAAAGAGATCATCAGAAGAATATGACTTGCACATTTAAGTCTAACCCACTTCCTATGCATAGGGATTTTGTGAGCAAACAACTTATGAGAACAAGAATCAACTTGCATTGGAAGGTAAAACAAGCATAACTTCAAAATTTCAAGCACATAGAGAGGAAACTTGATATTGTTGCAATTCCTACAAGCATATATTCCTGCCACATAATAATTTTCAGTAGCATCATGAATGAATTCAACAATATAACCATCACATAAAGCATTCTTTTCATGGTCTACAAGCATAGAATTTTTATTACTCTCCACATAAGCAAATTTCTTCTCATGAATAGTAGTGGGAGCAAACTCAACAAAATAATTATCATGTGAGGCATAATCCAATTGAGAACTAAAATCATGATGACAAGTTTCATGGATATCATTATTGTTTATAGCATACAAGTCATCACAATAATCATCATAGATAGCAACTTTGTTCTCATAATCAATTGGAACCTCTTCCGGAATAGTGGATTCATCACAAAATAAAGTCATGACCTCTCCAAATCCACTTTCATCACTATAATCATCATAAATAGGAGGCATGCTTTCATCATAATAAATTTGCTCATCAAAACTTGGGGGACAAACAATATCATCTTCATCAAACATAGCTTCCCCAAGCTTGTGGCTTTGCATATCATTAGCATCATCGATATTTAAGGAATTCATACTAACAATATTGCAATCATTCTCATCATTCAAATATTTAGTGCCAAACATTTTAATTCATTCTTCTTCTAACACTTTAGCACAATTTTCCTTTCCATCATACTCATGAAAGATATTAAAAAGATGAAGCATATGAGGCAAACATAATTCCATTTTTTTTGTAATTTTCTTTTATAAACTAAACTAGTGATAAAACAAGAAACTAAAAGACTCGATTGCAAGATCCAAAGATATGCCTTCAAGCACTAACCTCCCCGGAAACGGCGCCAGAAAAGAGCTTCATGTCTACCACACAACCTTCTTCTTGTAGACGTTGTTGGGCCTCCAAGTGCAGAGGTTTGTAGGACAGTAGCGAATTTCCCTCAAGTGGATGACCTAAGGTTTATCAATCTATAGGAGGCATAGGATGAAGATGGTCTCTCTCAAGCAACCCTGCAACCAAATAACAAAGAGTCTCTTGTGTCCCCAACACACCCAATACAATGGTAAATTGTATAGGTGCACTAGTTCGGCGAAGAGATGGTGATACAAGTGCAATATGGATAGTAGATAATGGTTTTTGTAAGCTGAAAATATAAAAACAGCAAGTTAACTAATGATAAAAGTGAGCACAAACGGTATTGCAATGCGTTGAAACAAGGCCTAGGGTTCATACTTTCACTAGTGCAAGTCCTCTCAATAATAATAACATAATTGGATCATATAACTATCCCTCAACATGCAACAAAGAGTCACTCCAAAGTCACTAATAGCGGAGAACAAACGAAGAGATTATGGTAGGGTACGAAACCACCTCAAAGTTATTCTTTCCAATCAATCCGTTGGGCTATTCCTATAAGTGTCACAAACGGCCCTAGAGTTTGTACTAGAATAACACCTTAAGACACAAATCAACCAAAACCCTAATGTCACCTAGATACTCCAATGTCACCTCAAGTATCCGTGGGTATGATTATACGATATGCATCACACAATCTCAGATTCATCTATTCAACCAACACATAGAACCTCAAAGAGTTCCCCAAAGTTTCTACCGGAGAGTCAAGACGAAAACGTGTGCCAACCCCTATGCATAGATTCCCAAGGTCACGGAACCCGCAAGTTGATCACCAAAATATACATCAAGTGGATCAATAGAATAACCCATTGTCACCACAGTTATCCCACGCAAGACATACATCAAGTGTTCTCAAATATTTAAAGACTCAATCTAATAAGATAACTTCAAAGGGAAGACTCAATTCATTACAAGAGAGTAGAGGAGGAGAAACATCATAACATCCAACTATAATAGCAAAGCTCGCGATACATCAAGATCGTACCACCTAAAGAACACGAGAGAGAGACAGAGAGAACAAACACATAGCTACTGGTACATACCCTCAGCCCCGAGGGAGAACTACTCCCTCCTCATCATGGAGAGCGCCGAGATGATGAAGATGGCCACCGGAGAGGGATTTCCCCCTCCGACAGGGTGTCGGAACGGGTCTAGATTGGTTTTTGGTGGCTACGGAGGCTTCTGGCGGCGGAACTCCCGATCTATTGTGCTCCCCGAAGTTCTTTGGGTATATGGGTATATATGGGAGGAAGAAGTACGTCGGTGGACCTCTGGGCTGTCCACGAGGCAGGGGGCGCGCCCCCCACCCTCGTGGGCAGACTGGGACTCTCCTGGTCCATCTCCGATACTCCGTGGGCTTCTTCTGGTTCAAAGATAAGTTCCGTGAAGTTTCACATCAATTGGACTCCGTTTGATTTTCCTTTTCTGCGATACTCTAAAACAAGGAAAAAAATAGAAGCTAGCACTGGGCTCTGGGTTAATAGGTTAGTCCCAAAATAATATATAAGTGCATAATAAAGCCCATAAACATCCAAAACAGATAATATAATAGCATGGAACAATCAAAAATCATAGATATGTTGGAGACGTATCACCATACTCAAAAGATATAAGTGAAGTGCATAGAGCATTCTATAAATAAACCAAGGACTATCTCATACCAGCATGGTGTATAAAATAAAAATGAAAACTAAAAGCAAAAGACGCTCCAAGATTGCACATATCGCATGAACAAACGAATCCGAAAACATACCGATACTTGTTGAAGAAAGAGGGGATGCCTTCTGGGGCATCCCCAAGCTTAGACGCTTGAGTCTCCTTGAATATTTACTTGGGGTGCCTCGGGCATCCCAAGCTTGAGATCTTGCCTCTCTTCCTTCTTCTTATATCGAGACCTTCTCGATCATCGAACACTTCATCCACAAAACTTCAACAGAAAACTCGGTAAGATCCGTTAGTATAATAAAGCAAATCACTACTCTAAGTACTGTTGCAGACCAATTCATATTTTGTTTTGGCATTGTAGCTACTGTAATGTAACTTTTTCATGGCTTAATCCACTGATATAAATTGATAGTTTCATCAAAACAAGCAAACTATGCATCAAAAACAGAATCTGCCAAAAACAGAACAGTTTGTAGCAATCTGAACATTCACCATACTTATGTTACTTGAAATTTTTTACAAAAATTAGGAAAAATAAATAATTTGTATAGAAATACAGTGCAAAAAGAATCAGAACCATTTGACGTTCGAGTAAAAAATGTAAAATCACGCACTACAGCCAAAGTTTCTATCCTGCACCGCACAAACCAACAAGCATCGTAAACATCCTAAAGGCAAACCTTGGCACATTATTTTTATAATACAATGGAATTGTACAAGTGGATAATTATTTTTGTTGAAAAGTTTCTGTAATCAAGATTCACAAAGTTTCCGTGAGCATGAACAAAGTTCAAGGCTAGCTCCCACTTCAACAATGCTTGTCTTTCTCACTTTCGCTTTTCTTTTTGAAAAGTTTCGGGTTCCCCTCTTTTTTTTAAACTATATAAAAGCACTCAACAGAAATAAATGACTCTCTAAAACTTCCGGGTTGTCTCCCTGGCAGCTCTTTTTTTAAAGCCATTAAGCTAGGCATATAGTTCTCAAGTAGTGAATCCACCCAGATCCTAAGGTATATCAAAGTCAATTTTAATTAACAATGATTTGTAATTTAGTAGTGAGCACAAAGTAACATATATCATGTAACAACGAAGTCTAACTCTCTTCCTATGCATCGGCATGTCATAAAAGAACAATTCATGCACACATAGTAAAAGCCAATGCATAGTATAAACAGTTTCTTGCAATTTTATCGTTTTGGAAACATAGGGAGGTAGAGATATAGTTCCACTCTCATAATAATTGCAAGTAGGAGCAGCAAGCACATGCATATTATATCTATCAAAATCATCATGTGCAACAGTAAAAGGCAACCCATCAATATAATCCTCAATAAGCACAAACTTCTCCGATATAGTGTTGGAGAATTCAAAAAGATAATAGGACTATCATGTGTGGGTGCAATAGCAACAATTTCATGTTTAACATAAGGAACTATAGCAAGTTCATATCCATAAGCATCATTCATATTGGCATCATGGCCACAAGGATAGCAAGCATCATCAAAAAGGGATATTTCAAGAGAATCAACGGGATCATAACAATCATCATAGCAATCATCCTTCGGTAAGCACGAAGGAAACAATGTATGAGTTGAAAAGTTACTCTCATTAGAAGGTGGGCACGGGTAGCTAATATGCTCTTCCTCCTTTTGTTCTTCGCTCTCCTCCTCATATTTTTCATCCAGTGAGCTCACAGTTTCATCAATTTCTTCTTCCATAGACTCCTGCAAAATATTAGTCTCTTCTTGGACAGCGGAGTAGTCCTCAATATATGGTTCAAAATAGGCATTAGAAGCATAATTATCATAGCAATATTTAAGTATGGCAAAATTTTCAGATTTGTAAAGAGTAGCATCATACATTTCAATCAAAGAAGCAATTTCATAAGCACCCTTAAAAGCAACAGATTCTTCAATTTGTTGAACATCATAGTAATTATAAACACCCTTAGCATACGAAGATACGATTCCATTATCACTAAACTCACATTGATAGGGAAGGTGTTTCTTAGGGTTTTCAGAACAACAATTAAAATCATATATTTTGCATAAATTCCAAGCATGGCATTGCAAACGATGAATTTGATCCAGTGATACGTCTCCAACGTATCTATAATTTTTGATTGCTCCATGCTATATTATCTACTGTTTTGGACTATATTGGGCTTTATTTTCCACTTTTATATTATTTTTGGGACTAACCTATTAACCGGAGGCCCATCCCAGAATTGCTGTTTTTGCCTATTTCAGTGTTTCGGAGAAACAGAATATCAAACGGAGTCCAAACGGAATGAAACCTTCGGAAACGTGATTTTCTCATCAGATAAGCTCCAGGAGACTTGGACCCTCCGTCAAGAAAGCCACGAGGAGGTCACGAGGGTGGAGGGCGCGCCCCCTGCCTCGTGGGCCCCTCGAATCTCCACCGACGTACTTCTTCCTCCTATATATACCTACGTACCCCCAAACGATCGGGGACGGAGCCAAAAACCTAATTCCACCACCGCAACTTTCTATATCCATGAGATCCCATCTTGGGGCCTGTTCCGGAGCTCCGCCGGAGGGGGCATCGATCACGGAGGGCTTCTACATCATCATCCAAGCCCTCCGATGAAGTGTGAGTAGTTTACTTCAGACCTACGGGTCCATAGTTAGTAGCTAGATGGCTTCTTCTCTCTTTTTGGATCTCAATACAATGTTCTCCCCCTCTCTCGTGGAGATCTATTCGATGTAATCTTCTTTTTGCGGTGTGTTTGTTGAGACCGATGAATTGTGGGTTTATGATCAAGTCTATCTATGAATAATATTTGAATCTTCTCTGAATTCTTTTATGTATGATTGGTTATCTTTGCAAGTCTCTTCGAATTATCAGTTTGGTTTGGCCTACTAGATTGGTTGTTCTTGCCATGGGAGAAGTGCTTAGCTTTGGGTTCGATCTTGCGGTGTCCTTTCCCAGTGACAGAAGGGGTAGCAAGGCACGTATTGTATTGTTGCCATCGAGGATAACAAGATGGAGTTTTTACCATATTGCATGAAACTATCCCTCTACATCATGTCATCTTGCTTAAGGCGTTACTCTGTTTTTAACTTAATACTCTAGAAGCATGCTGGATAGCGGTCGATGGGTGGAGTAATAGTAGTAGATGCAGGCAGGAGTCGGTCTACTTGTCTCGGACGTGATGCCTATATACATGATCATACCTAGATATTCTCATAACTATGCTCAATTCCGTCAATTGCTCAACAGTAATTTGTTCACCCACCGTAGAATACTTATGCTCTTGGGAGAAGCCACTAGTGAAACCTATGGCCCCCGAGTCTCTTTCTCATCATATTAATCTCCATCACTTTATTATTGCTTTTCTTTTACTTTTTACTTTGCATCTCTATACCAAAAATATTATTTATCATCTCTATCGGATCTCACTTTCATAAGTGACCGTGAAGGGATTGACAACCCCTAAGCACGTTGGTTGCGTTGAGCTATTGCTTTTGTGTAGGTACGAGGGACTCGCATGTAGCCTCCTACTAGATTAATACCTTGGTTCTCAAAAACTGAGGGAAATACTTACGCTACTTTGCTGCATCATCCTCTCCTCTTCAGGGAAATCCAACGCAGTGCTCAAGAGGTAGCATCCAGTAAATGTTTCCCTTTTTCAGATATACGGTGTCTCACATAACAAGCATGCTCATCTAAAGATTGGCCCTCAACTAAGCTAGTTGGGGTTTCAGCACGAGCACATAGGGGTCGAAGATGATCCAAGTAATAAGCTTTAGGAGTGTGATAGATTTTGAGTGGTTCTTCAACCATTGGTTCAGTAGGTACAACTAATTTTTTTGGTATTTTGCGTTACCTACCCATAACTAAAGATATAAAACAACTAAGAACAGCAAATAAAAATTACTTAGTGATAAAGCAAACAAGCACACATGAGAATATTCACCCCACGCTATTGCTCCCCGGCAACGGCGCCAGAAAAAGGTCTTGATAACCCACAAGTATAGGGAATCACAACAGTTTTCGATAAGTAAGAGTGTCGAACCCAACGAGGAGCTAAAGGCAGAACAAATATTCCCTCAAGTTCTATCGACCACCGATACAACTCTACGCATGCTTGATGTTCGCTTTACCTAGAACAAGTATGAAACTAGAAGTACTTTGTAGGTGTTGTTGGATAGGTTTTCTAGATAATAAAGATTACGTAAATAAAAAGTATGGGCTGTTTAGGTAAAGACACAACTAAATTAGTTTTAGTAAAGAGCTTTTTGTTACGAGAAAGTTATTTGTCCCTAGGCAATCGATAACTAGACCGGTAATCATTATTGCAATTTTTTATGAGGGAGAGGCATAAGCTAACATACTTTCTCTACTTGGATCATATGCACTTATGATTGGAACACTAGCAAGCATCCGCAACTACTAAAGATCATTAAGGTAAAACCCAACCATAGCATTAAAGTATCAAGTCCTCTTTATCCCATACGCAAACAACCTACTTACTCGGGTTTGTGCTTCTGTCACTCACGCCACCCACCATAAGAAAATCATGAACATATTGTAAACCCTACAGCGGGGATACCTCACGCTTACGCGACACGGAGAGCACCATAGGACATCACCAATAATAAAACATGCAACTCAAACAAATCACGATCATCAAATAACCCATAGGACAAAACAGATCTGCTCAAACATCATAGGATAGCCATACATCATTGGGAAATAATATATAGAGTTGAGCACCATGTTTAAGTAGAGATTACAGCGGGTAAGAGAGAGGTTACACCGTTGCATAGAGGGGGGAAGAGTTATGATGGCGGTGAAGTTGTTGGTGAAGATTGTGGTGATGATGATGGCCCCCGATGGCACTCCGACGCCACCGGAAGCGAGGGGGAGAGAGCCCCCCTTCTTCTTCTTCTTCCTTGACCTCCTCCCAGATGGGAGAAGGGTTTCCCCTCTGGTCCATGGCCTCCATGGCCTGGGAGGGGCGAGAGCCCCTCCGAGATTGGATCTGTCTCTCTGTCTCTCTCTGTTTCTGCGTTCTCAGACTCTACCCTTTCACCGTTTCTTATATTCTCGGAGATCCGTAACTCTGATTGGGCTAAAAGTTTAACACGATCTCTATCCGGATATTAGCTTTCTTGCGGCGAAAGAAGGGCACCAACCGCCTTACGGGGTGGCCACGAGGGTCAGGGGCGCGCCCATGGGGTGGGGGGCGCCCCCCTGCCTCGTGCCTCCCTCGGGCACCGTATCGCGTGGATTTTCCTTTCCAAAAATCATATATATTCCAAAAAAAATCTCCGTCAGTTTTTATCCCGTTTGGACTCCGTTTGATATGGATATTCTGCGAAACAAAAAACATGCAACAAATAGGAACTGGCACTGGGCACTGGATCAATATGTTAGTCCCCAAAATAGTATAAAAAGTTGCCAAAAGTATATGGAAGTTGTAGATGTTGGCATGGAATAATCAAAAATTATAGATACGACGGAGACGTATCAGCAGGCGCGCCCCCCACCCTCGTGGACAGGTGGAGGCCCCCCTGACGTGGATTCTTATTCCAGTATTTTTTATATATTCCAAAATAATTCTCCGTTGATTTTCAGGTCATTCCGAGAACTTCTATTTCTACACAAAAATAACACCATGGCAATTCTGCTGAAAACAGCTTCAGTCCGGGTTAGTTCCATTCAAAACATGCAAGTTAGAGTCCAAAACAAGGGCAAAAGTGTTTGGAAAAGTAGATACGACGGAGACGTATCAGTCTCTTAGTGGAATCACGGCATCTTGCATTGTGCGAGGGCGTGAGGAGATTACGGTGGCCCTAGTGGCTTCTTGGGGAGCATTGTGCCTCCACACTGCTCCAAACGGAGATTAGCATCCGCAAGGGTGTGAACTTCAGGATACATCATCGTCTCCGCGTGCCTCTATTATCTCTTACCCGAGCCCTTTACTTATGCACTTTACTTTGTGATAGCCATATTGTTCTTTGTCATATATCTTGCTATCACATAGTTGCTTATCTTGCTTAGTATAGGTTGCTGGTGCACATAGGTGAGCCTAGTTATTTTAGGTTTTGTGCTTGACAAATTAATCGCTGGGTTTATTCCACATATGGTCAAGCCTAAACCGTAATTATTTTAAAGCGCCTATTCACCCCCTCTAGGCGACATCCATGATCTTTCAGGAGGGACAGACCAGCCCCTGGTGTGCTCCTTCTTTCGATAGCAGGCCCTATGGGAAGGAAAGGAGGGAGGGGTAGCCCCTCATGCCTTTCCCTCTCATGGGAGAAAGGAAAAGGGGGACGCCACCCTCCCCTGCCTTTCCCCCGCACCTATATAAGGCAGGAGGGGCGGCTTGGGAGGGACTCCAAGTAGGATTCCTCCTACTTGTGCGCCTCCCTTGGCTGCTCCTCCCACCTATATATATATATATATATATATATGTGTGTGTGTGTGTGTGTGTGTGTGTGTGTGTGTGTGTGTGTGTGTGTGTGTGGGAAGGGGGCGCCTAGCAGACAACAGAACAATTTTTAGCTGTGTGTGCCCCCCCTCCACCGTTTACACCCCCGATCATATTTTCGTAGTGCTTAGGCGAAGCCCTGTGGACATCAATTCACCATCACCGTCACCACACCGTCGTGCTGACGGAACTCATCTACTACCTCGACGTCTAGCTGGAACAAGAAGGCGAGGAACGTCACCGAGCTGAACGTGTGCAGAACGCGGAGGTGCCGTGCGTTCGGTACTTGATCAGTTGAAGCGCGAAGAAGTCCGACTACATCAACCACGTTGTGAAACGCTTCCGCTTACGGTCTACGAGGGTACGTAGACACACTCTCCCCCTCGTTGCTATGCATTGCGTGTGCGTAGAATTTTTTTTGTTTTCCATGCAACGATTCCTGACATAAGCTACTAAATTTCTTGATAATATTATGATAAATTATTCACAATGGCATACTGAAAGAGCACCTACTAGTAAATAAGTTAATTCGGTTGAAGAAATTAGTACTTTGAGTGAAAAAGTTGATGCTCTTATGAAATTGGTTGCCAGTAAAAGTGCTCCTATTGATCTTAATGATGTGTCTTTGTCTACTTTGATTGAGCAAAATAGTGATCCCGTAGATGTTTATGTGGTCTCCCGAAACAATTTTAATAACAATGCTTATAGAGGTAATTTTAATCCTAGGCATTTTCCTAGAAATTCCTTTAATAATTATGGTAATTCTTCCTACAATAATAATAGGAACCCCTCTGATCTTGAGAATAATATTAAATAATTTATCAATACTCAAAAAGTTTTCAACACTACGATAGAAGAAAAGTTGAGTAAGATTGATGATATGTCTAGAAGCATTGATAGAATTTCCCATGATGTAGAAAATCTCAAGATTAAAAATTTTGCACCTAAGGTTGATATCAATGAACCAATTAAAGCCTTATATGTTTCTATGGATGAAAGTAAGAAAAGAATTGCTATGCTTAGAGCTAAAAGTGAATTTTTAGAAAGAGCATTTTCTAGTGATTGCTTTCATAAAATGATGAAGATCTTAAAGTGGTTGATGTTTCTTGTATTGATTCTTTGTTTAGTAAGATTAAAATTGATGATAAAGGGACTGAAGAAGAGTCAACTTTTGCTAGAGGGCGTCCCGATAATTCAGAAGGAGAAAATCTTGATGAAAAAATTGCTAAAAGTGGGTTTGGAGAGGTCAAAAACTTTAACTAGTGATGTGCCCAGTCTTTTGGATTACAAAGACTTTAATTATGATAACTTCTCTTTGGTTGAATGTATTTATTTATCGCAATCCATGATAAATTCACCCTATACTTATGAACAAAATAAGCTTTTACTAAACATATTGTGGATGCCATGATGAAAGCTTTAGAAGAGAAGTTGGAGTTAGAAATTTCAATTCCTAGAAAATTACATGATGAATGGGAACCCACCATTAAATTCAAGATTAAAAATTATAAGTGTTTTTGTTTTGTGTGATTTGGGTGCTAGTGTTTTCACAATTTCGAAATCTTTATGTGTTGTGCTTGGTCTTACTGATATTGAAGAGTGTTCTCTTAATTTGCACTTGGTAGATTCTACTATTAGAAAACCTTTGGGAAGAATTAATGATGTTCTTATTCTTGCAAATAGGAATTGTGTGCCCATAAATTTTATTGTTCTTAATATTGATTGCAATCCGTCTTGTCCCATTATAATTGATAGTCCGTTTTTTACGAATTATGGGTGTCGTGATTGACATGAAAGAAGGGAATATTAAATTTTAGTTTCCACTAAGAAAGGCTATGAAACACTTCCCTAGAACTAGAATTAAGCCACCATATGAATCAATCATGAGGGCATCTTACGGATCAAAAACCCAAGATGACAATACTTGAATCAATGCATTACGCCTAGCTAGGGCATAAAATGATAGCGCTTGTTGGGAGGCAACCCAATTAATAAAATGTATTTTTGCCTTTTTTTTCTTTCTGTTCTTCAGTGTTCACACAATTATGCTATTGTTATGACTATGTACTACATACTACATACTACGCTTATATACTCTCCGATTTGATAGATAATACATACAACAAACAAAATTCAAGTGGTGGTAACTACCACCGTGTGGTAGTAATACTATTCGCCATCCAGGTTGCATAATAAGTTATTCTCACCCGAGGTAATCTTACAATCATTTCATAAATAAATTAGTATTTGGAATATAAATAATTACATTCATATTGATTCCCTATGTAAAATTTGGCATAAGAAAACAAAAATATAGATCATAAAACCAGAAAAAATGCAATTTATGTATATTTTACAGTATGATTTTATGTTTATAATTTTATGTAGCACAAAATATTTTTTATGGTGATTATATATTTTTTGTTGCGTTCTCTTTTTACGTACGAAATAAGATAAAAACTAACAAACGTAAATTAGGATGCATTGATGTCAAAATAGATAGGTGAAGAATAACTATTACTCACACAGGGTGACGAATAGTCAACCCCTATATATATAAGTATTAAAAATTGTGATTAAATTTCTCCTATACATTGATTTTTGGGCTATTTTCAAGATTTGGCTATTAAAAAAGTTATCATCTTAAAAACACAAATGAAAAATGTCATGTTATATAGGATAGAAAATGATGCATGTCGCCATTGAAAAGTGCTACCTACAATTTAAATTCAAAACGTCACATTCCAATATTTTAAATTGTCATGCTACCTTCCATAAAATTAAGAAGTTGGCTACAACATGGTATAGGGAAACCTGACACGACACGAGAGCCGATGCGTCCGTTGGGATATGGCAGAAACCTGACGTTCGCCAGACGACATTTCAGAAAAGTTTTACTCACCTGTCAATAGCAAAAAAAATTATTTATTTTTTTGCGTTCAAAACTTGAGAGCTTTATTCAACTGAAGAAAACCTGTCATCATCAGCTATTAGGCTAATGAGCAGGAACGAAGGTCTAGTGTCAGTCCAACTCTCGGTTACCATCAGTGAGCATGCATGCTTAGCACAAAGATGGGCCGGTACGTTGGCTGACCTGCTTACATGTTGAATACGAAAAGAAGTAAAATTTGCCGCTAGCTCTCCAATTTCTACAAGTAAAGGTGCCACAGCAGAGCGATTACTGTGGCGAGATGTCCAGAGGTTCACTACCTCCAGGCAGTCGGTCTCCATGATCACGTGTGAAAAACCGCGCAAACTTGCAAAAATAACACCATCTCTCAGCGCTAGTGCTTCACCAATGAACGGATCTGTAACCCCATGATGAGGTTTACTCCAAGAACCCAGCAAGCGTTCGTCAGAACGAGCAACTCCCCCTGCACCACACCTTGCCGAGACCAAACTCATTGTTGCATCTGTATTAATCTTAATCACACCTGGATCCGGAGGAATCCAACCGTATCCTGGTAGTATAGCAGCCGCAGCTTGGGGTATATCCAACACGGCCAGATCATCCTTAATCCGCCTAATAGTCGTTACTGGGTCCAGCTTCTCTCCATCATGTGTAATTCTGTTTCTTGAATGCCAGATCGCCCACATAACAGAAATCATCTGAGACCTTTGCATATCCGTGAACTGTGGGTCAGACAAGATGTCTCGCGCCCACGTATCGGGATGAAGCCGAGGCCGGCATACACCCAGCCAATCATAGGCTTCTTCCCAGAACATTTTTGCATGGGGGCAATGCACTAGAGCGTGCATCAAATCCTCATCCATTGCCAAACACACTTTGCATCTTCCAATTTCTTGTATATGTCTACGCTTCAGAGTGCATTCATCTGGTAATATTTCCCGCACAACTCGCCACCAGAATACACGCACTTTTGGCAAAACCTTGAGCTTCCATAATCGCTTCCACATCTGTCCATCAGTCTGTGAGGTACTTGTAGCCGTCCCTTCCTCTAGAGCTACACGCTCTTTGCGAGTCACGAGAGCACGGTACGCAGATTTGACAGAGTAGTTGCCATTTCTTTCATGGGCCCAAGCAAGGAAATCATCGCCTCCTCCGTGACGCAGCGGTATATTAAGTATAGCTTCTGCTTCCGGGGGGATGAACACGTCTCGAATCAAGTCTATCTTCCAAGACCAATTCTCTTCATCTATAAGATCACTCACCCATGCTAGAGTAGTCCCACCAGTTATGACAGTTGGCCGGAGAGATGACAGCCCCGGTATCCATCGGTCTTCCCATATGGAGATGGTAGTACCAGCCCCCATCTGTTTCACTAATCCTTCCTCTAGCGCTTCACGGCCTGCCACAATGGCTCTCCACACAGCTGAAGATGAGCACGGAACAGCGGCATCCATGAACTCTCCATCAGGGAAATAACGTCCCTTCATAACACGACCACATAGGGAATCTGGATTGGTAATAAAACGCCATCCATGTTTCCCAAGTAGAGCCAAGTTAAACAGTTGCAAGTCTCGAAAACCCATGCCACCATTAACTTTTGGAGATGCGAGACTATCCCATGATATCCAGTGCAAGGATCGTCTGTCAAGGGAACCACTCCACCAGAATTTCGCCATGCAGGACGTCAGCTGCTTGCAAACCTTCTTCGTCAATTTGAAACAGCTCATGCTGAAGGTTGGAATAGCCTGAATAATTAATTTTATAAGGATCTCTCTCCCTGCACAAGCTAACAGCCGTTCAGCCCACCCATGCATTTTGCTTCTTGATCTTTCACCAATATGCTCAAACGTATCACTTGTGATCCTCCCGACTGCAGTAGGAAGCCCCAAATATCTATCACTGAAAGTTTCCACAAGAATACTGAGAACTTGCTTAACTGCCTCTCGCCTATTAGTAGGCGTATTGGGAGAGAAAAAAATGGCACTTTTGTCACGATTAACCGCCTTCCCCGAACATGAAGCATAGATCTGTAAGATTCTATTGAGTCTATCCGCACTATCTGTAGTTGCACTGATGAATACTAAGCAATCGTCTACAAAAAGTAAATGGTTAACCCAAGGAGATCTGAAGGACACCCGTATGCCTCTGTCAATATGAGCACCTCCATAGAACTTCAGTAAAGAAGTAAGCCCTTCAGCCCAAAGAAGGAACAGAAAGGGTGACATTGGATCCCCTTGTCGAAAACCCCTCGAAGGTGTGAAAAAAGGCAGCAGCTCGCCATTAACTCTTACTGTGTATCTCACTGATGAAACACATTTCATAACCAGCCGCACAAAATTGGCACTGAAGCCAAGTTTCAACATGATTGCTTCTAGATAATGCCATTCCACACGGTCATAAGCCTTCATCATGTCTAACTTAACTGCACACGAATAGTTTTTCCCTTTCTTTCGTCTCCTCATCGTATGTACACTCTCAAATGCAACAAGCACATTATCTGTGATCAGACGACCAGGAACAAACGCACTTTGCTCCTCACCCACAACTATATTCATTAATTCTTTGAGATGATTAGTAATCATCTTCGCAGCAATTTTATAAGGAACTGAGCACAAGGATATAGGCCGGTACTGTGTAATGGACTGGGGGTGCCGTGCCTTCGGTATGAGGGTAATTGATGTATCATTAAAGCCTGGCGGAAGTTCCCCTCCGTTAACAAAGTCAAGTATCGCCGGCACTAGATCATCTTGTATGAGTTCCCAGTGCCTCTGAAAAAACCCCGCGGTGAATCCATCAACACCCGGAGCTTTGGATGGCGACATCTGAAAGAGTGTTGTCCGTACCTCATCTGCCTCAAACGGTTTATCCAGGTCTGTGTTCATCTCCATCGTAACCCGTTCAGGAACAAACTGTAGCAATTCATCCATTACATTAAAACCTTGTGAGGTATACAACGCTTGGTAGAACGATTGTACCTCACTTTTGTCCTCATCTTCAGAATTACAGACTGAACCGTCCGCTCTCTGAAGGTTGGAAATTCTGTTCATACGCTTACGCTGAGCTGCTTGGGCCTGGTAATATTTTGTGTTGCGGTCGCCCTCACGCAGCCATGGCACCCTCGATATCTGTCGTAACCACACTTCCTCCTGCCGGAGAGCCTCCCGCAGTTTAACAACGACAGATTTCTCCTCCTCAGAAGGTCCCTTGCCAACAGACTGCTTTCGAACCATCTCAAGTTTTTTCTGTAATTTTCTTACAGTTTTCTCTAGGCAGCCAAACTCCCTAGCTCCCCAAGAACCCAGCTCCCTCTGCATACACTGCAAAGTAGCTGATATCGATGCAAGACCATGCCCAGTATGGTTCCGCCGCCACATTTCTGCTACAACATTGTCATACTCCGCATGAGACTGCCATACATCCTCATACCGAAATTGCTTTGGTCCCCTTTTATTCAAAGAATCACAAGTTTCAACAAGTACAAAACAATGGTCTGACTCTATAGAACTAATATGACGTACACGAGAAAGCTCGTATCTTTGCAGAAATTCGGCATTTGCTACACCTCGATCAAGACGGGCTTTAATATTATGTCCACCCGCCTGCCTATTATCCCATGTGAAGGGTACGCCTGAGAAGCCCATGTCCTACAAAGAGCACTCTTCCAGAGCCTCGCGAAACGCCCGCATCTGCCACTCCGGTCTAGCCGTTCGACTGAAGTGCTCAGTGCCATACAACGTCTCGTTAAAATCTCCAACACACATCCATGCCTGATGTTGAATAGCGTGCAGTGTGCGTAGACATCTCCAGCTATGATGCCTATCCTCACTCCTTGGAGCTCCATAGAACCCCGTAAATCTCCATTCGGGAGTACTATTATCAGCTTTCCGGACCATAACGTCGATATGACCAGAACTGAAGTTTTTGAGATCAACTATCATGTCTTTGGACCAAAACAGTCCAATTCCACCACTAAGCCCATTACTATCCACCGCAAAACATCCCGCGAGCCCAAGTGTTTGCTGTAATCTTTCCACTCTCTTCGCCCTAATCTTCGTCTCCATAACAAAAACTAGGGAAGGCCCTTCTTGCTTCACAATTTTGTGAAGCTCTCGAACTGCCTCGGGGTTCCCAAGCCCCCGGCAGTTCCAACTTAAACAATTCATTGGCTCCGGCAGGGCTGACTATCAGCCGCTGCCGAGTCTTCCGAAGTTGGTGGCGTAGGTTTCTTCTTCTTTGGATCAGGCTCAACTGTTGAATCCTCCCCAACTTTTAGCCCTACGTTAGAGTCCTTTCCACCTGAATTGAAAACCACTATATCCATATGCGCAACTGTGCCAGTACCATGATCTTTTGCACCTGCCGCCAATGCCTCTAGATCCACCCTCCTGTAGACCCTATTCTGCTGCGGGCCTCCCTTTCTTTTATTTGTATTCTCTCTATACTTTACTGGGGAAGTAACCTCAGCTGAACCCGTAGCTTTCTTCTTTGGCTCCTTCGCATCAACCCTGCTGTTATTTGAACTCTGCTGCTCTTTTGATGCACTATCTCCTGAGGCAGCAAGTTTCTTGTCCTCTGGTGCTCTCATACTTGTATTAAACGGCAAATCTCCATTCTCATCTCGAGTACTAGGCGTAGGACAGACAATATCCGCGTGGCCAAGTCGACCACAGGAGAAACAAAAATTGGGAACTTGCTCATACTGCACATCATACCAGTCCCTCCCCTTTCTCTTTGCAGAGTCAATTAAGATCCAACGCCGCAAGGGTTTAGATACATCAACTGTAACCCGGGCTCTCAAAAACCCCCCCACGGGATCAAACTGAACTGATTTTACCTGATTATCAATCTGTCTTGCCACCGCCAAACCCCTGACTTCGTTTTGCATGTTGAAGGGAAGGTTCAAAACCCTAGCCCACATCTGGAGTTTGTCAAAGCTGAGCTCCGACGGCCGCATACTATCCTCAAACTCAGTAAGTATCACTGCATGCCGACTTACGTGCCACGGAGATCCATCCCGCACGCGATCACGATCGCGTCGATTCTCGAACTCCGCCACGAAGATATTTTCCCTCGCCGGCTTAAAGAACAGCCCCCTAGGGTTACCCCATGCCGGCCTCAAGGCGTTTGCAATTGTCTGGATATGGAACACCTTGCGGTGCAGAATTTTCCCAGCAATCGCCCACTTCTGTTGATGCCCTTCCTCCAGATCATCCACCACCAGAGGGGTGGCTTCCTCCTCCGTGAGATCCAATCTACCCATGGCTTCCTCCATCTGAGCCCTTGCCGACCTGTCCGGCGCAGCCCCTTGCTTTCCTTTGTTAGGCTCTGAGGACGAGGCCATCCTCAGCCCTGTTCGTTGTGCGACTCACCGACGAGGTGTCAGCGAACGCCGCCGTATCCACTGAAACCCTAATCGCCCTTAGCGAGGGCTCCTAGTTTTTCGGGGAAAAAGTACCGGTATAATGACAGGGTTCAAAGTCGGGACCTCCTCGTTGCGAGGGAAATGCACCTGTCAATAGCAAATGCCAATAAGTAAATGGGAAAACACCACAACAACGACAACAACAGATACTCTGAAGTGAATTAGTTAGCAAGGTAAGTGCAATGTTGTCTGGAGTTTTATCTTCATGTTTTAGTAGTTCCAAAACTGTTAGGTCTTAGCTTTGTTGTGTCATCAGGTTTTCATCTTATAATGCTTGTGCCGATTCGGGTCGAGTACAATGTTTTTTAAAATACGGTACAATCGAAGTTGCTCGCATACACGAGCATCAAGTCACCCATATGAACGCACACCTACACACCCTACACATATGAGAACTTATGAGAGACTGAGCCGGCATAGCATCTTGAGATTTTTACGAAGTCTCCATCGACACATCGCAGTCGATGGGAGCATCTCCTCCCAGTGACAGACATCACTGAAAGTCTGAAATAAATATACAAATAATGCAAGCACCAATGTTTTTTTGAAACGGAGGCAGAAGTCCATCAAATAAGCAGAAGAGAGTTGCATGGTTAATTAATGGAATAGAAGGGCTAAAACCGTCATAAATCGCCGAGCAGCACACAAAAATATCCTACACACCTCAACAAGGAGGGCCTCGTCAAGATACACTCGGACGTCATCGGCGTCTCTTCTTCCCAACAGGCGTCATCGCCCTACCTAGACTCCGTGCAAGTGACTCCGACTTCGCCGAAGACGAACGTCGACCCCACCCGCATCGTAGAGGCAGTTTGGAAACACAAGTCGAACCGTGCCATGCCCAGCCACCCGCACCGAAGGCTACGCAGCTCCAACTCCGATGGAGAGCTCCGAAGAAGAACTATGCATGGTTGGCACCGCGGGAGACCACCGAACGAACAACCTGTTGCATGCCATCGTTGCCATAGGGGCCCCGCCGCCGCAATTCCGACTTCACTGTACCAAAACAACTCGAGGTAATCACACGAACACGACGGAGAAGAGTCGGCTACCGCATCTGGTGTCACGCCTCCGACTTCGCTTGGCATGGCCATTGTTGCCACAGAAGCCTTGACGCCAACAACCACCATCTTCCACTTGTCCCTCTTGCCAATGCCCCGCTCCAAAGACAAAGCCCTCGAGAGGGGATACGATGTCAAGACACCGCCTTCGTCTGATCACATGAATCTAGGTTTCCCCCCGGAGTTGCATCGACCGCCCTGAGCGCGAGGGGTGAGAAAGCAAGACAACGATGCCTCCAAGAAGGTCCACGACACCCACAGGCGTTACCATCGCTAGTCATAGGCCGAAGACCAAGATAGGGTTTTCACCCGAGCTTCCAAACACCACCTCAATGATCCACACCGGTGTTGGCAAGACCATCAAACCAAGGCCAACCCGTCAACAAAGAGACACAGAGCAGCCAGCCGCACCTCGGGAAGGCCACCGGTCGCCAAAACAGCAGCCGTCGTGTCAGATCTGCCCACGGCAGACTAGGAGCAGAGCCATCGGACGTAGCAACCGCTGCCGAGCACCATGCCTGCCAGGGAGCAGGGAGCGCCACCCAAAACTGAATACAAGCACCAATGTCAAATCCAGGTTTCAACTTTGATGAACCGGATATATACCACTGTCCTCCTAACCATACAACTACAGATTAGTTTGCAAGTACGATGGGTTTTGATGCTTTAAGCCCGCTTTCTCCCTTTCCAGCCCGGTTAGAAAAGAACACAACAACAAATGTGTATATTGTTTCTCCGTCTCTCTAGGCTCCCCAGAAACAATCTAGTTTGCTCTTATACGCAAATTAACATCTGACGGCAATTCATTCTCGCCAGCATTTCTGAAGCTCAGAGCGTAGGACGATGCTCCAATTCTCTATTTCCTGGAAGTTCCTGTACCGGCGCAATCGACGGCTATTATGAGCGCGCAGAGGTCATGGTCGCCTACTGTTTCCGGCAGCGGACAGGAAACTGCACAGTGAGATGTGCAGGTCACCAAATCAACTACAGTCCACAGCGGCAGTTTCAACTTTGAGAGCACCGCGTAGAATTGACTAGCTGCCACGCCGAGCCGCGGGTTCTTTCAAGGAAAGAAAAAGGAAAAAGGATTGAAGGAACATCATGATTGCCATGATTCTACAGCAAAAAGAAATGCATTCCTCGGTCATAAGTAAGAAATTATCAGCCGATCGACTGTCTCAGCGCCGGTACTCGCGCTCGCCTGACAGAAGCCCATCGACTTTTATCAGATCAGATTCAGTGTAGCATGCATCTCCTGTGCTGTGCTGTGTGCTCCAAGAGGCAGACAGAGATCATTGTGATCCGTGAGTACGCACGCACGCACAAGGCGTTTGTTTCTCTGAGGAAGAAGAAGAAGCCATCCGAGTCGTCTCCAGGATCGGATGCTTTGATGATGTGCACAAAATCAAGTGACGATTGAATAGATAGGCGTTTTGTCTCTAGTCGGACGGTCGTTGAACTCCGATTAGATAAAGCTAGATTTACCATCCGCAGCACAGCCCAGCCCATCCCGCAGCGAGGAGGAGGACACGAAGCAGTTCATGCCGAGCATGTGCAGCCAAAGCCCACGTCACTCGTGCCATGTGATCCATCGCAGCATAGAAAATCCCAGTGAGAAGTCTGGTCACTCACAGTTTCAGCAAAATAAATTCGAAGAAATCCGGTGGCTACCTATTTCCTCGTTCGATCCTGGCGGCTGATTGGGCGACGAGCGGGCGAGATCACGCGAGACCCGCCCCAGACGGCACACGGACACGGGCCCCGCCGAAACCGTCGGGCCCCACCGCGGCCACTGGCCCCTCGCCTCTGACCGCCTGCCGCTGCTCATGAGCTCATCTATTACCCCAGCGATGCGAGGCAGCGGCGCCACCACCTTGTCCTTCTCCTCCTCCCCGAAAGGTAAAAGCCTCCCCCGAAAGAGTCTTTTTATTTGAGTGTGGAGAGTGAGACAATCAAGAGAAGTAGAGGGGTGAGGGAGTGGAGTGAGCTCGGCCTCTCTGGGCGTGATGGAGTCGTTCAGCCTTCTCAAGTACCTGCGCGGCGGAGCGGTCGCCGGCAACCAGCGCACGGCCGTGCCGGCCACGACCATTGCCGCGTTGGCGTGTGAGGAAGGTGGTGAAGGGGGTGGAAGTGGTGGGGGCGCGGACGTGGTGGAAGACGACGCGGCCTTCTTCGACCTCGAGTTCGCGGTGCCGGGCGACGAGAGCGCCGCGTCGGACGCGGAGGAAGAGAGGGTCGAGTTCAACTTCTCCGTCGCCGGCGATGCCGCGTCCGGCGGCGAGGTGGTGGCCGTGGAGCCGGTGGTGCCGGTCAGTGAGGCTGAGAACGGCGTCGGGAAGGAGGCGGAGCCTGCTGCGACGGCGGAGGCCCCGGCGGCGTCGTTCCTCCGTCCGGCGACCAAGTTCCGCGTGCTTCTGCTTAAGCTGAGGAAGCCGAAGGTCCCCGTTCCGGCGGAGGGCAACGCGGGTGGTGCTGCCGGCGGTTCCCCGGCGCCCAAGACGAACCGCTTCTTGATCAAGTTCCGGGTGGACGACGCGCCGTTTGTGTCGCTCTTCACGCGTGACAACAGCTCTCGCACCTCCGACGCCGGCGCTGGCACCGGCGCGGCCAGGCCGGCGGTGCAGGCACCTCAGCCTTCCGACGCGGTGGCGATCACCGCCGAGGAGCGGCGCTTCGCCAAGGAGGTTATGCTCAAGTACCTGAACAAAATCAAGCCCCTGTACGTCAAGGTCTCCCGCCGCTACGGCGAGCGCCTACGGTTCGCCGGCGCCAGCGAGGGCGAGGAGACGGACGCGGAGCCCGAACCCTCGCCGCCCCCTTCCGCGACACCCTCCCCCGCCCCCTCCCAGCCTCGTGCGGCACCTGCCCCGCCGCCACAGCCCGTCGTCGTCGCGTGCGGCGTGCGCGCTCCGCGCGCCAGCGTGCCGGCCGGCCTGAAGCAGGCGTGCAAGCGCCTCGGCAAGAGCCGCTCCGCGTCCTCCGCCGTGGCGGCCGCGCCGTCGCCGTCGGCCACACCACCGACCCCCGCGCAGCCGCAGCGCCGCGACGACTCGCTGCTGCAGCTGCAGGACGGCATCCAGGGCGCCATTGCGCACTGCAAGCGCTCCTTCAACGCGTCCAAAGGTACCACAAGCCCCACTCATTTCCGTCCCCGCGTCCTGTGACATTCAGGTCCATAGATGATAACATCCCTCTGCTTTCTCTCACAACCCCGTAGGGTCCGAGTCGCCGCTGCTGAGGTCCATGACGGAGCCGAAGGCCGACGGCGCGGCCGACACCAAGGACGGCGTCGACGGCGCGTGAGCCGGGCCGTCCGGACCCCGGAGTGGCGATCGCCGTACTCAATCAAATCTTAGCCTAGATGCTAGTAGCATTTTTAATACTACTATTAGTTGGTACTCGCATCATGATGCCGGATTAAGAAAACGTGCGTGCATACGTGTGCGCTCTACTCTCTTGTCTTAACGTGGCAAAAAGCTTGTCTTTTCGGCCGCGATGAACTCCTAGCGTATCCCCTCGCCGCCGTCTGGATGCAATAATCTGGCGGTGCTAGTACGAGTACTATGCATGTAAAATATTTCCGTGCCCCCAATGTGAAGTCGCTTTTCTAGTAAACTTCTTGCTAGAAGTTGGCATTTCATTCGAATTTTCACATCTTTTCGTGTGTAATGCGACTGGTCTGGGCCGAACAGCGACAGTGCAAGGGTGTGGCTTGTGTAAACACAAGGTCGCTGAGAAAAGAGGGGTTTGTCGGACGGGGCAGCTTTAGCACGAGGCTGCTGTCCCGTGGAATTCGGGGAAAACCATGGAGCAGGACGGAGAAAGGCTGATACGCGGCCGCGCTTTCCCAGCCGATTCTGCACGCACGCCCGGGCCGGGCTCTGTTCCGGCTCGAGAAAGGCGAGGCGTGTGCGACACCGCGCGTCGCCGTCGACCGAAATCCGCTGCCTTTTGTGCCGGTCGACGACGCACTGCGCGGCACGGCCCGTCCTCTTTCTGTCCGCTCCGAGGCGTCCCGCCGGGCTTGGCGCGGCGCGGCGTGCTCGCTTCCGTGCCGTCCCGTCCGCCCGTCGCGTCGGCGGCATGGGGGCCTTGCCTTGAGGCGTCTCGGTCGCCGCGAAAGGCGTGGAGGGAGGAGAGGAGGCGGGCCGTGGACGGACGCAGCGCAGTCTGGGCGTGCTCTGGCCCGGTGCCCGCGGCTGGCTGGCTAATCTTTACGTGGAGTGTCCGTGGGTTTGTCCCGGCGCGCGATTGTGTGGTCACTCGGCCACGCGCGTGGGGATGGCGCCGCGCCGCGCGGCGGGGAGGACGCCCTGCCACCGTGCCGCGTGACGGCCTGAGGACTGGTCACCACGGTGCGCGTGTGCGCCGGGCATGGCATGCTTGCCATTTGGCGCAGGGCGTGGCTACTCATACGAGTCATACCTCCTGGTAGTGGTAGTATGCATGCAGACTTGCCCCGAGTATGTACACGAGAGGTACGTGACCGCAGCTACTGACTGGCGTACCACGACGCCTGTGTACATACGATCACCTAGTTATTGCCTGCCACGCATTGATTCGGGAACGGGGATCACTACGGCGCCGCCTGTTGTTAAGCCCCCCGTCCAGTACCGCCTAGCCAGCCTAGTCCGTGATCCCTGGTGTTTTCTTGCTAGTACGTACCTCGTGTGTGTACCGGGGCCATGCGTGTCAGCCGCTCAGCCTAAGAGGTAGTGGTAGTACTACGACGCAGAGCTACGCATGGGACTCGTTAATTTCGGCAAGATTGCTGGATCATTCAGTTTTGGTGACCGACCTCCATGGAGCCCTTTATTTTTGAAAAATTCAAAATTCAAACTTTTTGACTTCAAAAAATTCTGAAAATAAATATGTAACTATACATGGATGAAATGCATGTGTGTGTAAAAATTCAAGATGAAATACTTCGAAATGCGACCTATAGAAAAAAGACAAATTTCTGGACTTTGAGGATGAATAGTAATATGTGTTAAAAGGCCTCAGATTTGTCTTTTTTGCACAGCCTTCATTTCAACGTATTTCGTCCTAAAAATTTACACTAAAAATTTACACACATGTGTGTTATGCCTCCATGTATATCTGTAATTTTTTTTCAGATTTTTTTGAATTGTAAAAATATGAATTTTCATGATTTTTGTGTTTTTCAAAAACCGGCCTCCATGGAGGCCAAGCTCCAAAAGGCATTTTCAGATCATTCACTTGTGTAGATCTAGATAGCGTGAGTGTCAGAGTAGCCCCCGCTTAACACGAGCCGTATCCGCGTTCATGGGCGCCGGGCTGGAAAGGAATCCAATGTCCTGCACCGGACAAAATTACTGTTCTGACCTATAGGACTAACTAAATTCCGATTTGACCTCGTTTCAAAATAAATTTCGTTTCTGACCTTTTTCGGTGACGCCAAGATCCCTGGCGTCTGGGTTACGAAGCAGACGCCAGGGACCCTGGCGTCTGGCCCCTGGCCCGCACTGCCCGCGTGCCCGTTGACCTGCTGACGTGGCAAAGGGGCCAGACGCCAGGGACCCTGGCGTCTGGCCCTGGTAACAGAATAACCCTTGAGGAAAGTGTGTGGGACTCACCCCACACACTTTCCCCAATCCACAACCCGAGCTTGAAGAACACTTGGAGCTCTCACACTCTCTCCTACCCCTCAAGCTCCCCCTCAAATCCTCTCCAAAAGATACATCCCTTAGGTGGATCTTTCCATCACTTTGTTGCTCTTGTTAATCTCCCCCAAATCATCCAATTATTTTTTGTCAAATCTTGTTATTTTGGTTGCATTTTATACATGTTGGTGGAACCCTAGTTCATGTTTTCTCCCTTATGTTAGTGTGAATGGCTTGGTTAACTTTGATAATATAGTGCTATGCATGGTGTGTAGTAGGAATATATGCTTGTTGAGTAGAAAGATTGGGGGTTAGGGTTAGTTAGTGATTAGGGTTAACTTTGCTTAGTGTGTGTTAATTAGTGATACTTTTGTGGACATCACCAATAATTTAGTCTTGATATGATTTGGATAGAATTAGATGTATTTGGATAAACACACCAATTCTCATTGAAGTCTTAAATCCATTCATGTTGTTTTTAGATGGAGAGACTTGTTAATGTTCATTACATGGACAAGGAGGCATTCTTGAGTAACAATGCCGACACGGGTGAGGAACCATTGGTTTTTTATACAAGCCCTAGCTATGAGGATGTTGTTGCAAAAGTGAGACAAGTCTTAGAGTGGATGGACACCAATGTTGATGTTAAGTTAATAGGAAGGTATGATGTTGGAGTTGGAGCCAAATCTCGCTTGAAAAGTATGCCTATCACCTCGGATTTGCATTGGGATGTATACAAGGAAAAGGTATCCCAATCGGAAGACAAGTCACTTGAATTGTTTGCCACCAAGGTTGAATCTCCTCGGTTTACCATTGATTTGAACCGGCATGTCTCTTCCCCAATGGATGACATGAGCGAGAGGACAATGGTGCCACTTGTTGAGCATAGGGTTGTGGTTGATGCCCCCAATGTTTATCCCCCACCACGTCCCCGTGTACCATCTATCAAAGCAAATGAGGTTGAGTTGTATTCCCCCAATGCTTCTAGCCAACCACCAACTAGCCAAGCAAATGAAGTTGAGGTGATTGCTAGTGACGAAGTAATTCAAGAGGATGAAGATGTTTATGATGACGACGAAGAGCAAGAGGAAGGGTTTCATGGTAATGATGTTGGTGACTTGAATGCGTACATAGCGCAAAAGGACATGGATCGTGACTTGCCTTTTAAGCGTCAATATGCATATGACTCGGATGACGAGGGTCCAGTTGAACAGTTGGACGAGGATGGATTCACAAAGAAGGAGAACCAAATCCACTTTGAGCTGACAGGCTTACAAAAAAGAACTCACTTGTTTAAAGATCTCAGCCTTGCCCATAAAGCTGTTGTTGACGGTGGAATGAGAATGACGGCGATTGAGCCAACACCATGCCCGGATCCAGGAGAACCAAGGGTGGAGAATGAGGACGAGAATGCTTATTTGAAGAAAGGATTGAAGTTTCTGAGCTTGCCTATGCTGAAGTTTTGGTTGGCTGACTATGCCATTCGAAACCATAGGCCAATTTATGTTGAGCACTCGGACATGAAGTTGCGTTACACCGTGGTGTGTGAGCAAAAGGAATGCACATGGAAGGTTCGTGCAAGAAAGCTTAAAGAAACCGAAGAATGGGTGTTGAAAAGTTGTGATACCACTCATAGATGCAAACCGCCATCGAAACGACTTAGAAAGACACACCGTCAACTCACATCTGAGTATCTCGGATACAAATGGATGAAAGACATAGCCTTTGATCCCACTGTGAAAGTGAGGTTTCTCATGCGGACGGTGAAAAAACAATTTGGTTATGAAGTCAAGTATGGGAAGGCATGGAAGGCAAAGGCAAATGCTATTAGGATGTTGTATGGTGGTTATGAAGAAGCATACAACCAGCTCCCAAGGTTGTTGGCCGCGATTGCACATAGGAACCCGGGCATGTTTCATGTGGTCAAGGATCACGAGGGAGTGTTCCACCGTGCCTTCTGGAGTTATGGACAATGTGTGGAGGCGTTTCAGCATTGTCGTCCGGTCTTGTCTATAGATGGCACGTTCTTGACCGGTAGATATAAGGGCACACTAATGGTAGCAATGACGCACTCATCAAACGACAACGTGTTGCCGTGTGCATTTGCTTTGGTGCCTTCCGAGCACCAAGACAACTGGGAGTGGTTCACGGGTCATGTTAGGCACAACGTGATTGGGGCTAGGGAGGTATGCATCATATCGGACCGGCATCATGGCATACTCAAGGCAATGGACATTGTTATTCCAGGATTTCCAAAGCTTCACCACAGATGGTGCATGAGGCATTTCATGGCCAACTTTTACCGGGCATGTAAGAGCAAGGAGCTCAGCAAAGACCTTACCCATGTATGTGTGGCCTTCACCACGCAAGGTTACGATGCTCGGTACAACAAACTCTTTGCAGCGGTGAACGAAGGGGGAAAAGAGTTCTTAACTAGGAATTTAAGCGAGAAGCACAAGTGGGCACGCGCTCATAACGATGGTGGTTGGCGATATGGCGACATGACGAGCAATCTCGTAGAATGTTTCAACAATGTGTTGAAGGGTGCTCGTGCATTGCCGGTGACTGCAATAGTGGAGTACACCTTCTTCAAGCTTAATGAGTACTTTCAGAGGCATTCTGAAGAGACTGCAAAATGGATAGGTGAAAAAAAGGATTATCCGGAAAAGGTTGATGAATGGTTGCAGTTACAAGCAAGCAAGTCTTCACGGCAACAAGTTATCATATTCGATAGACTTGAAATGATCTATCAAATTGATGAGCCAGGTGGCACAACACGAGACGGTAGACAATATGGTGGTGCTGCATTTGAGGTGAAACTGAAGACTCGGTGGTGCCAGTGCGAGAGGCCTAGTAAGTATCATTGGCCATGCTCGCATTTGATAACGGCGGCGAAGGCGAGAAACATACATGTTAATGATGGAAAAACCGTGAGGATGCAAGAGTTCCATGTGGAAGCTACTAGGTTGACATGGGCGCCAAGATTTCACCCTTTCTTGGACCAATCACAGTGGCCTGAGTACCATGGCCCTCATATTAGGCCAGACCCTCTTCTGAAGGTGGAGACGAAGGGTAGAAGGAGAACTAAGAGGTTCAGGGGTGATATGGATGACCTGGCTGGATACATTGGCATGAAACAATTTGGTAGCGGTCATTTCATGGAGGCTCCTGACATTATCAACTGTGGGGTGTGCGGTGAAGGGGGACACAATGAGCGGACATGCAAGAATAAGAAAACCAAAAAAAGAAAAACAAGTCGTGGAGGCGGCACCGATGGTGAACGAGGTGGAAGAGGTGACGGTGGTGGTGGTCGAGGAAGCACAAGTGTCAGAGGTGGTAGTGGTGGTCGTAGAGGGAGCACAAGTGCTAGAGGTGCTAGTGTTCGTAGAGGGAGTACAAGTGCTAGAGGTGGTGGTCGAGCTAGCACAAGTGCTAGAGGTGGTGGTCGAGCTAGCACAAGTGCTAGAGGTGGTGGTCGAGTAGGCACAAGTGCTAGAGGTGGTGGTGGTCGGAGAGGAAGCACAAGTGCTAGAGGTGGTGGTGGTCGTAGAGGAATGGTTGATAATGGATCGGCCTTCGGTTATTTGCTTAATCCAGATGGTTGATCTAATAATAATGGTATATTATTTTTTCATACAATTCCTAGCATTTATTCATTTACTGTATTTACGCATTTACTCTCTTTATGTCTTGTGCTAACAATTGTTCTTTTTGTAGGCATGGCTTCATCCGGTTCCAGGACGAGGCCGGCGTGCGCGGACCAAGAGGACATGCCGAAGACGTGGATGGAGGCCAGTTTGGACAAGGAGAAGGAGAAGGATGTGCCCACACCACCGCCTCCTCCACTTTGCAAGTACTTCACTTGGATAGATCATGAGGTACCAAAAGATGTCCAAGAGGACCAACATCAGATTGTTACGGAGGCAGCGCCTGTTCGAGGAGTCCTATGCACGGGGATTGGAGCATGAGCGTCAGAAGGAGGCTCGTGAGCGCAAGAAGCGTGAACAAGAGAGGGCACGCAAAGAGAAGGAGGCTCGTCAAGAAGAGAGGGCAAGAAAACTTGCAAGGGCTCGCGATGCACGAGAGGAGGACGAGGCACGTGACAAGAAGGGAAAGTGGCCCCGTACTACTCAGTAGACAAATGGAAAGGCACCGGCATCGATGATGGACTATTGAGACTTTGTTTAATGTATGAACTTGTCATTCGAGACCTTGTGTGGTCATGAACTACTTATGTCATTCGAGACATCGTGTGTGAACTTGTTATTCGAGACCTTATGTGGTCATGAACTACTTATGTCATTTGAGACATCGTGTGCGAACTTGTTATTCGAGACCTTGTGTGGTCATGAACTACTTATGTGCAACCTATTTGACATTATGTGCAAACTATGCTTTGTTCATATTTTTGTTTGATTTCCAATGTTTAAAAGTGTGTGCAACAAGTTTAAAAGAGAGCACTTTGCCTAGTTTGCAAATATGCACACCCAGACGCCAGGGTTCCTGGCGTCTGGGTCCCTATCCAGAGAGCTTTTTTCTTGTTTGCATAAGTGCACAGCCAGACGCCAGGGACCCTGGCGTCTGGCTGTGCACATTTGCAAACTGGGAAAATGCTCTCTGGATAGGGACCCAGACGCCAGGCCCTGGCGTCTGGGTGTGCACACTTGCAAAATGCTCACTGGATCGGGCATCAGATAGATCAGACAGGTGTCTGTTTACCTGCGCGAGCAAAATGATCCAGATGCCAGGGACCCTGGCGTCTGGGTCCCTATCCAGAGAGCTTTTTTCCTGTTTGCATAAGTGCACACCAGACGCCAGGGTCCCTGGCGTCTGGATCGTTTTGCTTGCGCAGGTAAACAGACACCTGTCTGATCTGTCTGATGCCCGATCCAGAGAGCATTTTGCAAGTGTGCATAGCCAGACGCCAAAACCCTGGCGTCTGGGTCCTTAGCCCTCTCATCCACTCACTCTCATCCAGTACCATAACCCCCCTCAAATCTCTCACGAATCGGTCTGATTTCACCGTTGGATCTTCAGGATTTCGAAACTAGAAGGTAAATCAACTACACCCCCACTTATTGGTTGGTTTCAGGATCTCCAGTATCATAGTTTTGTGTAAACCCTAGTTTGTTTGTTTTCCTCGTGGTTTAATGTATCATAGGTTAGGTACTAAGAGATTTGTGTGTTGTAGATGGCTAATGGTACTCAGTGGGTGCCTAGCCCTGTTGTTCATGTCCAAGGCTTTTCTCCATGTGTTGTGCAAGTTAGTGAAGTGGACCTCACTTTTGATTGGTTGAAGACTAAATTCATGTTGAAGCAAGGGTTGAAGGAAGAGGATTTTGTGTACTACGTCAGCAGGAAGTAGTCAGATGGCCCCGGAGAAAGAAAATTGGTTGACATAACTGATGATGACAAGATTCAAGAAATGCTGCAAGAATGGAAATGGAAAAGGGTTATTGACTTGCATTGCTACAGGAAACCGAGTTATATGTGATGTTCATGTCGTTTCAACTATCGTGGACCATCGTGGTCATGAACTACTTATGTCATTCGAGACTATTTGTGTAATTTGAGATTATGTGACAAACTTCTCATTCGAGACTATTTGTGTAATTTGAGATTATGTGATAACTATGCTTGTCATTTGCTATTATGTGAACACTAATGTTTGTCATTCGATACTATAGGTGTTTGCTAGAACAAAATATCTATGTCATTCCATACTATAGGTGTTTGGGTGCTAGAACAAAATATGAACAAAATGAAAAAAGTACTACACCAGGTCCAGACGCCAAGGACCCTGGCGTCTGGGTGCCCTGTTTCTGCTGTCCAGGACTCTGCTTTTGCTTCCAGTCGACCCCCAGACGCCAGAGACTGTGGCGTCCGGTCCCCTGACTTGAAACCAGACGCCAAGGACCCTGGCGTCTGGGACCCTGTAGATTATTTTGAACTTGCTGTTTGACACAAGAAGATAGCACATATATATTCATATGATAGGTTCATACAACACAGAAGATAGCACATTTCACACAACTTTCACCATGACAAATGTAAGCATACAAACGACAAGTTCATAGATTTTTCATCACGACAAATTCAAGCATACATAAGACACCAAGTGCATACATATGGTACCAAGTGCATACATAAGACACCAAATTCAAGACAACCTAAGAAGTTTTTAGCACGACACCAAGTTCATGCATACAAACGCCACCTAGTTCATGCACTTCCAAACAAGAAGCTCACTTCCTCCTTCCTCTCTTCACAATGGTTGCAAGTGTAGGCTCCTCCTTTTCGCTAGCCTCCTCCTCCTCCTCGTTGTATGCCTCCTCCTCCGCCTCAATGTTGGCCTTATATCTTTGCATTCCTGTTGGGATAAGCTGATGAGGATACTCTGGACTATGGAATTGTGTATTCCATGTCTTCTTTCTACCTTTCTTGCCTGGTGTCTTAGCTATGGCTTTGCCTTTCCTAGAGCGAGCATTGCCTTGTGCCGGTTGTGTAACCTGTGATGGTTGTGGAGCATCAACATCATACTCATGATCCTCTTGATGTGTTGCATCATACTCATGCTCCTCATCTTGTGTTGGCTCCTCTTGATGTGATGGCTCCTCTTCATGGACCTCCTCCTCCATGTCCTCATCGTTCTGGATATAACGCCGTCTATTAGCTCTGGCGCGGGTACCAGGTGCATACACGTCACTGGACTGAGCACCATGGCAAGAAAGCATTGCTGCCATCTTATGGAACCGCTTCTTGAACTTCTGCAACAACACAAAATATGCTATGATATGAGATACAAATAAATAATCCGCGAAAAGAAACTTTTATAATATATTGATCACACCTCCATCGTGCTCCTAAGAGTCCTCTCAGATAATACACCACCAGGTGGATGACTCAGTGCAACATTGGCATCGTTGACGCACAGAAGCAACGATCTGCCCTGCAATTCATGAACAAATCAAACTTATGTATTTGAAAGAAGACAACATGATGCATGCAAGTTTGTTAGAATAGGTCAAACAGACTACCATTTCATCATGCATCGGTGCATAGTCAACGTGAGCCCCTCTGGTGTCTCTCACAGCCGTGTTGAAGGTATGATAACCTTCTGCAGTCTCTGGGTCTTCAGACACCAACTCCGACCACTCCTCGTGAGTCCAACCAGGCTTTAGCTTTAACTGATAACGATCCGCATACCACACTTGATACTTCTGATATGCTGACTGATTGTGAGGTCTATTCTCTGATTGCACTAGTGTGTCTCTTTGATTCCAAAATTCTATCCATGCACGGTGTTTGTTTGCCCAATCCGATATATCCTGATTGTTCCTTCGATTGAACCTACAAATGATGCATGGAACAAAGCATTAGCAAACATTGACTTATTCAATACTCTACTACATACTCAAGGCATGCTTGCTCACCGATGCAGAGATAGCATTTCCTCCTTGCTCTCCTCAATTGGAATATCTTGTCTTCTTCCAAATTGTCTTGCCACACGGTCTACAAAGTGCCACTCGACTACGAAGAAGCATATCATTGGGCACCTCGCCCGCCAAAGATGGCTATCACGCGTGCACATCTCATTAAGATCAAAGTCACGATCTTCCACATAAGGCAACCAATATACCTGCAAAACAAAGAGATACATTGTTAGCTACAAGTTTCATTCTTGACTAAATTTTATCTCATCGAACTTCTCAAAACCTGCTCAGCAGTCAAGGTGTCCAGCTCGTTCATATAGTACTTGTATCGCACATGCGAGCTTCCTGTGTAGACTGTCACTTGTTCCCAATAGTAAGCAAGCGTAGGGCGCCGATATGGATCATCATCATGCAACCCGTCATGATTACCCCGTGGGTTTGCCATGAGGGGGTTCTTGAATTCGGGTCGTCCAACCGGGATCCGCTCCCACATCCACACGGATAGGCTCCAAACAAACCCAGACAATGAGGATGTATCTCCCTTCCTCCGACACGCCAAGTCAAGCTGCAATCAAACAAACATGTTAGATATGGAGGCGCATGACAAATGCAAGATAAATGGTTGCAAATATCCCTTACCTGACGATACAAATATGCTAGTGCGGCCGAACCCCAGCTATACTGGTATCCCAGTTATTGAGTAGCTCCAAGAACATCCAGAGGGCTGAGTTCCCGGTTGCATCTGAGAAGACTACCTTGGTTAGTACATACCAAAGATAGGCCCGCGCGTACTGCTGCACAACCACGTCATTGGCATCCTGAGGGCACGGATTGGTGTTTCCTCTGACCATTTTTAGCCAAGAATGCCTCACTTTCGCGGTATCGGCCTTGCCTTCCTGAGGGCCCTCGGGCTGAACGCAAATTAAATCAGCAGTCCGTTCTCGCCAATTACCCACGCTGACACGACCGGTAACAGCTTGTCCGTTGATAGGAAGGCCGCTTATCATAGCCATGTCCTGTAGGGTCATCGTCATCTCCCCACATGGAAGGTGGAACGAGTGAGTCTCCGGCCTCCAACGATCCACAAGTGCGGTCAGCGCCGCGTGGTTCACCGGCGGAGCGCGTCGCTTAAACTGCAACACAAATGGGAGAAGACCCAATCTCCGAATGTAAGCCTCATACCGCGGGTCGTAATCAAAGTCATCAGCGGAATGACCCCTCATGCGCATAGCAACTACTTGCTGCAAATAAAGTGATGTTTTAATAATCAATACAAGAACACAAATGAGAAACAACGAAAATTGACCCAGTCTTGCTTCTTACCTGTCCATTCTCAATGGCACGAGCACGATGCTCCTTATCCCACTCATCGATTAATCCGTCATACCAAGGACCATCACCATCCGCCATCCTACAAAACAAATCACAAACATCTATGAATACATGAACAATATCAAACAATTTCCTTCTCCAAGTTTATGCCATATGAAAACACCATTCTTCTCAAACATAACCACATCATTTCTTTCTTCTACATATGCACACATATCATCTAGAGTACCAAATTTCACCATCAAATAAATTTCATAATCATCATCCGCCATTCTATTGAACAAATCATGTCACACACAATAATCAAATTACATCATCTCTTTTGCATAAAAAAATTTGCCATCTATATATTCAACTATATTGTCATACCATTTCACATTTTTATCTTCTTCATATGCACACATAATTATTCTCAAACATACCATCATCATCTCAATCAAATAAATTTGTCAAATAATATGGTGTCACATATGCAAATACATATCATCTAGAGTACCAAATTTCACCATATCTTTTGCAAATATAGTATGCCAACAATAGGATTATCTACACATACACACATCATCTATCAAACCAAATATAGTATGCCAAAGTCTATTTTACATACACAAATCATATATTCATCACCCCTCTTAATTCAAAAAAATAAATCCTATGGACAACATATACACAAAACGGAATTGATTTTACCTACATGTTCAACTACACATCATCTACTGCCTACCTAATCATCTATCAACTACAAAAAATTTCCTAAAAAAAAGAAACCATCTACTCATCTAACATCACCTAGTGTTGAATAATGCATCCAACCAAAGAGGGGAAAACAAAATCAAAATGGAGGGAATGGGGGAGAATACCTCAAAGAAGCTGGGGGGGGGGGGTCAGATCTGTGAGTTTGAGGGGTTGATGGAGTAGATCAAGGGGGGTGGTGGTGGGAGGGAGAGAAGGGGCGACGAACTGCCCCCTGTTCGTCGAACCAGACGCCAGAGAAGATGAGATCAGGATGGGTGGGCTGGCCCCGCGGCGTTATCCACTTACCGGGGCCAGACGTCACGGTCCCTGGCGTCTGGCCCCTTTGCCACGTCAGCAGGTCAACGGGCACGCGGGCAGTGCGGGCCAGGGGCCAAACGCCAGGGTATCTGGCGTCTGCTTCGTAACCCAGACGCCATGGACCTTGGCGTCACCGAAAAAGGTAAATTTTTTTTGGAACAAGGTCAAATCGGGATTTTCTTTGCATTAGAACAGTAATTTTGTCCTCCTGCACCCTCGCTCACTAGGATAGCTAGGGCCACTCCATGTACAGTTCTCCATCGATGCAGGCTATCACTTCTCTCCAAGGGTGCCCAAAATAAAACCAATAAAAGCCACCACTCGGTTTGGCATTTATTTACGTCTGACATTTCCTCCTTTGATGCGCACGGCCTGTGTCTGTGTGCTACACCTAGCACCGTGCGACCTCGCCGGCCGTCCTTATCCTTTTGAGACGTCGCCGCGCGTCGTCCCGTCGCACTGCTCCGTGGTCTCGCACCCGATTGCTCAAGTCCAAATTTTGTTGTGCACACCCCCGAATAGCTTTGCTTAAATGGCCATGCTTGCCGTGGTCCCGTCGGCGGATTAGCAGATACGGACAGAGGCATCGGCTGCGCGCGGCAGTACAGCTGCGCTAATTAACAATTGCGACGCCTTCTTCAGATGCTGGACCAGATAGCGGCGTGCGGGCGTACGCTGATACCGGCAACAGCACCCATCTATCATTGCCTCTCCTACTTGCGCGCGATGCGTCCGTGCGCAGTCGGCGATGACTACGGCACGGCGGCCGGTCTGTCTGTCGGAGCGGCGGGAATGAGGCAGCGCGTGCCACGGCCACCGCACACGGAGGAGTGGGGCGTCGTCGACCACGGCCGGCTGCATGAATGGCTGGCGTACGTGATGCATGGCTCTGTGATCCAGCAACGGCGTCGCCGCCGCGTGGAGTCGGACGAGATTGTCCACGACTACTCGTAAAACCCAAACAGCTCGGGTCCCGATCGGGTTTGATACGTGTTACCGTCACAACTGTGGCAGAACTGTACGTACGTTACGTCCATGTAGTAGCTGACAGTGTGATCCTTACTGTAGATTTGCACTGGGTAGCCGGACATCACTGTTTATTAGCCATGACAGTTTGCCATGCAGCGGCATGGATGCACTCGCAAACAAAGCTATGCCGGGCCATGCTTAGGAATGGGTTATTGTTTCAGTTTTGCTAGAACTCATATAGATGAGATATAATTTGGTCTCATTTATCTTTTATAGCAATTGGATGTAATGCTATAAGATGTGTGTGTGCTGACATGGATTGTATCTGTTCTAGTTTTTAAAATGAATAAGACCAAATTATATCTCATCTAAATGAGTTCTAGGTATTTCCTTATTGTTTTGTTGATGGAACGTGAGCCTCTAATTGATGATTTGATTGTGACTCTGGCTCTGGCGCGTAGCTCCGAATGGCTAATGATTCCGGAGAACAAAGTAGGACCCCGGAGACTGGATTTGTCTCCAGACTGTACAAGACGACCAGCCTTCGCTTCATCCACCTAAATGCTAGTTATCTCTTTCCTGGCCGCTTCACTCACTGTTGAATTTCTAACAACAAATAATCGTTCACAAGGTACCCTCTCATAGAAAGTACCGTGAAAAAGCAGTACCGATCTGCTGCGAGCTATGCACCGCACCTCAGACGGAAAAATAGAGTGTGTTTGGTTGCGTTCTCATTTCAGTATAGTTGTTCCTTTTTTATGCATGCTCACCTCAACACCCCTTCTCATGCATGCTCTCCTCATACATGCTCTTAGTGTATTTGTGCTAAGCTAGTGTGGACTCATGCACCCTTCATACTCTACCAAACACTCAAAAGTGGGTCGAGAAGGGAACTTTTGCTCTCATGCACCCCTCATACACCCTACCAAACACACCTCATTCGACCATGCAGTGACTGATTGACATGTGGGGACAACTCACGCTAACTGGGGGTGCGGCATGCGGATGGACGTCGTAGCGTCATGTGCTATGGCCCTAGCTACCTGAGAGCATCTTCAACAACCGTGTTAAACAAACGTCATGTCGTAAATTTGGTCATTTTAACGTGCGCGCAACTGATAGAGTGGCTCCAGCGGGCGCAATAACCGCGCGCGGCGTATGGAATCAGGCACGCGGTCCGAACCGTCAACGCGCGTTGTGTATTTAGGGCGCCCACTTCCGCGCGCGGCACACACCAGCGCTCGCACCGCACTCTCTCCTCCGCGTCACCTTCGCCACGCGCGCGCCGGCGCCGGCGAGCTGGACCCGATGGGCGCACGCGCCGGCACCCCGCTCACCCCATCCTACATCCGCGACCCTTCCATCGTCGCCGCCGCCGCAAACCCTAGCGCGGGGAGCGTTGGCCTCGCCTCCGCCGGAGCTCCTCCGAGCATCGGCCTCGCACGCGGCCTCTTCATGCCGCCGCGGATGACCTCGATGGCGGGTCACGTCGCGCCGGCGCCGCCCCGTGCCCCTCCCTCGAAGCTCCCAAATGCGGCGCAGCCGAAGAAGGGCAAGACATCCGCAAAGAAGAATAAGGCGGCAGACAGCTCCGACTCCTCGAAGGCGTCGAGGAAGAAACTTGCAGGGCATGCGACAGGCACGGGGGCTACCGAAGCGCCGACGAGCTCACTCATTGAGCCGGCGGCCGATGCGCACAACGTGTTCGAGGATATGCCCCAAAGGTAGAAAATTTCCCCAACCTTTTTTTCTTGTTATTTCTTCAATGCATTGATATAATAGCTTATTTGCATTGTTCTATATATTTTGTAGTCTCAACGATGATGCATACATGTCAACTACGGGTGTTGGCTCCAACAATTCGCATTGCTCTCAAACCAATGACATGCACTTTGATGACCATGAGTTCGAGGTTGTAACATCCCAAATTTTCAATTTGGAATGTTATACACTAGATCATCATTGCATATCATATTTATTGCATTTTGGTCGATCCTAGAAATTTTTCGCAAGTCAAGGACCCTCGAAGAGAGTTGGGGATTTCGTTATTTTCATATTTGAGTTGTCTCAAATTTTGAAAATAGGATCATTTGATTTTATTTATTTTATCTTCAATAATTTCTATTACAAAAATATGAGAGAGGGAATAAAATGACTTTCCCAAAATAAAGAAATATTGAGGATTTAATAAAAAAATCAAATAAGATTTTTTGGTTTTATTTGCTATTTTATTCGAATTTAGGAAAAATACGTGTTTTTCAAAATTGCATTTAGGCCCCAAATAAATGTTCATCCTGTGCGGCTTGATTTTAGAAGCCGGGGAAAATTTATTTCGGGATTTTTGAAGTCCGTTTAGTATTTCTTTTATTTGTTTTCTGCGCGGAATTAATTAAAAAAAAAGAGTCCGAACTGACTCCGGGCCGTACCCGAGCGGGACTCCGCCCGGGGCAGCCTTTAAATAGCGCCGCCCGAGCCCCGCCGCAGCCCACCAGCCCACCCGCGCCCTAACCCTAACCCTAGCCGCCGCCCCGCCGCCGCCCCGTGCCGCCCCGCCGCCTTGCCGCCGTCCCGCGCCGCCTCGCCGCTGCCCCGCCGCCCGCGCCGCTCGCTGAAGCCGCCGCCGCCGCCTCGCCCGCTCGCCGGAGCCGCCGCCGCCGCCTCGCCCACTCGCCGGAGCCTCCCCGCCGCCCGAGGTAGCCGCCGTCGCCGGCGGTTTTCTTTAGAAAACCGCCCGGGTTTTTTAAAAGCCGTGGTTTTTTAGATTTTGTTTTTTATTAGATCGGTTTTATTTTCGGTTTAGTCTATTTAGTGAGCGTTCGCTCGTTCGTTCGTTTTAACGAACGTGTTCGTTGTTTAGATCCAGTTAATGAACATTTGTTCGTTAAACTGTTCGTCGTTTTCTTTTTCTCGGATTAAATCCGCGATTTTTCTGATCGCGATTTCTGATCCGACTTTCGTTTTAGTATAACTTTTCGCTCGTTTATCGGAATCAGGCGATTCAAGCGCCTGGAGTTTCGTCTCGAAACCCTCTTTCCGTTAAACCAACTTAAACAAGTTTTTGTTTCTGTAAAAATTCCCTAGGTCCAGAATAGTAATCGAAGCCTTTTTCTTTTGCCATTTGTCTTTGATTGCTTCGTTCGATTTGATTCTTTTTGCCAACCAGAGTTCTTAAGTTGAACTTTCTGGTTAGATCTCTTATTTGAGTTTTACCTATGCATTAGTTGAGTACTTATTGTATGCTTGTTTATTTGCGATAGAGTACTCGGAGTGCGCCGCTTGTTACTTCGAATCACTAGGTTTCCCGGATCATCAGCAAGGCAAGTAACACTTTGATCATACCTTCTACTACCCAGTTTTATTGCATTAGATCAATCTCTACACATTGCATGATTAGGATCTAATTAAATTGTGGGTTTGGGATGTAGTTGAGGTAGTACCTATTACATGTTTATTATCAAACCTTGGGAGTTACTTCTACATTTGCTTACTATTGCTATGCTATGCTAGTAGACGTGGATTGGGTGAGTGATATCCATGACAGATGTGAGATTTCTTTTAAATCAATGGTTTATCTAAGGTGGAAACTTAAATACACATCTGGGTGGATTGAGGTACCTGGGTATTCCAGGATTTCCTGTTTTCTTTTGGACCGCCACCCAGGCTCAAAGGGATCATGAGATTATTCATGCTAGAAACTTCCATGTGCAGCCACAAGCTATTATGGGCTCTAGCATAGTTGACTAAGTCGTGCGAACTCTTACAGTGGTAGACTAGCAGATGTAGGGGATGTAGGTGGTACGATCTACCCGATCATAAGGTGCTAGCGCTTCTAAAAGACTATGTCTCGGTCATCCGTTTCTCAAACACCCTGTAGTGCGAGAAATCCAACGGAGGAGATCGAGTCTTGTGGGGAAAAGTGCGCAAACCTCTGCAGAGTGTATAAACTAATCATGGTTAGCCGTGTCCCCAGTCATGGACATCTTGAGTATCTAGTACTTGGATTATCATGTGAATCTCAACATGTTACTATAAAATTAAGTTTGACGGGTTTGTTTAATGATGTTTAATTGGGATTGAGAATGCTGTCAACCATTCTCAATGTTTAACAACCACCATGATAGTTAAATAAATTTATTCCTTTGTAGTAGGGAAAAATTGGCTTTTCGCAAAACTGTAACCATAGAGCTTTCCACCAGCCAAATATGCATATAGTATAGCTGTTTCATTCCATTACTCTCTATGTGTTACCTTGCCAGCATATTCCATGTGCTGACCCGTTTTCAGGCTGCAACGTTAATGTTGCAGGCTTTTCAGACGATGATTAAGGAGTTTTAGGTCGTGGTTCTATACTCAGTGATGCCGTTGGAGTTGATGGACTCACTTATCTTCTAAGCCTTCCGCTGTTATCGTTATTAGATGGCCTTAAGCCATATTTATTGTAATAAGTTCTCTATTGAGACACTCGATGTAATAAGTGTGTGATTGCTACTCTGTTATAAATCCTTCAAGTACTGTGTGGTGTCAGCATTACTGATCCAGGGATGACACCGGAGCACAGAGATTGGACCGTTTGAGGTCTGGTCGCTACAAGATGGTATCAGAGCACACACTGACTGTAGGACACGACCACTAAGCTAAAGACCTAGATCACTACTCACTCTCTTCTCTTCTGACCTCTCATCTTTTCTACTCTTTAGGATGGCGGATGCAAGGAACAAGTTCACGCAACTGGATGAAGATACACCCTTTGGACGTCACTTGAAGGAAGTCATTAGATATCTGAACATAGGAGTACCAAGCTTCACCGGAACCTACAACGCCACTTTACCTGAAGAAGAGCGCTGGATGATTCAAGTTCAAGTTCCAGGAAGGACGTTCATGCCAGTCACTGAGCCCATAGAGTTTTCTTTTGATGCACCAACTTGGAGTCTAGGAAAGAGCATGGCAGCTCACATCGCCATGGGACGCATTGGAGAAGTCTACCGCAATTATCTCAAGGATACTATCTACCAGATTTGTGGGCGCCGAGATGAGCACTGGGAGATGATCAGCACCAGAAAGGATAGATCAAATGCAGCTTTTATCCAGGAATTAAACCAGCACATTCGACGTCAGGAGAACCAGATGTGCGCCGACATGATAGACCTAAAGAAGGCAAGGACAAGAATCAAGGAACTGGAGGAAGAACTCAAGGCTACACGTGAAGATTTTGAAGAAGAAATTGAAGTATTAGTGGATAAGAATGCCGACCTAACAATAAAGATCGGGATATTTATGGGAGGCCCTACACCAGTAGATGAAGACGAAGAACCCAAGGAGATTCGCCCGGAAGACTACATCATCATCGACGACACCGACTCGGATCCAGATGATAGCGATGATGACTATGTTGATGAAGTCGGAACAGATATCATGGAGTCTGCAACCGAAGAATATTTCTAGTAGACCACCTCATCAGTAGTAGTAGTCCACCATGTAAATACAGTAGTCCGAGCACTTTTGCGATAGTTAGATCAATTGTATGCCCTTGTTTGATTGAATGAAGTGAATTGTTTGCTTTTGCCTCATGTGCATATGGGTAGTGTTTTCTTTTTAGACCCCCTCTATTCTTAAATCTCATCTTTTCTAAACCCTCAGATGCCTCCGAGACGTGACCCTGGATTTACCTTTCCACCGGAGCTCACTCAGTTGATCCAGCAGCAGAACACATTGATGCAGTTTCTAGTCCAGAATCAAAATCAAGGGAACAACAACAACAACCCACCACCACCACCTGTTGATCACTTAGCCCGTTTTCTTAGGCTGAATCCGCCGGTGTTTTCTAGTAGCACCGAGCCGATAGTAGCAGATGATTGGCTCCGCAAGACAACTAGAGAGTTGACCACAGCAGGATGCACGGATGCGGAGAAGGTGAAGTTTTCCGTACATCATCTTGAAGGACCCGCAACATTATGGTGGGAGAATTTCACAGCCACTTTCCCTGTCGACACTGTCACATGGGACCAGTTTCAGCAGGCTTTTCGAACTGCCCATGTTTCAGCAGGAGCTATGGCCATGAAGAAGCGAGAGTTTCGCAACTTGCGCCAAGGAGGACGGACAGTTGGCCAGTATGTGGAGGACTTTAGTAAATTAGCACGTTATGCCCTAGATGACGTTGCTACGGATGCAGCTAAGCAGGAGAAGTTTCTGGAAGGACTGAATGATGAGTTGAGCATGCAGTTGATGGTAGCAACCTTCAACAACTACCAGGAGTTGGTAGATCGTGCTCTTATGATTGAAGGGAAGTAGCAGCAAATTGAGAATCGCAAGAGGAAGTATGGACAAGGAAAGTACAATTCAGGAGCTCAGCAGAAGCCACGATTTACCCCTAGACCGGGAGGACATTTTCAGCATACACATGGAGGAGGTAGCTCGCACAATCACAATGGCCCCAGGAATGGTAATGGTAATGGAGGAAGTGTTGGAGAATGTAGTAATTTCAAAAATTTCCCTACGCACACGCAAGATCATGGTGATGCATAGCAACGAGAGGGGAGAGTGTAATCTACGTACCCTCATAGACCGACAGTGGAAGCGTTATGACAACGCGGTTGATGTAGTCATACGTCTTCACGGCCCGACCGATCAAGCACCGAAACTACGACACCTCCGAGTTCTTGCACACGTTCAGCTCGATGACGATCCCGGACTCCGATCCAACAAAGTGTCGGGGAAGAGTTCCGTCAGCACGACGGCGTGGTGACGATCTTGATATTCTACCGTCGCAGGGCTTCGCCTAAGCACCACTACAATATTATCGAGGATTATGGTGGAGGGGGGCACCGTACACGTCTAAGAGAACGATCACGAAGATCAACTTGTGTGTCTTTGGGGTGCCCCCTGTCCCCATATATAAAGGAGTGGAGGAGGGGAGGGCCGGCCCTCTCTATGGCATGCCCTAGGGGAGTCCTACTCCCACCGGGAGTAGGATTTCCCCTTTCCTAGTACAACTAGGAGTTCTTCCAAGTAGTAGGATTAGGAGACAAGTTAGGGGAAGAGGGAAGAGAAGGAAGGAGGGGGCGCCGCCCCTCCCCCCAGTCCAATTCATACTAGTCAATGGGGGGGGGGGGCGGCCTGCCTCTCCCTCTCCCCTAAAGCCCAATAAGGCCCATATACTTCTTCCCCCGTATTCCCGTAACTCCCCGGTACTCTGAAAAATACCCGAACCACTCGGAACCTTTCTGATGTCCGAATATAGTCATCCAATATATCGACCTTTATGTCTCGACCATTTCGAGACTCCTCGTCATGTCCCCGATCTCATCCGGGACTCCGAACTCCTTCGGTACATCAAAACTCATAAACTCATAATATAACTGTAATCGAAACCTTAAGCGTGCGGACCCTACGGGTTCGAGAACAATGTAGACATGACCGAGACATGTCTCCGGTCAATAACCAATAGAGGAACCTGGATGCTCATATTGGCTCCTACATATTCTACGAAGATCTTTATCGGTCAGACCGCATAACAACATACGTTGTTCCCTTTGTCATCGGTATGTTACTTGCCCGAGATTCGATCATCGGTATCTTAGTACCTAGTTCAATCTCGTTACCGGCAAGTCTCTTTACTCGTTCCGTAATACATCATCTCGCAACTAACTCATTAGTTGCAATGCTTGCAAGGCTTATGTGATGTGCATTACCGAGAGGGCCCAAAGATACCTCTCCGACAATCAGAGTGACAAATCCTAATCTCGAAATACGCCAACCCAACATGTACCTTTGGAGACACCTGTAGAGCTCCTTCATAATCACCCAGTTACGTTTTGACATTTGGTAGCACACAAAGTGTTCCTTCGGTAAACGGGAGTTGCATAATCTCATAGTCATGGGAACATGTATAAGTCATGAAGAAAGCAATAGCAAAATACTAAACGATCGAGTGCTAAGCTAACAGAATGGGTCAAGTCAATCACATCATTCTCCTAATGATGTGATCCCGTTAATCAAATAACAACTCTTTGTCTATGGTTAGGAAACATAACCATCTTTGATTAACGAGCTAGTCAAGTAGAGGCATACTAGTGACACTCTGTTTGTCTATGTATTCACACATGTATTATGTTTCCGGTTAATACAATTCTAGCATGAATAATAAACATTTATCATGAAATAAGGAAATAAATAATAACTTTATTATTGCCTCTAGGGCATATTTCCTTCAGTCTCCCACTTGCACTAGAGTCAATAATCTAGTTCACATTGCCATGTGATTTAACACCAATAGTTCACATCATTATGTGACCAACACTCAAAGGGTTTACTAGAGTCAATAATCTAGTTCACATCTATATGTGATTAACACCCAAAGAGTACTAAGGTGTGATCATGTTTTGCTTGTGAGAGAAGCTTAGTCAAAGAGTCTGCCAAAATTCAGATCCATATGTATTTTGCAAATTTCTATGTCTACAATGCTCTGCACGGATCTACTTTAGCCAATTGCTCCCACTTTCAATATGTATCCAGATGAAGACTTAGAGCCATCCAGATCAGTGCCAAAAACTTGTATCGACGTAATACTTTTACGACGAACCTTTTGTCACCTCCATAGTCGAGAAACATATCCTTATTCCACTAAGGATAATTTTGACCGATGTCCAGTGACTACTCCTAGATCACTATTGTACTCCCTTGCCAAAATCAGTGTAGGGTATACAATAGATCTGGTACATAGCATGTCATACTTTATAGAACCTATGGCTGAGGAATAGGGAATGACTTTCATTCTCTTTCTATATTCTGCCGTGGTCGGGCTTTGAGTCTTACTCTATTTCACACCTTGTAACACAGGCAAGAACTCTTTCTTTGACTGTTCCATTTTGAACTACTTCAAAATCTTGTCAAGGTATGTACTCATTGAAAAAACTGATCAAGCGTCTTGATCTATCTCTATAGATCTTGATGCTCAATATGTAAGCAGCTTCACCGAGGTCTTTCTTTGAAAAACTCCTTTCAAACACTCCTTTATGCTTTGCAGAATAATTCTACATTATCTCCGATCAACAATATGTTATTCACATATACTTATCAGAAGTGCTGTAGTGCTCCCACTCACTTTCTTGTAAATACAGGCTTCAACGTAAGTCTGTATAAAACTATATGCTTTGATCAACTTATCAAAGCGTATATTCCAACTCCGAGATGCTTGCACCAGTCCATAGATGGATCGCTGGAGCTTGCATATTTTGTTAGTACCTTTAGGATTGACAAAACCTCCCGGTTGCATCATATACAACTCTTCTTTAATAAATCCATTAAGGAATGCAGTTTTGTTTATCCATTTGCCAGATTTCATAAAATGCGGCAATTGCTAACATGATTCAGACAGACTTAAGCATAGTTATGAGTGAGAAACTCTCATCGTAGTCAACACCTTGAATTTGTCGAAAAACCTTTTTGCGACAATTCTAGCTTTGTAGATAGTAACACTACTATCAGCGTCCGTCTTCCTCTTGAAAATCCATTTAATCTTAATGGCTCGCCGATCAATGGGCAAGTCAATCAAAGTCCATACTTTGTTCTCATACATGGATCTCATCTCAGATTTCATGGCCTCAAGCCATTTCACGGAATCTGGGCTCATCATCGCTTCCTCATAGTTCGTAGGCTCGTCATGGTCAAGTAACATGACCTCCAGAACAAGATTACCGTACCACTCTGGTGTGGATCTCACTCTGGTTTACCTACGAGGTTCGGTAGCAACTTGATCTGAAGTTATATGATCATCATCATTAGCTTCCTCACTAATTGGTGTAGTAGTCACAGGAACATATTTCTATGATGAACTACTTTCCAATAAGGGAGCAGGTACAGTTACCTCATCAAGTTCTACTTTCCTCCCACTCACTTCTTTCGAGAGAAACTCCTTCTCTAGAAAGGATCCATTCTAAGCAACGAATATCTTGCCTTCGGATTTGTGATAGAAGGTGTACCCAACTGTCTCCTTTGGGTATCCTATGAAGACGCATTTCTCCGATTTGGGTTTGAGCTTATCAGGATGAAACTTTTTCACATAAGCATCACAATCCCAAACTTTAAGAAATGACAACTTTGGTTTCTTGCTAAACCATAGTTCATATAGTGTCGTCTCAACAGATTTAGATGGTGCCCTATTTAACGTGAATGCAGCTGTCTCTAATGCATAATCCCAAAACGATATTGGTAAATCGGTAAGAAACATCATAGATTGTACTATATCCAATAAAGTACGGTTATGACATTCGGACACACCATTATGCTGTGGTGTTCCAGGTGGCATGAGTTTGTGAAACTATTCCACATTGTTTTAATTGAAGACCAAACTCGTAACTAAAATATTTGTCTCCGCGATCAGATCGTAGAAACCTTATTTTCTTGTCACGATGATTTTCCACTTCACCCTGAAATTATTTGAACTTTTCAAATGTTTCAGACTTATGTTTCATCAAGTAGATATACCCATATCTGCTCAAATCATCTGTGAAGGTCAGAAAATAACGATACCCGCCGTGAGCTTCAACATTCATCAGACCACATACATCAGTATGTATGATTTCCAACAAATCTGTTGCTCGCTCCATTGTTCCGGAGAACGGAGTCTTAGTCATCTTGCCCATGAGGCATGGTTCGCAAGCATCAACTGATTCATAATCAAGTGATTCCAAAAACCCATCAGCATGGAGTTTCTTCATGCGCTTTACACCAATATGACCTAAACGGCAGTGCCACAAATAAGTTGCACTATCATTATTAACTTTGCATCTTTTGGCTTCAATATTATGAATATGTGTATCACCACGATCGAGATCCAACAAACCATTTTCATTGGGTGTATGACCATAGAAGGTTTTATTCATGTAAATAGAACAACAATTATTCTCTAACTTACATGAATAACCGTATTGCAATAAACATGATCCAATCATATTTATTCTCAATGCAAACACCAAATAACACATATTTAGTTTCAACACTAATCCCAAAAGTATAGGGAGTGTGTGATGATGATCATATCAATCTTGGAACCACTTCCAACACACATCGTCACTTCACCCTTAACTAGTCTCTGTTTATTCTGCAACTCCCATTTCGAGTTACTAACCTTAGCAACTGAACTAGTATCAAATACTGAGGGATTGCTATAAACACTAGTAAAGTACACATTAATAACATGTATATCAAATATACTTATGTTCACTTTGCCATCCTTATCCTCCAATCACTTGGGGTAGTTCCGCTTCCAGTGACAAGTCCCTTTGCAGTAGAAGCACTTAGTCTCAGGCTTAGGACCAGACTTGGGCTTCTTCACTTGAGCAGCAACTTGCTTGCTGTTCTTCTTGAAGTTCCCCTTTTTCCCTTTTCCCTTTTCTTGAAACTAGTGGTGTTGTCTACCATCAACACTTGATGTTTTTCTTGATTTCTACCTTCGTCAATTTTAGCATTACAAAGAGCTTGGGAATCATTTCCGTTATCCCTTGCATATCATAGTTCATCATGAAGTTCTACTAACTTGGTGATGGTGACTAGAGAATTCTGTCAATCACTATTTTATCTGGAAGATTAACTCCCACTTGATTCAAGCGATTGTAGTACCCAGACAATCTGAGCACATGCTCACTAGTTGAGCGATTCTCCTCCATCTTTTATCTATAGAACTTGTTGGAGACTTCATATCTCTCAACTCGGGTATTTGCTTGGAATATTAACTTCAACTCCTGGAACATCTCATATGGTCCTCGACGTTCAAAATGTCTTTGAAGTCCCGATTCTAAGCCGTTAAGCATGGTGCACTAAACTATCAAGTAGTCATCATATTGAGCTAGCCAAACATTCATAACGTCTGCATCTTCTCCTGCAATAGGTATGTCACCTAGCGGTGCATCAAGGACATAATTCTTTTGTGCAGCAATGAGGATAAACCTCAGATCACGGATCCAATCCGCATCATTGCTACTAACATCTTTCAACACAATTTTCTCTAGGAACATATCAAAATAAACATATGAAAGCAACAACGTGAGCTATTGATCTACAACATAATTTGCAAAATACTACTAGGACTAAGTTCATAATAAATTTAAGTTCAATTAATCATATTACTTAAGAACTCCCACTTAGATAGACATCCCTCTAATCATCTGAGTGATCACGTGATCAAAATCAACTAAACCATGTCCGATCATCACGTGAGATGGAGTAGTTTTCAATGGTGAACATCACTATGTTGATCATATCTACTATATGATTCACGCTGGACCTTTCGGTCTCCAGTGTTCCGAGGCCATATCTGTATATGCTAGGCTCGTCAAGTTTAACCTGAGTATTCCGCATGCGCAACTGTTTTGCACCCGTTGTATTTGAACGTAGAGCCTATCACACCCGATCATCACGTGGTGTCTCAGCACGAAGAACTTTTGCAATGGTGCATACTCAGGGAGAACACTTATACCTTGATAATTTAGTGAGAGATCATCTTATAAAGCTACCGTCAATCAAAGCAAGATAAGATGCATAAAAGATAAACATCACATGCAATCAATATATGTGACATGATATGGTCATAATCATCTTGCGCCTTTGATCTCCATCTCCAAAGTACCGTCATGATCTCTATCGTCACCGGCATGACACCATGATCTCCATCATCTTGATCTATATCAATGTGTCGTCACATGGTCGTCTCGCCAACTATTGCTCTTGCAACTATTGCTATCGCACAGCGATAAAGTAAAGCAATTATTTGGCGCTTGCATATTATGCAATAAAAAGACAACAATAAGGCTTCTGCCAGTTGCCGATAACTTCAACAAAACATGATCATCTCATACAAGAACTTATATCTCATCACGTCTTGACCATATCACATCACAACATGCCCTGCAAAAACAAGTTAGACGTCCTCTACTTTGTTGTTGCAAATTTTACGTGGCTGCTACGGGCTTAGCAAGAACCAATCTTACCTACGTATCAAAACCACAACAATAGTTTGTCAAGTTGGTGCTGTTTTAACCTTCGCAAGGACCGGGCGTAGCCACACTCGGTTCAACTAAAGTTGGAGAAACTGACACCCGCCAGCCACCTGTGTGCAAAGCACGTCGGTAGAACCAGTCTCGCGTAAGCGTACGCGTAATGTCGGTCCGGGCCGCTTCATCCAACAATACCGCCGAACCAAAGTATGACATGCTGGTAAGCAGTATGACTTATATCGCCCACAACTCACTTGTGTTCTACTCGTGCATATAACATCAACACATAAAACCTAGGCTCTGATACCACTGTTGGAGAACGTAGTAATTTCAAAAATTCCCCTACGCACACGCAAGATCATGGTGATGCATAGCAACGAGAGGGGAGAGTGTAATCTACGTACCCTCGTAAACCGACAGCGGAAGCGTTATGACAACGCGGTTGATGTAGTCGTACGTCTTCATGGCCCGACCGATCAAGCACCGAAACTACGGCACCTCTGAGTTCTTGCACACGTTCAGCTCGATGACGATCCCCAGACTCCGATCCAGCAAAGTGTCGGGGAAGAGTTCTGTCAGCACGACGGCGTGGTGACGATCTTGATGTTCTACCGTCGCAAGGCTTCGCCTAAGCACCTCTACAATATTATTGAGGATTATGGTGGAGGGGGGCACCGTACACGGCTAAGAGAACGATCACGAAGATCAACTTGTGTGTCTTCGGGGTGCCCCCTGTCCCCTTATATAAAGGAGTGGAGGAGGGGAGGGCCGGCCCTCTCTATGGCGCGCCCTAGGGGAGTCCTACTCCCACCGGGAGTATGATTCCCCCTTTCCTAGTACAACTAGGAGTTCTTCCAAGTAGTAGGATTAGGAGACAAGGAAGGGGAAGAGGGAAGAGAAGGAAGGAGGGGGCGCCGCCCCTCCCCCTAGTCCAATTCGGACTAGTCAATGGGGGGGCGCCCAGCCTGCCTGTCCCTCTCCCCTAAAGCCCAATAAGGCCCATATACTTCTTCCCCCGTATTCCCGTAACTCCCTAGTACTCCGAAAAATAACCGAACCACTCGGAACCTTTCCGATGTCTGAATATAGTCATTCAATATATCGATCTTTACGTCTCGACCATTTCGAGACTCCTCGTCATGTCCCCGATCTCATCCGGGACTCCGAACTCCTTCGATACATCAAAACTCATAAACTCATAATATAACTGTAATCGAAACCTTAAGCGTGCGGACCCTACGGGTTCGAGAACAATGTAGACATGACCGAGACATGTCTCCGGTCAATAACCAATAGCGGAACCTGGATGCTCATATTGGCTCCTACATATTCTACGAAGATCTTTATCGGTCAGACCGCATAACAACATACGTTGTTCCCTTTGTCATCGGTATGTTACTTGCCCGAGATTCGATCGTCGGTATCTTAATACCTCGTTCAATCTTGTTACCGGCAAGTCTATTTACTCGTTCCGTAATACATCATCTCGCAACTAACTCATTAGTTGCAATGCTTGCAAGGGTTATGTGATGTGCATTACCGAGAGGGCCCAGAGATACCTCTCCGACAATCGGAGTGACAAATCCTAATCTCGAAATACGCCAACCCAACATGTACCTTTGGAGACACCTGTAGAGCTCCTTTATAATCACCCAGTTACGTTGTGACATTTGGTAGCACACAAAGTGTTCCTCTGGTAAACGGGAGTTGCATAATCTCATAGTCATAGGAACATGTATAAGTCATGAAGAAAGCAATAGCAACATATTAAACGATCGAGTGCTAAGCTAACGGAATGGGTCAATTTAATCAAATAACAACTCCTAATGATGTGATCCCGTTAATCAAATAACAACTCGTTGTCTATGGTTAGGAAACATAACCATCTTTGATTAACGAGCTAGTCAAGTAGAGGCATACTAGTGACACTCTGTTTGTCTATGTATTCACACATGTATTATGTTTCCGGTTAATACAATTCTAGCATGAATAATAAACATTTATCATGAAATAAGGACATAAATAATAACTTTATTATTGCCTCTAGGGCATATTTCCTTCAGGAAGCAACGACCAGAACTGTACCAACCCATCAACCCCAGCCAAGAAAGACCTGAGTCAAGTCACTTGCTTTAAGTGCTAGAAGACCGGACATTATGCCAATGAATGTCCTGAATCACAAAATGGAAATGGCAATGGAAGCTCTGGGAAGAAGCCGAACCCTTTCAACAAGGGACAGGTGAACCACGTTAGTGTGGAGGAGGTTGAAGAACAGCCGGATGCAGTAATCGGTAAGTTTTTGGTTAAGTCATTTACTGCTCTCGTTCTTTTCGATACTGGTGCATCGCATTCATACATATCCAGGGGATTTGTGGATAAGTATAAACTGCCAACCCAAGCCCTTAGGTCACCCATGTTAGTAACCTCGCCTGGAGCAGAATATACGGCTAGTCTATGGTGTGATCGGTTACCATTAAGGATTGGTAACTATGTTTTCCCCTCAGACCTAATAGTATTGGAATCCCGAGGATTGGATGTGATATTAGGCATGGATTGGTTATCAAAGTATGAAGGGAATATTGAATGTGCTAGTAAGTCAATTTTGCTTACCACCCCAGAAGGAAGAAGGATCAAGTATGTATCCCGACATGTGCCAAAGAGGACTCAAGTAAATTGCTTAACAGGAGTTGTGCAGGAGGAAGTACCAGTAGTAAAGGATTTCCCCGAAGTATTTCCAGAAGAGTTGCCAGGCATGCCACCGGATAGAGATATTGAGTTTTTGATTGAGCTATTGCTAGGCACAGGGCCAATATCAAAGAGACCATATAGGATGCCTGCAAAGGATTTGGTGGAAATTAAGAAGCAAATTAAGGAGTTACTGGATAAAGGTTATATTCGCCCAAGTTCTTCACCTTGGGGGATCGCCAGTACTTCTAGTGGGGAAGAAGGATGGATCGTTAAGGATGGTTGTCAATTATCGAGGATTGAATGAACTAACCATCAAGAATAAGTACCCACTACCAATGATCAATGATCTGTTTGATCGATTGCAAGGAGCTAAGGTATTTTCCAAGATCGATCTGCGATCAGGATACCACTAGTTGAAGATACGGGAACATGATATACCCAAGACGGCTTTTACCACCAGGTATGGGCTGTATGAGTATACCGTTATGTCATTTGGTCTGACTAACGCACCTGCATATTTTATGAACATGATGAACAAGGTGTTTATGGAGTTCTTGGATAAGTTCGTCGTAGTGTTCATTGATGATATCCTGGTTTACTCGAAGAATGAAGAGGAGCATAAGGAACATTTGCGTTTGGTTCTTGGAAAGCACAGAGAACACCAATTATATGCCAAGTTTATCAAATGTGAGTTTTGGTTGAAGGAAGTTGGATTTCTCGGACACGTTATATCCGGAGAAGGTATAGCAGTAGATCCCACTAAAGTTGATACCGTGACCAAGTGGGAAGCACCAACCACCGTGGGAGAGATCGGAGTTTTCTTGGACTCGCAGGATACTACCGGAGGTTTATTGAGAATTTCTCAAAGATTGCGAAGCCTATGACGGAGTTGTTGAAAAAGGATACCAAGTTCATATGGACGGAGGAATCTGAGGCTAGTTTTCAGGAGTTGAAGAAACGCTTGGTTACTTCACCAGTGTTGATTTTGCCAGACCAGACCAAGGATTATGAGGTGTATTGCGACGCTTCACGTCGAGGACTTGGAGCAGTGCTTATGCAGGAAGGGAAAGTTGTTTCATATGCCTCACGACAGCTTAAGCCTCATGAGTTGAATTATGCTACGCATGATTTGGAGTTAGCAGCCGTAGTGCATGCACTGAAGACTTGGAGACATTTTCTGATTGGAAACCATTGCGAGGTGTATACGGATCATAAGAGTTTGAAGTATATTTTCACACAGAAGGAGTTGAATCTCAGACAAAGGAGATGGTTGGAGCTCATCAAGGATTATGATATGAAATTGCATTATCACCCCGGAAAGGCTAATGTAGTAGCTGACGCATTAAGCCGTAAGAGCCATGTCAACACCCTAATGTCGGGAGAATTACCAAGGGAGTTAGCCGAAAATCTTTGAGAGTTATGTTTAGAAATAGTCCCGAGAGGCTATGTAGCAGCATTGGAGATTCAGTCTACATTGATGGATAAAATCAGAGAAGCCCAAAGGACTGACAAGGAGATTGCTTCTATTAAGGAGAAAATTAGCAAAGGAAAAGCTAAGGGATTTCGTGAGGATGGACACGATTCCCTATGGTTTGGAGACCGCGTCTATGTACCAAATGATCCGGAGATTAGAAAGCTAATTCTGCAAGAGGCCCATGATTCACCATATTCGATTCACCTAGGAAATACCAAGATGTATTTGGATTTGAAGGATATTTTCTGGTGGACCGGAATGAAGAAGGGTATTGCGGAGTATGTAGCAGTTTGTGATGTATGTCAGAGAGTGAAGGCAGAGCATCAGAAGCCAGCAGGATTGCTACAACCATTGCCGATACCCGAATGGAAGTGGGATAAGCTAGGCATGGATTTTATTACAGGATTGCCCAGAACACGTTCAGGCTATGACTCGATATGGGTTGTAGTCGATCGTTTGACAAAGGTAGCTCATTTCATTCTAGTGAAGACTACCTATACCAGTGCAAAGTTGGCAAAGATATACATGACCAGGATCGCATGTCTGTATGGAGTTCCGAGGAGCATTGTATCAGATAGAGGAACCCAGTTTACTTCAAAGTTCTGGAATCAGTTGCATGAGACTTTGGGAACCAGACTAGAGTTTAGCACAGCTTTCCACCCGCAGACAGATGGACAGACTGAGAGAGTCAACCAGATCTTGGAGGATATGCTAAGAGCTTGTGCGCTAGATTATGGATCTAGTTGGGATGAGAATTTGCCATATGCAGAGTTCTCTTACAACAACAGCTACCAATCTAGTTTGAAGATGGCCCCTTTCGAAGCCTTGTACAGAAGGAGGTGCAGGACCCCATTATCCTGGGATGAAGTTGGAGATCGCCAGTTGTTTGGACCGGATCTGATAAAGGAATCTGAACAGAAAGTGAAATTAATTCGCGACAGACTAAAGGTAGCTCAATCCAGGCAGAAGAGTTATGCAGACTCTAAACGCAAGGAGACAGGTTACGAAGTCGGAGACCAAGTTTATCTTCGAGTATCACCACTTCGAGGAGTTAAGCGCTTTGGAGTTAAGGGAAAACTAGGCGCCACGTTTTGTAGGCCCATACAAAGTGTTGGAACGTATGGGAGAAGTAGCCTACAAGTTGGAATTACCCGAAGGACTATCAGGAGTTCACGACGTGTTTCATGTATCCCAGTTGAAGAAGTGCCACGTAGAGATGACTGACATACCGCTGAGGGATACGGTACCACTGGAAGCAATTCAGTTGGACAGTGATTTGACCTATGAGGAGAAACCAGTCAAGATTCTTGAGTATGCTAGTCGAGTCACCCGCAGCAAGGTTATCAATTTTTGCAAAGTTCAGTGGAGCCACCACATGGAGGATGAAGGCACTTGGGAACGAGAGGAAGATTTGTTGAAGGACCACCCTCACCTATTTTCTAGCCAACCCGAATCTCGAGGGCGAGATTCATCTTAAGGGGGGTAGGTTTGTAACATCCCAAATTTTCAATTTGGAATGTTATACACTAGATCATCATTGCATATCATATTTATTGCATTTTTTTCGATCCTAGAAATGTTTCGCAACTCAAGGACCCTCGAAGAGAGTTGGGGATTTCGTTATTTTCATATTTGAGTTGTCTCAAATTTTGAAAATAGGATCATTTGATTTTTTTATTTTATCTTCAATAATTTATATTACAAAAATATGAGAGAGGGAATAAAATGACTTTCCCAAAATAAAGGAATATTGAGGATTTAATAAAAAAATCAAATAAGATTTTTTTGGTTTTATTTGCTATTTTATTTGAATTTAGGAAAAATGCGCATTTTTCAAAATTGCATTTAGGCCCCAAATAAATGTTCATCCTGTGCGGCTTGATTTTACAAGCCGGGGAAAATTTATTTCAGGATTTTTGGAGTCCGTTTAGTATTTCTTTTATTTGTTTTTCTGTGCGGAATTAATTTTTTTTAAAAGTCCGAACCGACTCCGGGCCGTACCCGAGTGGGACTCCGCGCGTGGCAGCCTTTAAATAGCGCCGCCCGAGCCCCGCCGCAGCCCACCAGCCCACCCGTGCCCCGCCGCAGCCCACCAGCCCACCAGCCCACCCGCGCCCTAACCCTAACTTTAGCCGCCGCCCCGCCACCGCCGCCGCCGCCTCACGTCGCCCTGCCGCCTCGCCGCCGCCGCCTCGCCCGCTCGCCGTAGCCGCCGCCTCGCCCGCTCGCCGGAGCCGCCACGCCGCCCGAGGTAGCCGCCGTCACTGGCGGTTTTCTTTAGAAAACCGCCCGGTTTTTTAAAAGTCGTTTATTTTTTTTAGATTTTGTTTTTTTATTAGATCGGTTTTATTTTCGGTTTAGTCTATTTAGTGAGCGTTCGCTCGTTCGTTCATTTTAACGAACGTGTTTGTCATTTAGATCCAATTAACGAACGTTCGTTCGTTAAATTGTTTGTCGTTTTCTTTTTCTCGGATTAAATCCGCGATTTTTCTTATCACGATTTCTGATCCGACTTTCGTTTTAGTATAACTTTTCGCTCGTTTATCGGAATCAGGCGATTCAAGCGCCTGGAGTTTCGTCTTGAAACCCTCTTTCCGTTTAACCAACTTAAACAAGTTTTTGTTCTGTAAAAATTGCCCTAGATCCAGAATAGTAATCAAAGCCTTTTTCTTTTGCCGTTTGTCTTTCGTTGCTTCGTTCGATTTGATTCTTTTTGCCAACCGGAGTTCTTAAGTTGAACTTTTTGGTTATATCTCTTATTTGAGTTTTACCTGTGCATTACTTGAGTATTTATTGTATGCTTGTTTGTTTGCGATAGAGTACCCGGAGTGCGCCGCTTGTTACTTCGAATCACTAGGTTTCCTAGATCATCAGCAAGGCAAGTAACACTTTGATCATACCTTCTACTGCCCAGTTTTATTGCATTAGATCAATCTCTACACATTGCATGATTAGGATCTAATTAAATTGTGGGTTTAGGAAGTAGTTGAGGTAGTACCTATTACCTGTTTATTATCAAACCTTGGGAGTTACTTCTATGTTTTCTTACTATTGCTATGCTATGCTAGTAGACGTGGATTGGGTGAGTGATATCCATGACAGATGTGAGATTTCTTTTAAACCAATGGTTTATTTAAGGTGGCAACTTAAATACACATCTGGGTGGATTGAGGTACCTGGGTATTCCAGGATTTCCTGTTTTCTTTTGGACCGCCACCCAGGCTCAAAGGGATCATGAGATAATTCATGCTAGAAACTTCTGTGTGCAGCCACAAGCTATTATGGGCTCTAGCATAGTTGACTAAGTCGTGCGAACTCTTACAGTGGTAGACTAGCAGATGTAGGGGATGTAGGTGGTACGGTCTACCCGATCATAAGGTGCTAGCGCTTCTAAAAGACTATGTCTCGGTCATCCGTTTCTCAAACACCCTGTAGTGCGAGAAATCCAACGGAGGAGATCGAGTCTTGTGGGAAAAAGTGCGCAAACCTCTGCAGAGTGTATAAACTAATCATGGTTAGCTGTGTCCCCGGTCATGGACATCTTGAGTATCTAGTACTTGGATTATCATGTGAATCTCAACATGTTACTATAAAATTAAGTTTGACGGGTTTGTTTAATGATGTTTAATTGGGATTGAGAATGCTGTCAACCATTCTCAATGTTTAACAACCACCATGATAGTTAAATAAATTTATTCCTTTGCAGTAGGGAAAAATTGGCTTTTCGCAAAACTGTAACCATAGAGCTTTCCACCAGCCAAATATGCATATAGTATAGCTGTTTCATTCCATTACTCTCTATGTGTTACCTTGCCAGCATATTCCATGTGCTGACCCGTTTTTGGGCTACAACGTTAATGTTGCAGGCTTTTCAGACGACGATTAAGGAGTTTTAGGTCGTGGTTCTATACTCAGTGATGCCGTTGGAGTTGATGGACGCACTTATCTTCTAAGCCTTCCGCTGTTATCGTTATTAGATGGCCTTAAGCCATATTTATTGTAATAAGTTCTCTATTGAGACACTCGATGTAATAAGTGTGTGATTGCTACTCTGTTATAAATCCTTCAAGTACTGTGTGGTGTCAGCATTACTGATCCAGGGATGACACCGGAGCACAGAGATTGGACCGTTTGAGGTCTGGTCGCTACAGAGGTGGACGAGGATGGTGAGGGCATTGTCAATGCACCAAAAGGAAGAGCGGGCAATTACACCAACGCCGAAGATATCTTACTATGCAATACTTGGTTGCAAGTGTCGAGGGATCCATCCATTGGAGGTGATCAAAGTAGAGATGTTTATTGGAACCAGATGAAGGAACACTTTGATGTTCGCAACGTGAGTGAAACTGACCGCTCCAACCGATCTCTTCGGTCCCGGTGGTCGACAATCAACAAGGATTTTCAAAAGTGGGCGGTCGCACCAAAGCTAGTTGACAAGTTGAACCCAACACTACTAGGAAAAGGGCTAGTAATGGCGCACCAGTTTTGCCCACTAATGGTGCACTGCTGGTGCGCCATTAGTATCACGCCACTAGTATTTCTTACTAATGGCGCACCATTAGTATCTGGTATACTAATGGCGCACCGACCAATGCGCCATTAGTATAGAACACCATGCGCCATTAGTATGCCTCCCAGGGGGCCATATTTAACCATGTGCTTTGGCATACTAATGGCGCACTGTTGGGTGATGCGCCATTAGTGTGATTATAACAGTGCGCCATTAGTGTCTTGTGTGGTGTGCCAGTAGTATGAATATTAGGGATTTTTTTTCATTTCTGATATTTTCACAGGTTAAAAAATATTAGAGATAACATACAACACAGATCTACTTAGCTTACATACAGGGGGCCATATGTAACGATGTTACCTGCGTCCACCAGATCATATCCAACACACAAGTTTCATCATATATACATACATAGCCAACACATAGTTCCATCGTTACATATTACAAAAGTTTCATAATGTTCATTCAACACCGTTATCCATCAATTCACAAAAGTTTCACATTGAGAAGAAGACTATTTATTATGTAAACTTGATCATTTTGCTAACATAAGTAATTTTGGAGCTAACCTATAGGAATAAGCATATAAGCTCTAAGTTAGCATATTAGAGCCAACTTAAGTAAAATGAAGCTAACCTATCATTTTGGATAAGAAGAAAAGAAAGACTTAAGCTTATTATGTAAACTTGATCATTTTGTGCTAACATAAGTAATTTTGGAGCTAACCTATAGGAAACTAAGCATATAAGCTCTAAGTTAGCATATTAGAGCCGACTTAGGTAAAATGAAGCTAACCTATGTCATTTTGGATAAGAAGAAGAATAAGAAGAAGACTATAAGAGAAGAAGACTATAAGCTTATTATGTAAACTTGATCATTTTGTGCTAACATAAGTAATTTTGGAGCTAACCTATAGGAAACTAAGCATATAAGCTCTAAGTTAGCATATTAGAGCCAACTTAGGTAAAATGAAGCTAACCTATGTCATTTTGGATAAGAAGAAGAATAAGAAGAAGACTATAAGCTTATTATGTAAACTTGATCATTTTGTGCTAACATAAGTAATTTTGGAGCTAACCTATAGGAAACTAAGCATATTAGAGATAAATAGGTAACTAAGTATATATATATATATATCATTTTGGAGATCTGACATACCTGACATAGTTCAGTTCTCATTGTTCTTCTCCTTCTCCTTCCTCAGCCTGATGCGCCAAGAGCGGCGAGGCGGTGGAGGCAGTGGAGGCAGCTGTGGGATGTAGTCTTCTACCACAATTGGCGTGGTCATGTCGCCCAGCTGTGGGATCGCCGGCGCCACCACCGGTGCGTGGTAATTGTCAGGCACCACTACCATCGCGAGGCCACCCTCAGCCACCACCATCTCTTGCCCATGGTCAGCCACCACCATCTCTTGCCCATGGTCAGCCATCACCATCTCTTGCCCATGGTCAGCCACCACCATCTCTTGCACCTGGTCAGCCACCACCATCTCTTGCCCTTGGTCAGCCACCACCAGTGCTAGGTCATCCTCAGCCTGATGCCCATCGTCATCCTGCAGCTCCTCATCCCCACTCTGCTCCTCTTCTCCCCCACTCTAGTCCGGATCATCCTTCTTGTTGTCTTCGCTGCTGCCAGAATCGCTACTGCTTTCGCTAAGGCCAGAATCGCTATTGCTTTTGCTACAGCCATAATCGCTGCTGCTTTGGCTGTAGCCAGTGTCGCTGCTGCTGCTCCCATTGCCTGTCCAAATGCAACAATGACCGTTAACAATCGATGTGAGACAAAGCCAAATATGGAGGAATAAGAAGAGGCAGAACGCACTGGCATGTTCATCTTCAGCGTAGCGCATGCGACACATAGTCTTGTTGAAAACCTTCACGATGAGCATCGTGGCGTCATCGTCGTACCTCAAGAGAAGAAAGTACCCGGTCCGCAGGTCGTAGGCACTGTAGAACTTCTCCCAGCCACGGCACAGGTACATGTGGCCCTCCTCGATCACCAACTCCACGTCCCACAGCCTGCGAACCCCGCTGCCGGCCTGTCGGAGCTTCACATTATCTGGCGGATCTTCACCCAACATCTTCATAAAAGCGTCAGGCAGCCTCTGCAATTTGGGACAAGGAGTGATGTAGCAAACAACAAAGTTATCATAATGAGATGGGTGAAGGGGAGATCTCTCGTTTTATATACCTGCCTCGTGGCTGATACTGAAGAAGAAAGTATGATAGTGAAGAACTCGAAAGCATCCAACTTGTACTCCGGTGAGGCAGAGCGGCGGTGGCTGCTTCCCCCCATCTCTGATAAGAAGCAGAAGAGACCAATTAGTACCCTTACAACATTATAGCAGCATAAATTTTGAGCAGAAGATAATCAACATTAGTCGCAAGTACCCCATATGTCCTATTTTTAGCAAAGTCATGCTAAAATTCACGAAAAATTTCAGCATGACCTTTGCTGAAAATAGGACATATGGAGTACCCGAATTTGCCAGAACGGAAGTTAATCGACATTCCGGCAAACTCAAGGGCCTCTCGGGGTACCTGCAATATCATTATCCCCGCGTAATGAAGTCGCCAATGGGTCATTTCAGAAGATCACAAGTAGCATCATCACAAGTACAACATCATCTATAGCTTTATATTAACAAAGCACCAGCACATATACAAAAGACCACTTATGGCAACAGTATGGTTTATATCAGATTCAGAGTTAGAAACAGGAAAAACTGGTGCTTCAAAGCCTACTGGACACAATTTACATCTATCGGTACGGGATGTCCTGACTAATTTCAAGTGTTCACAGGTGAACTTGTACCATGGATGAGCCTAGTGCTTCATTAGTCAACTGAACAGAGATAACAGGGCATAACACCATACATAAAGTGATGATCATACATACTACTGTCCAAGCAAATTAACTGAATAGTATTGTGTCAAGTTCAGTTTAAAAATTCAGTTACTGCTTGAGTGATTTGACACCAAAAATTACTCCCAAAAATTACAATGACTGTATATATTCACTGTACAGGCTGTCAAGTTCTATTTCAGCTCAAGTTTCATTACAACACAAACACTGTAATTCATCTGCTCACAGAAAAATTAATAATCAAAATCAAATTACAATAGGGGTCCCAGGTTTGACCCCATGATATGTGCTATCCTGGGATTATTCCTCTTCTGAACAAACCATCATGCATCATTTTCCAACCAAGGCATAGCTCAGGAAAACCACTTGCTTTGACCAGAACTAGCTGATTACCCCAAATCTCATGGTAAAATTAGCAAGGCAAAGCATTTCTCTTACATGACCATAGCAAGAATGACACACTACATATAATCTGGTGAGATAGCAGCAGCAATCTCAAAAAAAGCGGAGACATCATACATACCACCTGAGCATCGCCCACAGACATCCAGGTACATCACCCACTATTATTGCCTGTAAAAAGGCCTAATATCCACTAGTATTGCCTATTGATCATATACTACCTACTCATATTTTATTCAGTCATTTTACCAGTTGTTTAACCACAGATTAGGGTCTGTCTAGGAGGTTAGTCAATGTAAAAATTGAAAAGCTAGCTAGCAGTACAGTAAGCAGCAGCAGTATTAGCATAGCAGTAGGGCAAGAGCTTCAGCAGAAGCAGCTCAGGCAGGCGCAGGGGCGCGCGCGGGACGGCAAGCAGGGCCGGCACGGCTAGGTGCGTGCACGGGTGTGCAAGGCAGCGAGCGGCCGACGGAGGCAGCAGCGGAATGGGGAATGGTGGAGAGAGGGAGAAAGGAGGAGAGGTACCTGGTCGCCGGAGGGGTCGGGGTCGGGGTCGGTGTCGGGGTCCGAGCTCGTCCGGGTCCTCGCTCGCCGCGGTCGAAGGAGAGCAGGGGCCGGTGGCGGAGGACGGCAGGGGTAGGCGGGGTGGGTGCATCGGGGTTGCGCTCGCCGGCTGCTGCAGGGGCCGGAGGAGGCCCTCGCTCGTCGAAGGAAGGAGGAGAGGAGAGGAGCGGGCGGTGCGCGCTCGGCCGATCCTGTGGGGGGGGCGGGGGGGGGGGGGGGGGGGGGCCCCGGGGGGGTCGGGGCGGCAGCGTCGGGGCAGCGCAAGACCACAACGGCGGCGGCGGTGCCGACGGCGTGCAGGCGCGGCGGATAGAGGGGGCGGAGCAAGGGGGCGGCGGCGTACGTTTGGGGTCGAGTGGGGGGATCTGGCGAGGGAGGGAGGCCACACAGTGTGAGGGGAATAGGTGGAGTGGGGGAGGGTTAGCAATGGCGCACCTCCCCTAGTGCGCCATAAGTACGACGATTCTAATGGCGCACCTCCCCCTGGTGCGCCATTAGAATTTTGTTTTAATTACTAGCCCGTCTGGTCAGGTTATATTCCACCTAACCCTATCTCCATCAAAACACGCCCACTAGCCTGACTGGTCAGCACACAACACACACACTAGGAGGTCCTGGGTTTGATTCCCAGGCTCCCCAATTTTTGTTTTTATGCATTTAAAATGCTGTTTGATATTTATTTGTGTTTAAATATGTTCAAACTTGTTTAAATCATAACAGTAATATTTTTTATAAAAAAAGTAATAATTTTTTATAAAATATCATCAAATTTGTTATTTGAAAATATAATCATTTTTTTTTTGCAATTTTAGTTGCATTCACTTGTGACGGTGGATGATTTTTGGATGTAACTTTTCGAGTAGATGATTTTTCATATAAAAAACTTTTTAATCCGAGTTCGTATGCAAAAGTTATGCCCATTTTACAAATTTCAGAGAGATTTTGCAAATAAAGTCGAAATTCATATTTGTAAATTTTCCCAACAACTAGACCACATATCACATAGGAAACTTATTTTCTTTTATTTTTTTGACATTTCCATCATTTTCTTTTCTTTTTTTTTAAAACTAAAAAGGCGGTCCATGGGGGGGGGGGTGCATTCGGTACGTTTTGGGCCAAGTTAGTAATGGCGCACCCTGGGTGTGGTGCGCCATTACTAGTTTTGAAAAAACAATAAAACAAATTCTGATTTTTTTTTAAAAAAACTTAGTAATGGCGCACCAGTTGACAGTGCGCCATTACTAGTTTTAACTAGTAATGGCGCACTGTCCACTGGTGCGCCATTACTAGTTTTGAAAAAATAAATAAAAAAATTTTGGAATTTTTTTTGAAAATAATTTACTAGTGGCGCACTGTGGATGTGGTGCGCCATTACTAGTTTAACTAGTAATGGCGCACCACTCCCACGGTGCGCCATTACTAGTTTTGAAAAAAAATGAAATTCTTTTTGTTACTAATGGCGCACCGTGGATGTGGTGCGCCATTAGTATTTGAACACTAATGGCGCACCAACACATGGTGCGCCATTAGTATATACTAATGGCGCACCACATGTCTGGTGCGCCATTAGTGTCATTTCCATCTATAGCCCTTTTCCTAGTAGTGCAAGTGGCACCAATGAGGACGATAGAGTAAGTGGCATTTCATCCATGTTCATCATACTTGTTGTTGGTGTTTGAAGTGCTAACTTGTTTTGCTTTCATGTAGTACAACATTGCACAAAACTTGTTCAAAGGAGAGGAGAAGAGGACCAAGAAGGGGAAGATCAAGAAAGAAAGGCCATTTACCTTGCCTCATTGCTATGACGTGTTGAAGGATGATGAGAAATGGAAGAAGCGTGATGATTTGGATGATTTGTATTTGAGCAACAAACGCAAGCGAACAATTGAGTTGGATGATGATGATGAGGGGGGGGGGGGGCATCAAGTGATGACGGCAAGAGAAGCCCCACACCCAACTCGGTTTCATACTTGAAGCCAAAACGACCGGATGGGTGCAAGAAATACGCGAAAAAAAGAAAAAGAAGAAAGGAGATGATGAGCTCAAAAATGCTATGGAATCTATTGTGAAGGCAAGGAAAGAAGCCAACGAGGTGAGGAAAATGGCAAGGAACCAAGATGCCGCGGCCAGGGAGAGGAGGTTGGCAGCCGAGGAGAGGAAGATGTCTTTGGAGGAGAGGAAGGTGAGCAATGAGGAGCGAACTAGATTGTTGGAATGGGAGAATCACTTGTTCTTCTTGGACACATCTATCCTCAATGAGGCGCAAAAGGAGTATGTCAATCTTGCCCATGAAGAAGTATTGATCCACAAAAGAGCCATGATTTGCGCAATGGGTGGCGGTGGACTTGGCGCCATGGGAGGCATGGGTGTCTTTGGAGCTACCATGGGCGGCTTAGGTGCCATGGGTGGCTTTGGAGCTGCCATGGAGATCATGGGAGGCATGGGTGGCTTTGGAGGACCCCCCGGCGCCATGGCCGCCATGGGAGCAATGAGTTTTGCGTCTCTCATGGGAGGCATGGGTGCACCTCCGGCCGCCATAGGCAGAATGTCTTCCGGTGTGCCTCACACACCTTCCCATGAAGATGTCGTTGAAGATCTTGCCAACACCGTCTGAGCTTCACGTGACGTGGTGCGCGACAATGATGAGGATGAGGAAGAATCATCTTCGGAGAAGGAAGAATCGTCTTCGAAAGATGAGGAGGAAGAATCATCTTCGGAGAAGGAAGAATCGTCTTTGGAAGATGAGGACGAAGACGAGGCTTGATGTGTCTTTCGTTTGTGCCATGAACTTGGTTTGCATTTTGAACTTGGTTGGATGAACTTGTGGGCATGAACTTTTATTCATCAACTTGTTTGTGTGAAATTATATGCCATGTTCATTGCATTTTGAATGTTTGAAATCCATTTTGTGTCCAAAATGCAACATATGGCATGCGCCGGCGAGTCGCGCGCGCTGCTGGAGCGACGCGCGCTGTATTTTAGCACGTCTGTTGGAGCCTGTCGGCGTTCTGGGAACGGGGGTCCCCAGACTTGCCTGCCTGCGGCCTGCGGCGTGGCTCAAAGGGGGCCCCAGCACGGCCCATCTTCACCAACACAAACTCAAGACCCTCGCGAGAGGCCAAGCCTCGCGGGGCAGACGACACGGAGCTTCCTCAGGCACGGCCTTGTCAGGCTGGCTCACGAGGAGGCGGAGAGATCAAGGCGGGGTACCTCATGACGTGCCTGTGACGCAAGCCATGACGACTCAGGGCGCCAGGCGGGTGCTAGCCCGCGCAGCGTCCTCCTTTCCTCTTTGGTGCAAAGGGGGCAAGCGCAGCTGCGGAGTACTGAGGCACCAGGCAAAGGTTGCCATTTCGGTGCAACGAGACCAATACCAGGAGGACTACGAGATGGAGGTCACCGTGGAGCCCAAGACGGCGCCATCACCAGAGCTTTGCGCAGGCGAAGACTACTTTTGTCAGGATAGCTGATACTTGCTGTCCCCTTTCAAATTAGCCCGCCATTGTTGGCTCCCTTCCTGCTCAATATTTGGGAAGAGGACCAGGGCCTCTATAAATAGGACCAGCCACCCACAGAGCAAAAGGGGGGTTGGGTGGTAGGAAGAAGGAGGCTCGTTAGAGAGGTGAGAAGCAGAGAGAAAGAGAGAGAGAAAGGTGGCTGAACTCCCCCCATCAGTTCATCCCCCCCAGCCAAGAACAGACCCTGGCGAGGCTGTTCTTCCTTGTATTGTTCATCATCATCAGCCCAAGAGGCAATCCACACACCACACACTGGAGTAGGGTATTGCACCACAACGGTGGCCCGAACCAGTATAAACCCTGTGTCCCTTGTGTTGTTCTTTTCATAGCTTTGATCCTAGCGTGGCGGAGGGGTGCAGGTAGGTAGGAGGCGAAATCTCCGCGCGCACCCCAGTGTTCGAACCTCGAGGGTCTTCCGGAACCCGAAATCCGACATTTGGCGTGCCAGGTAGGGGTGCGCCGGAATTCGTCTTCCACCGCCCCGCTCTCTTCCGACCATCACGCTCATGTGTGACGCATGTCGGGCCCGCGCGGAGCGCCAGGCCGCCCTCGCTTCCCGCGTCGCCCAGACAGCCCCTGTCGGCGGGCGTCCTCGCCGTTCCCCGTCACCTGCCATCAATGCCGCCACCGGCCCGGCGGGGGACGAGCAGCAAGCATCGTCTCAGCATCCATCCATGCGCCAAGACGGCCGCACCGCGACTCCCTCGCTCGCCCCAGCTGGATCTTCGTCCCGCGCTCTCCGCGCGCCCATGGAGGCTCGGGCTGCACTCATCGCGGCGAACGAGCTCCTGCGCTACCATCCCATCGACGACGTCTACGAAGAATGGCTCGGCCGCGTCGCCGAGCTCGTCCGCGCTGCAGGGGGTTCTTCCGCGCCGCCCGTTCCACTGCACCGCACTCCGCCCCGCGCGGGCGACGAGGCTTCGGCGGCGCCCCGGCCGCCTCCTCCCCAAGAAGACGCCATGGCTCCAAGGCGCGTGGCCCCTGGGCGGAACCCGCTCCGTCAGGTGCCAGCGCGGCAAGCGCAGAGCTGCCAAGAAGTCCCTCGCCCGCCAGAAGCTGCCCGGGCACTCCCTGCTCCAGCATGTCGCGACCATCCTCCTGCTCCGGCGCGTGGGGACATGCAAGACCAGGCTCTCCATCACCCAAGGCCTCCCGTGGCCACAGCAGGCTGCCGCGCCTACACCACCGAGCTGTGCAGCATCGCGTGGCCAGGCAAGTTCAAGCCGGACCTGCCTCCTTGCTACGACGTCACGGCCGACCCTGTGGAGTTCCTCCAACACTACGAGATGGGCATCGAAGCTGCCAACGGAGACGAGAAGGTCACGGCGAACTGGTTTCCCATGGCACTCAAGGACGGGGCCCGCACCTGGCTCCTGAACCTGGAACCAGGCACAATCTCCTCTTGGGAAGAGATGCGCACCCGCTTCATCGCCAACTTCCAAGGTACTCGCGACCGGCCACCCGCCGTGAGCGACATGCGCCGCGTCAAGCAACAACCCGGGGAGACCCTACATAAGTACATCCAGCGCTTCAACAACGCACGCCTCAAGATTCCCAAGGTGACTGAAGAGGCCATCATCTCAGCCTTCTCCGATGGCGTGCGCGACGTCAAGATGAAGGAGGAGCTGGCGATGCATGAAGACCTGTGCACTTCTTTGGAGCTGTTCAACTTGGCGAACAAGTGCGCCAGGGCTGAGGAAGGGCGTCTCTCCCTCCTAGAGCTGCCTGCCGCAGACCCAGAAGAGAAGAAGCTCAAGGCCAAGGAAGTGAAGCGCAAGGGGGCTGCCGTGCTCGCGGCTGAACCAGACACTAAACAGGGCAGAGATCAGCCCGAACCTCCCAAGGGCAGCCGGTACTACGTGTACCACGACCCCCACACCCACAGCACCAGCGAATGCCAAGAACTCCGAGCCGTGCGTGAAGGAAGGATCGGCCGTCGCCCTGACCGTGGTGACCGGGGATACGGCCGAGGAGGAGGAAGGAACGCAGGGCACTTGGAAGACCGTGGCCCGCGCCAGGGGTGGCGCGACCAACCTCGTGAGGATCGCTGGAATGACCCACCTCGCGAGGGAGGCTGGAGGGATCAGCCTCGCGAGGATTGCCCGCAAGGCAACGTAGGCCTCCCACCGCAGCCGCTGCTGCCAAGGAGAAACAAGGACCGCCACCAGGACAAGGAGGATGGGGGCTTCCAGGAGCCGCGCGCGATCACCTACATCCTGGGCGGAGCTCAGGCCCCAGCCCCTCAGCGCATCTTCAAGCAGTTCTCCCGCGAAGTGAATGCAGCCCTTCCCAGGCTCGACGCCACGCGCCCTCTCAGGTGGTCGGTGTGTGCCATCACATTCAGCTCAGCAGATCAACTCAAGTGTGCGGCTACAGCCGGAGTCCTCCCGATGCTTTGTTCCCCAATCATCAGCAACGTGGTGGTCACCAGGACCCTCATCGATGGCGGGGCAGGGCTCAACGTCCTGTCCGTAGAGACATTCAACAACCTCTAAGTGCCCTACAACCAGCTTCAGCCAACCAAGCCCTTCTCCGGTATCACCGACGGCTCCACGGTCCCGATCGGGCAGGTCCGCCTCCCCATCACCTTCGGGGCACGCGACAACTACCGCACCGAGCTCATCGACTTCGACGTCGCTCACATCCGCCTGCCGTACAACGCCATCCTCGAGTACCCGGCGCTGGCCAAGTTCATGGCCGTGACTCACCATGGTTACAACGTCCTCAAGATGCCAGGAAGCGGCGGAGTCATCACGGTGCCCTGTGAAGAGAAGGACGCGGTGTGTTCCCTGGAGCGAGCCTTTCAGGCCGCATCACTGGAAGACCCGGATCGCGGAAGCAGGAGGTTTCCCGAGGCCGCCCCCAAGAAGAAGAAGACATCGTCCGGCCTGGCCCCTCAGGAGGTAGGCCCCTCTGGGCCCGTGCCTGCCCAGGGGGAACCTCCTTCCATCGCATAGGAAAGCGCGCCCGGCGCCCTCCTCAGGCAGGGCTCGGGGGCTCTCCCCCGGAGGGCCACCGACCTAGCAAGGGTCACGAGGGAGGCGCTGAGGCACCACATGGAGGCGTGTTTCGAAGCACGTTTCCCTCAAGGAGGAGCAAGGCAAGGAGATCCAGACCCACAGGAGTTCGTCAGCAAGGCCATTCAGGAGCTACAGGAGTCCAGAGTCATGAGAGGCGACCGCCGCCTACCAGCAGTGGCTCCCCATCTGGGCGAGGATGGCGGGCTGCGCGTCTGCGTCGACGTACCAGGGCTCAACCAAGTTGCCTCCCTGGAGCGCCTCTGGCCCTCGCGAGTAGGGCGCTGCGGAGGTCCACCCCACAGCTACGTTCGCATGCCTTACGGCTTGCCGAGCGCGGCTGACGCGTACCAGCGCCTCATGAGGGGCATCACGGAGGCACAAGAGGCCAGGTGCTCCGCAGCCCTAGCGAAGATGAAGATGGCCAGCGAGGAACCGCCAGCGCCTCCGGAGCCTCCCGAGGCCCCTGGGCCTGGGGGCTCATGAGGATCGGCTTCCGCAGCCCACCGAGCCGGCTACACCAACACCCCTTCGTCTCCAGCGTCATCAGGTGACATCTTTCAAGTTTCACTTCCAGCTGGGAGCGCCCCCAGGGCTGCATTATTCCCAGGCCGCGTGGGTCCGTCCCTGTGGCGTGTATCCCTTTTATTTCGCGTCGTTAGCTTACCTTGTTGGGGGCGCCCCTCGGGCTGCATGATCCCCAAGTTGCTCGGGCCTGACCCAGTGATCTCTGCATCTATTTGAACAAATCCACTCCTTCACGGCTAATGTGCTTTACCTAGTTGCCTGCTCAACTGACACCAACTAACGGAACTGCTCCCAAACGGCACGACGCTTGCGCATGGGTCCGTCCCTGCAATGCCGACAAACCTGGATGGCTGAGCTTTGGCCGCGGCAGCCCCGCATAGCATCACCTCGTCAAGCCTTCAGTGCCTCACTACCCTACGGAAGCAACCAATGGCTGACCATCAATTGTTATGGCAACTCCTTGCTCTTTCTATGATGGACCTGCAGGACCTCCTGAAGGAGGTGCGTCAGGCGAGGCTCTTGATGTGTCTCCTTCGCTCTCGTCCGCGTGAACCGCTTGCACGTTAAAGGGGGGGGTGCCTGAGCATCGCGACTCAGGGCTCCTACTAGCTCTCCAGCCCTCACCCTCTGGCCTTGACCATGGCATCGCGACCTGGCATACCAGCGACGGCTGAGACTCGCTCGAGGGCCAGGACCCGAGGACGTAGAGCAGAAAGGGGAGCAAAGGCGAGAGGGGAGAGACACATGAGGACCTCGCCGAGCAACCTCGCGCCTGCCAATGCACGGACCCGGCCACACACCAGAGAGCGGCCCCTGATCCTCGAGATAAGTTATCGCCCAGAAGCGCCAGCTACCGTGGCACCATCCCTGCACCTAATGCTATCCCATGTTAGCGACGTCGCTCCCCTTTCTCACCGAATGACGGGTGCTTGGGCGCCAAAGGGGACCTCCTGAGCATCGTGACTAGGGGCTCTTACCGGACTCCGGGTCGCTCACCTCCTGGCCTTGACCATGACATCGTGACCTGGCATACCAGCGATGGCTGAAGCCGCCTTGGGACTGGGACCTGTCGGCGCAGAGCACCAAGCCCTCATGAGTTTCGAAAGGGAGGACCGAGCTAAGACGGGATGAGCAACTCGCGCAAATCTACGGCAAGGGTTATATTAACAAAACAGGATCACAGGCACCTTACAAGCCCCCACGGGGCGCGCTTTTGGTTCCTCGCAGGGAACAGATCCTAAAGAGATGCAAACTACGCGCATCGCTACAAAAGACGCCATCATCAACAGTGGGCCGCCAAGTACCGACGCCAACCCCATCCAGATCAGAGTCGGCGGTGGCCTGACGAGCCTACACTGCTCCGGGAGCGGCGCCGGCTCAGGGGCTCGTAGTTGTCGTCGCTCGTCTCCGGAGTCGCGAAGGGCTCGCCGGAGTCGCTGGAGCCTCCGACGTCTCCACTGCCTGAGGAGCCGCCAAGGTAGCGATTGGCGAGCCCGGTCCTCGTCACAGCAGGGCCCTGCCCGCCTTCACCGGGGCAGCACTCCACCCGGCGCCCGTCCGCGTCGAAGACCTTGAGGAGCATCACTGAAGGACCGTCGTAGCCCAAGTAGATCGCGAAGACGCCCGTTGTCCTGCAAACCCGAGCAATCTCTCTCCAGCCCCGGGTCATGTAGACCTCGCCCGGGGCGACGACCGCGACCTCTGCCTCGGTCGCGAGGGTGCTACAGCCGGCGTGCTGCAGCCAGAGCTCCAGGGGCTCCCCCTGCGGGATGACGGAGGCGAAGAAGGGAGGAAGATGGATCCAAGACTGAAGAGGAATGGCGACGTGGAGCACGAACTCTTGGGAGGAGCCCTCGGTGTGGACCCCAGGGGGGACAACCCACACCTTCGTGACCCGTCGGCGCAGGCGGCGGCGCCGCCCGTGGCGGTCAGCATCAGCTCCTTCGGGGCCCTCGACGTGGGCGTACAATGGAAGCGGGAACCCCGGCGGCGCCCGCTCGCCCCAAGGCCTCGACACCACCTGAAGGGCCCCCTCGTCCGGGCCATGGTGGACATGCCGTTTCTTCGGCGGAAGTGGGTCAGGTCCCTCTAGGGGAGCCTTTCCCTTCTCTGCCGTCGAGAACCGACGGATCGGAGCCATCACAGCAAGACGAAGCAAGGATCGGGAAGAAGGAGAAGCAAGGAGGGATGGACTGGAAGGGTGCGTGACGTTCCATACTTATAGCTGGCGGAGGTCAACCGCCAACCTCCACGATCGCAGGTAATCATGACCGGTTTTGCATGCAGGGACTTGTCTAATGCGTGCAGTTGCCGAGGCGCCGTGGGGAAGTGGAGGCGCCCACGTCCAGTCAACCGCCACGCGGCGCCCAAGGCCGCAGGCTGTTAGGGCCCGCGGTGCTTCGCTCTTGCCCTTCCGCCTCCCTGCACGGCCAAGTCCGGGCGCGCCTTGGGCCCAGGGGCTACTGTCGGCGTTTTGGGAACGGGGGTCCCCAGACTTGCCTGCTTGCGGCCTGCGGCGTGGCTCAAAGGGGGGCCCAGCACGGCCCATCTTCACCACACAAACTCAAGACCCTCGCGAGGGGCCAAGCCTCGCGAGGCGGATGACACGGAGCTTCCTCAGGCACGGCCTCGTTAGGCTGGCTCACGAGGAGGCGGAGAGATCAAGGCGGGGTACCTCACGAGGTGCCTGTGACGCAAGCCATGACGACTCAGGGCGCCAGGCGGATGCCAGCCCGCGCAGCGTCCTCCTTTCCTCTTTGGTGCAAAGGGGGCAAGCGCAGCCACGGAGTACTGAGGCACCAGGCAAAGGTTGCCATTTCGGTGCAACGAGACCAAGACCAGGAGGACTACGAGACGGAGGTCACCGTGGAGCCCAAGACGGCGTCATCACCAGAGCTTTGCGTAGGGGAAGACTACTTTTGTCAGGATAGCTGATACTTGCTGTCCCCTTTCAAATTAGCCCGCCATTGTTGGCTCCCTTCCCGCTCAATATTTGGGAAGAGGACCAGGGCCTCTATAAATAGGACCATTCACCCACAGAGCAAAAGGGGGGTTGGGTGGTAGGAAGAAGGAGGCTCGTTATAGAGGTGAGAAGCAGAGAGAAAGAGAGAGAGAAAGGTGGCTGAACTCCCCCCATCAGTTCATCCCCCCAGCCAAGAACAGACTCTCGCGAGGCTGTTCTTCCTTGTATTGTTCATCATCATCAGCCCAAGAGGCAATCCACACACCACACACTGGAGTAGGGTATTACACCACAACGGTGGCCCAAACCAGTATAAACCCTGTGTCCCTTGTGTTGTTCTTTTCATAGCTTTGATCCTAGCGTGGAGGAGGGGTGTAGGTAGGTAGGAGGCGAAATCTCCGCGCGCACCCTAGTGTTCGAACCTCGAGGGTCTGCCGAAACCCGAAATCCGACAGAGCCAGCGCTGTCGGCTACGCCAAACCAGGCGATGAGTGTGTGGCAAAGTAGTTTTTTGCACGCAGCGTGTTGGGTGGCTATTGGAGATGCTCTGAAAAGCACCGTGCTGCGTTTTCGGCCATACGTGTCCATGTGCTAGGAAGCCATGTGCAACTGGCACGAGCTTGTTCTCTCACAACTCATAGCTCTCATACCAAATCCAACGTACGACCACGAACGGACGTGCGTTTTGTCCAGATTTTATCCATTTGATATGGCAATTGGGTGGCATTGGGCCATTTTCCTGGCGTGCCCAATGTGTGACCGCAACTCGGCTGTTTCCTGGAGGCCAGTATACATTCTTTGGACGAAATCAAACATAGCAAAATAGTTTAAGACCAAATAGTTCCACATCCAAAATTGTTTTACAACCCAACCAAAATAAAAACATATTCAAATAGTACAACCCAATCGAAATTGGCTTGCATGAAAAGAAAATGAACCGATACATTTACTGGTTGCCAATATCAGTCCACATGTGCTCAACCAAGTATCCTGGAGCTGCATATGAGTATGCTAATCGTGCATTTCACGATGGAATTGGGTGAATTGTTCAAACATTTCTTGTTCTTGGTGCTCTGGCACAATTTTTTCATCCTGAAAATCAAATCCTTGGTCATAGATGGTGTCAGCATGCTCATCCTCCACAATCATGTGGTGCATGATCACACAAACAATCATCACTTGCCAAAGCTTCTCGGTGCTCCATGTCAGTGTGGGCTGTCGAACGATACCTCATGGAGAATGAATAACACCAAAAGCACGCTCCACATCCTTCCTAGCACTCTCTTGCATTTGGGCAAATCTCTGTCTCTTCTCTCCTTGCGGATTGGGTATTGTTTTCATAAGAGTTGACCACTGAGGATAGATACCATCAGCTAGGTACTACCCCTTGTTGTAATGGTGGTCATTGATCTCAAAGTTGACCTCTAGGGAGTGGCCTTTGATACGTCTCCAACGTATATATAATTTTTTATTGCTCCATTCTATTATATTATCTGTTTTGGATGTTAATGGGCTTTATTTTACACTTTTATATCATTTTTCGGACTAACCTATTAATCGGAGGCCCATCCCAAATTGTTGTTTTTTGCCTATTTCAGTGCTTCGCAGAAAAGGAATATCAAATGAAGTCCAAATGGAATGAAACCTTCGGAAACGTGATTTTCTCAACAAACGTGATCCAGGAGACTTGGAGTGGGCGTCAAGAAACAATAGAGGAGGCCACGAGGCAGGGGGTGCGCCTACCCCCTGGGTGTGCCCTCCACCCTCGTGGGCCCCTCGTTGCTCCACCGAGCTACTTCTTCCCCCTATATATGTATCCACGTACCCTGCAAACATCCAGGAGCACCACGAAAACCTAATTTGTCACACCCTAGCTAGTTCAAGCATTAGAGTGTGCATCATGTTTAAATTTCTCTTAAATTTGAAATGGGGAAGGCAGAAACCCCCAACACCCCCTGGAAACAACTAGGGTTTACTAAAATTATTTTCAATGAACCTGAAATCCCCTTCTAAAAAGTTCACCCTCTTTGTCTTGGGTTAAAACTTCTGGCAAAATTGGTGCACAATTTTCTAGGTCAACAGAAGGTCATTGAATTAAATCATAAGTATTTGAATTTGGGCATTTAAATGCTATAAAATAAATTAAATGCTCAAATAATTCTGGAAATAAATGTTTGCTGTTGGAAATATTCTAAACAGAGCCCACAATTATTTTCAGGATTTTTGGAAACGTTTTAGTATTTTTAATAAAGCCCAACAGTTGCAGTTAAATAGAAAAACAAAAACAAATAAAAAGAAAAAAAGAGAGAGGGAAGCCCACCTGGGCCTTACCTGCGCTGGCCAGCCCACCTGGCTCGGCCCAGCCGACTGGCCCTGCCAGTCGTCGTCGTCCTGGCGCCAGAAGGACGCGGAGCGCGTGGCCGGCGCCCGCGGCCACACGCCGGCCACCTCTTGCTTCCGCCGACGCCTGGAGACGCCTAGGGGTGCAACGCGACCCCCACGTCCCCTGTCATCCTCTCGCACTCTCCCCCTCGTCTCCCTCACTCTCTCCCGTGATGGCCGAGCGCGTCCCTCGCCGCCGATCGCCGTAGTTGCCACCAGAGCCACTCCCTCGCCCCTCCGACGAGCCCAATCGCTCCGCCTCGTCACCCTGGACCTCTCCGTCGACTCATGCAAGCTCGGACGACCCCAAGACGACGTGGTGCCCTTCTTCCCCGTCCACGGCCGCCGGGCGCCGTCGTTCGATTCGCCGGCCTCAAGTCCTCCCCGAGCTTGCTGACCCCCTCTCCGACCTCACTGTGAGCTCCTCTTCCTTTCTCCCTAGCTACCGTGCTCGTTTGGCCTCTATAGTAGCCACTTCCACTGTACCCGAGAGCTCCCCGCCGCCGACCATGGCGCCGTCGTGGCCAGAGCCACCGTGGCTCAAGGCCAATCTCACCTTTGTGCTCAGCGCAGCACCAGGAGCCCGTAGCCACCACCAGCTCCCTCTCTCGTGCACCGTAGCGTCGAATCCATCCACGCCCGAACTCCGGCGACCACCAAGGTCGTCGCCGGCGTCGTTTCCGGCGTCCCCGTGTCCAACCACTTGCACCACTAGATGCGGCAGCTCCCCAGCTACGCGTAGCACGTCTCCACCGTCGATTTGGTCACCGGAGGACCAAATCCGAAGCTCTCCGCCGTCTTGGGCCTCGCCGGCGTCGAGTCGCCGGCGAGTTTGACCCAGTTTGACTCCTGGGTGGGCCCAGGTAGACCCCCCTGAGTCTATGACAGGTGGGGCCGGTCTGCTAACTAATTTAGGATTAGTTTTAATTAATTTTAATTAAATCAGTCACTGACATGTGGGCCCAGGCCCCACTGACAGCTAATTAGTGTTAATCTAATCCTGTTAATTAGCTGAGAGGCTGACAGAAGGGGCCCACCAGTCAGGTTTGACCTGGGCTGGCGCCTTTGACCTGCTGAGGTCAGCATGACACAATGCTTACGCAGTAATGCATTTTCTGGATTTATTTTTATTCAGGAATTTCCAGAAAATAGTTAAAACTTCTAAAAATCATAGAAAATCAACCATAGCTCCAAATGCAAAGATTTATATATGAAAAATGATCAGAAAAATTCAATCTATCCATCTGTAATGGTTTCATGCATGACAAAACGAGTTTACCTTGCTGTTTAAGCAGAATAAGGAAATGCACTATTAAGGCCATGTTTAATGAGCTAATATTTGAATCTTTGATTCAAATGAGTTCATTCCTGTCTGTTATAGCTTGCATTAGGCCAAGACACATTCATATTGCCATGTCATAGCATGCATCATATTGTTGCATATCGTCATGTGTTGATTGTGTTCCGATGTGTTCTTCGTGGTAGGTTCTGCCTCCGAGGATATTCACGAGTATCCAACTGAAGGGCAGTATCCCACTACCACTCCATCAGGCAAGCAACCATTGATCATTTCGATACAACCCATGTTCTCGCTTCTGCCCTTGTTTACTGCATTAAGACAATGCGATTCAAACTGCTGTGTGCTACGGTAGTTGGACCCTTATCCTCTGCATGACCTGTCATTGCCACAGTAACTAGATGAAACCCACTAGCATGTGTAGGAGTTGATTGAGCCATGTATGTGATTCCTACCTTGCTATGCCTGCTATGCTTAGAGTTGTGTCAGGTCTGGTTCATCTGGGTGATGGGCCAGAGTGAAATGCTTATGCCGGTAATGTGAGGGATGTGTTGAACATGTTTTGGTAAAGGTATCGATGAGAGGCCATGCAGGAGTACATGGTGGGTTGTTTCATTGAGTCCGTCCCTAAGAACTGAGATCTGTATGTGTGATTTAAGATGCAGTTACTACCGTACATTGGGCCCGAACCAATGGACCCTCTCGGCTTCTTAGTCACCCTAGTACTCTGTCCAGGAGTTGCAAATAGTTTTTGGTGCTTGTAGGCTATGTGTTGGCGGCCGTGCATAGCGCTGACCCTAGGGGTGGGCTATGTTGCGGTAGATACACCGTGGCACGGTGTACCGAGTCACCCGTTTGGTGTCTCGGGAACCCTATTCACATCGTTCGGGGCCGTATGTGGAAACCTCGGCCGGACTCCCTGCGGATGGAACCTGGATAGGCGATAAACCTGGACTAGAGACTTAACTGTTTAGGTAGGCCGTGGCCGACACCCTCGCTGGGCTTCCGCTTGAAGGTTGCCGAGTACATGTCGTGTAAACGGCGGTAAGTGGTGAAAGCGTGTATGAAGAAGTACACCCCTGCAGGGTATAAAACTATTCGAATAGCCGCGTCCGCGGTAAAGGACTACTTGGTTGCCTATACAGTTCATAGACAAGTTAATGGGTACTAATAAAAGACTCAAGATAAGTGTGAGTACTGAGGATGTCCCTCTCGTAGGATGACGAGGGAGGATCCCCAGTGGAGTATTGTGTTGGTGAGTAGTGGACTCGTGTGCGAAAACTATTTTACTGGTGAATTTCCGTAGGATAGCTTAGCCAAGAGTCAAAGCTGGCTTGCTGCATTAACCCCACCACCTTCTTGAGAATAAGCATGTATAGTAGGTTCTGATGTAAGACTTGCTGAGTACCTTTGTACTCATGTTTGCTTAATTACTGTTTTCAGACGACAACACCGCCCCCTCCGATGGGTTCTACGTAGACCTTGACGTCGACGAGTGACTAGCCACCCAGGTGGTGATCCTGGCCATGGAGGGCCCTATGTAGATAGACATGCTTCGAGAAGCCTTCTTTCTTTCTAGAGTCTGTACTCAGACTAGTTGCTTCCGCATGTGCTTGTATGTTTGTATGACTTGAGTGTCGGGTCATGTGACCCCTATCTGTATGAACATGTTATGTATGGCTCTCTGGAGCCTTTAAATAAAGTACTTGAGTTGTAGAGTTTTGTTGTGATGCCATGTTGTATGTACTCATATCGGGCATATTGTGTGTATGATTGAAATGCTTGGTATGAGTGGGATCCGACAATCTAGTTGTTTATCCTTGGCAGCCCTTCTTATGGGGAAATGTAGTCTAGTGTTCCTCGAGCCATAGTAGTCCGCTACAGCCCGGTTCACCGGAGTCTTGCTAGCCCAGCACTACTAGTCAGGACGCTTGACTGGCTGGCATGTGTTTCACTTCGTTCCTATGTCTGTCCCTTCGGGGAAATGTCACGCGGTGATATCCAAAGTCCCGCCTAGCCTGCTACAGCCCGGGTTCCCCGGAGTCCTGTTAGCCCAGTGCTACAGCCCGGAATCACTCGTTGATGACCGACATGTTCGATGTGATTCATGTATGCCTGTCTTCATAGGTATGTGCCGCTTTGGGTTCACGACTAGCCATGTCGGCCCGGGTTCTCTGCCATATGGATGCTAGCGACACTATCATATACGTGAGCCAAAAGGCGCAAACGGTCCCGGGCCATGGTAAGGCGACACCCGTGGGATACCGTGCGTGAGGCCGCAAAGTGATATGAGGTGTTACCGGCTAGATCGATGTGACTTGGAATCAGGGTCCTGACATAATTCCACCGCCGCAACCTTCTATACCTGAGAGATCCCATCTTGGGGCCTTTTCCAGAGCTCCGCCGGAGGGGGCATTGATCACGGAGGGCCTCTACATCAACTCCATGGCCTCTCCGGTCATGTGTGAGTAGTTTACTTCAGACCTTCGGGTCCATAGTTATTAGCTAGATGGCTTCTTCTCTCTCTTTGGTTCTCAATACAAAGTTCTCCTCGATATTCTTGGAGATCTATTCGATGTAATCTTCTTTGCTGTGTGTTTTTCAAGATCCGATGAATTGTAGGTTTATGATCAAGTTTATCTATGAACAATATTTGAATCTCCTCTGAATTCTTTTATGTATGATTGGTTATCTTTGCAAGTCTCTTCGAATTATCACTTTGGTTTGGCCTAGTAGATTGATCTTTCTTGCAATGGGAGAAGTGCTTAGCCTTGGGTTCAATCTTGCGGTGTCCCTTCCCAGTGACAGCAGGGGCAACAAGGCACGTATTGTATTGTTGCCATCAAGGATAAAAAGATGGGGTTTATATCATATTGCATGAGTTTATCCCTCTACATCATGTCATCTTACTTAAAGCATTACTCTGTTCTTATGAACTTAATACTCTAGATGCATGCTGGATAGCGGTCGATGTGTGGAGTAATAGTAGTAGATGCAGAATCGTTTCGGTCTACTTGTCACGGACGTGATGCCTATAAACATGATCATGCCTAGATATTCTCATAACTATGCTCAATTTTATCAATTGCTCGACAGTAATTCGTTTACCCATTGTAATACTTATGCTCTTAAGAGAAGCCACTAGTGAAACCTATGGCCCCCGGGTCTATCTTCCATCATATTAATCTTATAACACTTAGCTATTTCTATTGCCGTTTATTTTACTTTGCATCTTTATTTCTCTTTATCATAAAAATACCAAAAATATTATCTTATCATATCTATCAGATCTCACTCTCGTAAGTGACCATGAAGGGATTGATAACCCCTTTATCGCGTTGGTTGCGAGGTTCGTATTTGTTTTTGTAGGTGCGTGGGACTCGAGCGTGATCCCCTATTGGATTGATACCTTGGTTCTCAAAAACTGAGGGAAATACTTACGCTACTTTACTGCATCACCCTTTCCTCTTCAAGGGAAAACCAACGTAGTGCTCAAGAGGTAGCAGCCTTCTGCAAGCCTTGCAAACACCGGAGAACACTAAAACATGTTGTTATCATTGTGAGAACCAGTCATGCCAAATAAATCATGCCATATTCAAAGATCTTGTGAAGCCACCGCTTCTAGTATGACAATGGCACCTTTCACATGGCCCTTGTACTACCCCTGCCAAGCAAATGGACCATTCTTCCACTTTCAGTGCATACAATCTATGCTACCAAGCATGCCTGGAAAGCCCATGTCGGTATTGTTCGCCAACAACCTCTCTATATCAGCGGCAGTAGGCTCTCTCAGGTACTCAGGGTCAAACACTGCCACCATGGCCTTACGGAAACTGTACACTGATAGCAAACATGTGGACTCACTCATACACACGTACTCATCCACAAGATCGTCCGGAATTCCATATGCAAGCATACGAATAGCCGCAGTGCATTTCTGGTAAGAGGAGAAGCCAAGCTTGCAAAGGGCATCCACTTTGCACTCAAAGTACGGGTCATATGCTCCCATGATACGTCTCCAATGTATCTATAATTTATGAAGTATCCATGCCATGTTTGCAACAATTTTATATGGTTTTGGTATGATTTTATTAGAACTAACCCGGATTGACGCTGTTTTCAGCAGAACTACCGTGGTGTCGTTTTTTGTGCAGAAATAAAAGTTCTCGAAATGGGCTGAAAATTTACGATGATTTTATGGACCAAAAGAGACCCCCGAAGCACCGAGGATGGGCTAGAAGAGTCCCAAGGAGGCCACATGCCTTTAGGGAGCGCCCTGGGGTCTTGCGGGCCCCTCGGGCACCCCCCTGACTTGTTTCCAACACAAAAATTCTTATAAATTCGGAAACCCCCGAAAAGAACCCTAGATCGGTAGTTCCGGCACCGCAAGCCTCTGTAGCCACGAAAAACCAAACGGGAGCCCGTTCCGGCACCCTGTCGGAGGAGGAAGTCATCACCGGAGGCCATCTTCAGCATCCCGGCGGCTACCATGATGAGGAGGGAGTAGTTCACCCTCGGGGCTGAGGGTATGTACTAGTAGCTATGTGTTTGATCTCTCTCTCTCTCTCGTGTTCTTGATTTGGCAAGATCTTGATGTACCGTGAGCTTTGCTACTATAGTTGGATCATATGGTGTTTCTCCCTCTATCCTCTTGTGATGAATTGAGTTTTACCTTTGTGGTTTCACTATTATCGGATTGAATACTTTTATGGATTTGAGAACACTTGATGTATGTCTTGCGTGGGATATCCGTGGTGAAAATGGGGTGTTCTATTGATTCATGTTGTCTACTACAAAACTTTATTCTTGTAGACTCGTGTTGGGCCTCCAAGCGCAGAGTTTTGTAGGACAGTAGCAATTTTCCCTCAAGTGGATGACCTAAGGTTTATCAATCCGTGGGAGGTGTAGGATGAAGATGGTCTCTCTCAAGCAACCCTGCAACCAAATACAAGAAATCTCTTGTGTCCCCAACACACCCAATACAATGGCAAATCATACAGGTGCACTAGTTCGGCGAAGAGATGGTGATAAAAGTGTAATATGGATGGATGAAATATATTTTTATAATCTGAATAAAAAAATAGCAAGGTAGAAAATAGTAAACGGGCACAAAAACGGTATTGCAATGCTTGAAAATGAGGCCTAAGGTCCGTACATTCACTAGTGCAACCTCTCAACAATGCTAATATAATTGGATCATATAACCATCCCTCAAAGTGCGATGAAGAATCACTCCAAAGTTCCTATCTAGTGGAGAACATAAGAATAAACTGTTTGTAGGGTACGAAACCACCTCAAAGCTATTCTTTTCGTTCGATCTATTCAAGAGTTCATACTAAAATAACACAAAGCTATTCTTTTTGTTCGATCTATCCTAGAGTTCGTACTAAAATAACACCAAAGCAAATCCATATTCATAATACTCAATCCAACACAAAGAACTTCAAAGAGTGCCCCAAGATTTCTATCGGAGAAACAAAGACAAGAACGTGCATCAACCCCTATGCGTAGATTACCCCAATGTCACCTTGGGAATCCGCAAGTTGAGTGCCAAAACATATATCAAGTGAATCAACACGATACCTCATTGTCACCACGAGTATTCATATGCAAGACATATATCAAGTGCTCTCAAATCCATAAAAGTATTTAATCCGATAACAACGAAATCACAAAGGGAAAAACTCAATTCATCACAACAAGATAGAGAGGGGAAAACACCATATGATTCGACTATATTAACAAAGCTCGTGATACATCAAGATCGTGACATCTCAAGAATATGAGAGAGAGAGAGAGAGATTAAACACATAGCTACTGGTACAAACCCTCAGCCCCGAGGGTGGACTACCCCCTCCTCATCGTGGTGGCTGCCGAGATGATGAAGATGGCCACCAGAGATGATTCCCCCCTCCGGCAGGGTGCCGGAAAGGGTCTAGATTGGTTTTTGGTGGCAACAGAGCCTTGCGGCGGCAGAACTTCTGATCTAGGTTAACCCCGAAGGGTTTTGGAATATTTGTTAATTTATAGGGTAAAGAGGGGGTGCGTGTCGGTGTCAAAACCGGTAGATCTCAGGTAGGGGGTCCCGAACTGTGCATCTAAGGATCGAAGGTAACATGAGACAGGGGACACGATGTTTACCCAGGTTCGGGCCCTCTTGATGGAGGTAATACCCTACTTCCTACTTGATTGACTTTGATGAGTATAGGGGTTACAAGAGTTGACCTACCACGAGATCGTAAGGCTAAACCCTAGATGTCTAGCCTATATAATTATGATTGCCTCTACGGACTAAACCCTCCGGTTTATATAGACACCGGAGGGGACTAGGGTTTGTACAGAGTCGGTTTACAAAGAAAGGAATCTTCATATCCGCACGCCAAGCTTGCCTTCCACGCCAAAGGGAGTCCCATCCGGACACGGGGTAAAGTCTTCTGTCTTGTATCTCCACAACCCATTAGTCCAGCCCATATAACATAGCCCGGACGCCCGAGGACCCCATAATCCTGGACTCCCCCAGTAGCCCCTGAACCAGTCTTCAATGACGATGTGTCCGGCATGCAGATTGTCTTCGACATTGCAAGGCGGGTTCCTCCTCCGAATACTTCAAAGTAGTTGATCGTAGGTACTATATACGGCTCTGTACAACAGTCATACCTCTGAATCACAAGGGCAGAATACAAATAAGTTCTGTCTTCTGAAGATTTCATTGGTGAGACATTACGTCCGACCATTTTATTATTTCAAACCTTTTTTCGGCCTCTCGTTTCGCATTTCAAGACGCAACCACCGATGACACATCTTGTCAAAGCAGAGATCGTGCCCCCTTATTACGGGATTCTCATCAATACGGGTTTGGGAAACCCAACTGTGCCGTTTTCGCACGACCCCTTGGAAATAGGCAAGCTTTAAGGCTCGTGGGGGACGCATGATATTCACTGCCTTTATAAGGAGATAAGATCCCCCCTTTCTACCCAACGCCTTCCCCTTCCTCAACACATCCGCCCTCAAGCTCCAGCGCCCAAGCTTCAATCCTCTCTGTTCCCAAAAAGTACTCCAGCCATGTCCGGATCCGGAGTGTAGGGCAAGTGGATGGCTTCCTTCGTCACAGAGAAAAATATCAAGGAACTCCGGGAAGCGAGGTACCTGACCAAGGAGATCGCCCACCGGCTCCCAGCCAAAAAGCAGATCATCCCCACTCCAAAGCCCGGGAAGAGTGTAGTGTTTATCCCTCATTTTCTTCGCGGACTAGGGTTTCCCCTTCATCCTTTCGTCCACGGCCTCATGTTTCACTACGGGCTAGATTTCCATGATCTAGCCCCAAATTCTTTCCTCAACATTTCGGCGTTTATCGTCATATGGGAGGCATTCCTCCGCATTTCCCCCCACTTCGGCCTATGGCTCAAGGTTTTCAATGTGAAGCCGAAAGTGGTGGACGGCCAGCACGCGGATTGCAGTGGTGCTATGGTGAGCAAACTGCCCAACGTTACTTGGCCCAAGGGCACCTTCGTGGAGACTGTGAAGGGATGGCAGCATGGGTGGTTCTATGTCACAGAGCCCTGTGACTCCACATGGGCTGCTCCTATGGAGTTCAAGTCCGGAACCCCAATGCGGCTGGCATCCTGGCTCAACAAGGGCCTAGACTGGGCGTCGTCTAACAAGGTAACGGTGCTGCAGAAGCGTATCAAGAGCATGGTAGATAAAAATACTAGCCTCGCCAGGGTGATCCAGGTGATGCGCTTCCGCCGGATTCCCCCCTGTCAGGCGCGTCAAGAGCCCATGTGGAAGTTCAACCCGGTCGGTCCCTAGACCCTGCAGCGGTTCTTTGGCACGAAGCACGAAGACATGTGGAAGCTACTCTTCAAGACCCAGAAGTCATGGCCGGAGACAACCGAAGACCTCTGCTACGACAGCACCCACGCTGCGACCCCCTTAAGTTCTTTGATAATCTTACTTTGCGAGTCCAAGGAGCACACTAAACTCTCCATTTTCTTTTGCATGGCTGGACAAAGAAAGCGGAACAGATTCACTGTCCGGCTCCGCTGCCCGAAGACTCAGCTATTCCCCTGTTGACGAGGATGCTGGTCCCGGCGCCGTACCACACGCTAGAAAAGAAAACCAAGGAGAAGAGCAAGGAGGCCAAGAGTGGCCTCCGCCATAAGGGTGCTTCGGACGTAGCGTTCGAGGACACCGGAACTCTCTACTCTCTTGACGAAGAGGAAGAGGAGGAGGAAGAGTGCAACTCCCCCCTAAGGGGGAGAAGAAGAAAAGGGCAGCCTCCGCTGATCTAGAGGCAGAGGCGTCCAAGAAAGGGAGAACCTCCCTCGTGGATGACTTTGAGTCGGACGCCGACGAGTGGCACCCCAGGCCAAAGCCCCTGGCTGGATCGTAAGTACTCAAAGGTATATATATGTTTGGCTTTTCTGCTTATAGTTATAACACGCTTAAATTGCATGCCGCAGTCCGGTTCATGTCCTCCCCTAGCGATCTTCCTCTACTGGGAATTCGCTGGGTCCAAACATGATGGAGATCGATTCGCCTCCACCAGCTTCCTCCCCAACTGCAGCGTACAACAGCGAGGTGTCATCCCAAAGGACCCTTCCGGAACAGGGAGAGGTGCCGGAGGCTGCCAAGACAATGCCGAAGGGTGACACCTTGGCTGCCAAGAACATGGGGGAATCGACCCCATGGAGACTGGAGATAGGGGCCATGTCCAGTTTGGCCCCCAACCAAATGTCGCTCCGGAAACCCACACGGTTCCAGCAACAGATGAGCAACCCTCTTTGCGATAAGGGGGCGCGCCTACTACACCGGCGACCTCTGTCAATGCGGAGGCGCCGGACACTCTGGTGAGAGCGCTTCAGAGCGCCACCATTGTGGAAGAACATCGTACCCTTATGGGTACGGTGATAGAAAAGGTTCAGTCGGCGAAAAGCAGATTGAGCGAAGCCTACACTAGCCTTTTAAGAGGCTTTGAGGTATGTGCTTCATAGTATCTTTTAGTTGTACAAAAAGAATGCGTGTGTATAGATAGTAGCCCCTGAGACTCTGTTCGGTGTTTGGAAAGAAAGCCGAACAGAGGATCTAATAACTCATGCAGGAGGTTAACGTACATATCCATTTGAACAAACAGGCTGCTAAACAGGCGTCAGCTGCCCATGGCGTCGAAGCGTCCGAGCTAAGGTGGAACTTAGAAGAAAAGCAAGGTATGTAATACCGAAACACGTCCGAAACAATGTCAGCTATGATGTGGTATCTCAATGAGAGTTTCATAATTATGTTTGTAGCTGACATGTATGAGGTCGAGGCCCTCAAGAGTGCGTTGGCCGAGGCCAAGAAGGAGGCAGAGGAGGAACGAGCCTCCCGCCTTAGACATGAATCGTGGGTGGAGGAAGTCCAGCAAGAGCTCAAAGATGCCATAGGCAAATGCGAGTCCTTAGAGCGGAAAAGTTCAGAGCAAAATTTCGAACTTGCTAAGGCACTCCAAAGAGCACAGGAAGCCTGGGCCAAAGCCCAAAGCACTGTCCGGGAAATCCAAGAGGCAAAGCAGATTGCGGCGGGTAAGGCCTTTAACATGCAGAGCAAATTTGTGAGGAAAAGGTATATCTTGCTAACCCGGATTTGGAGTTCTCCAGGAGTGTTTGCGGACCTGCCCTGGAGTGTTGCTGATGCCATGGAGTTCTTCCGGGCCGAAGAGGGGAGCTCAATGGAGAAGCTGTTCTGGTCGCAGTACCTTGCGCCAGAGCATCCCGTGCCCCTTAGCGATTAGCTGAAGCAGTTGACTGAATTGCATAGGGTAGCCGAATTGGCCATGAGGGATTTGATAATCCGTCTTTGGCCCACCGAACCCATGCCCAGTAGCTACTTCGATCTCGTGAAGCGGCTGGTTAGTGCATGCCCTCGGCTTGATGTCGTGAAGCGGTCGGTCTGTATTGAAGGTGCGCGGATGGCCTTCACCCGTGTCAAGGTGTAGTGGGCGAAGATGGACGCCGTCAAGCTTGCAACTGAGGGACCGCCCCGCAGGCAAAGAGCACCGCACGCCGGAGCGGTACTTAGATGATGTCCTAAAAGGATCCCGCATTGTAGAGGGCCAATGTTTGAAGGTCATCATTTTTGAATGAATATATCTATGTTGTCCAATCCTGTATCATGAAACAAGGGTTATGCATGACATGTTGCTTATTTTACTTTAAAATATCTCCTCCTGTGCGGCTGTTTATGACATCTGAGAGTTGGCCAGTCGTCGGCTTCAGCCCCCACGTAGCCATAGGAGTTTGACAATAAGATTGTAGGCGTGGACCCTGGTATTATTCCATTATCCAAACATGGTGCTGTAGACGCCTTACCGGGTGGAGACCGGTCCTTCGCGTAATGCAGAAAAAATCGTGATAGATTTATACTTAGTCACCGAATAGCTGACCAGCTCTCGCCGCATCATGCCAGTCAGTTTTCGGCTTTCTCTACTGAGGTGTTTGTCGAGGTAAACCAGAAACACAATCGTAGTAGTTCTCCCTTTACTACCCTAGCCGATTAGACGAAACGTAAGGTAGCAAGCACAGGAGCCGGGCAACCCAACTATTGACCAAAGACATGATTCAGAACCAATGCATATAATGCTATATTCGGGACACTGAATTGCACTGTGAAAGTGTTCGGACTTTGTTTTAGAATTAAAAGATGCATGCGACTTAATAAAGCCCCTGACAAATTACGTCATACCAAGGTGTACATGACAATCAGATAAAAACAGGGAAACATATGTTAAGAGATAAGCCAACGCCATGTAGGTTTGGGCTAAAAACTGTTTCCATTGTAGTATGATTGATACGTCAAAACGTATTGATACAAATAGTGCAATAAGAAACAAGGCTATTTTACATGCCGAACACAAGGAGAAGCTGTGCGTGCATTCTGAAAGCGGACGAGGTGATCTTTAAGGATCCTTTAGGTGCTCTAGCACGCGTCTATGCTGCTTTTCTCCTTGGTATATTGTCCTTCGAAAGGATCATCGACCGGTGTTTTTATAATAGGCCGTGGAAAGAGGCCTTGGTACCATCGAAAGGGTGGTGTGGGTTGCAAGGGACCTAAAAAAAGAAAAGAAAAAGGAAATGTGAGTGTCCTGATAGGGTCTAGCCATATTGTTGACCTTGTCCTTATTATGCCTCCATCCTTTCCCATGGTATTTTAGCGTGTAATTATGTACGCGTGGTACATATGCCACAATTTGGAAGGGGCTAAGATGGAGGCCGAATTGCTAATCGAGCTCCTGACAAGCTGGATTGTCATACAGTGGGGTAGTCCGGACACGTTTGACAGTGTTCGGGGACTTGGTCGTTGACATAATAGTTGGCTTGATGAGGCCACCCTGTACTTCTGCTGTCAGGGCCGCAGTGTGCTCCTCGGTGCATAGGGAGCGTTCCATGTTTCCATTCACTGTTATGACTCCACGTGGTCCGGGCATCTTGAGTTTGAGATAGGCGTAGTGTGGGACCGCATTGAAGCAATCGAACGCGGTTCGTCCGAGTAGTGCATGGTAGCCGTTGCGGAAGGGGACGATATCGAAGATCAAGTCTCCACTGTGGAAGTTGTCCGGAGAACCGAAGACCACTTCCAATGTGATTAAGCCAGTGCAGCGGGCCTCTACGCCGGGTATCACTCCTTTAAAGGTAGTTTTAGTGGGCTTGATTCTTGACGAATCAATACCCATTTTGCGGACTGTGTCCTGATAGAGCAGGTTAAGGATGCTTCCGCCGTCCATGAGGACTCGCGTAAGGTGGAATCCATCGATGATTGGATCTAGGACTAATGCGGCCAAACCTCCATGAAGGATACTGGTCGGATGGTCCCTGCGATCGAAGGTGATCGGATAGGCCGACCATGGGTTGAATTTTCGGGCGACTGGCTCTACTGCATAGACGTCCCTTAGCGCGCGCTTGCACTCCCTTTGGGGGATATGGGTGACCTATATCATATTCACCATCTTGACTTCGGGGGGAAATTTCTTCTGACCCCCTGTTTTTGGTGCGCGAAGTTCCTCGTCGTCATCCTCACTGGGCGACCCTTTCTCCTTATGTTCGGCATTTAACTTGCCGGCCTGTTTGAAGACCCAACAACTTTTGTTGGTGTGGTTGTCAGGATTATCAGGAGTGCCGTGGATCTGGCAGGGTCGATCAAGTATTCGGTCCAGGCTTGATGAACCGTGTTTGTTTCGTTTCAATGGCTTCTTCCGTTGACCGGATTTGGAGCCACTAAATCCGGCATTCACTATCGTATTCTCTGTATCATCATTGTTGCTCCGACGCTTATGTTTGTTGCGTCGAGGCCTTCCGTTGCTGTTTTGGGCTTCGGAAGTGTTGGGGTCGCTGTTACTGTTACCGCTATGGGCTAGCCAGCTATCCTCGCCCGCGCAGAAAGGGGTCATTACTGCTGTAAGGGCTGCCATGGACTTCGGCTTTTCTTGGCCGAGGTGTCGGGCAAGCCATTCATCACGGATGCTGTGTTTGAAGGCCGCTAGGGCTTCGGCATCCGGACAGTCAACAATCTAGTTCCTTTTAAGTAGGATCCTGGTCCAGAATTTCCTGGCCGACTCTCCGGGCTGTTGGACTATATGACTGAGATCATCGGCATCCGGAGGCCAGACATAAGTGCCTTGGAAGTTGTCTCTAAAGGCATCTTCCAAGTCTTCCCAGCTTCCAATAGAGTTTTGGGGAGGCTGTTTAACCAGTGCCTAGCTGGCCCCTTAAGTTTTAGGGGAAGGTATTTGATGGCGTGTAGATCATCACCGCGAGCCATGTGAATGTGGAGAAGAAAATCTTCAGTCCATACTGCAGGATCTGTTGTGCCGTCGTATGATTCGATGTTCACGGGTTTAAACCCTTCAGGGAACTCGTGCTCCATTACCTCATCGGTGAAGCATAGGGGGTGTGCTGCGCCTCTGTATCGGGCCAAGTCGCGACGCAGTTCGGATGAAGTCCGTACGCGGTTTTCGGCTCGGGCGTGGTTATGCTTGTTGTGCCAGGCTTGATAGCTGTCTTCTCGCGTCGGTGCACGGCCCCTACGATCCGTAGATTGATCTGGTATATGTGAATCCCTGAGCTGTTGTTTCTATGTTTTTGCGGCGAGGTGGTGCAGGTTGGTGTTTGTCTTGAGTTGCCGTTCTGTCCCAGCCACGTGGTGGTCTATCGGGTCCATCGGCCGCATTACACACGGGTGGTATGGGCTCCAACGCCTCATTGTTGAATTGGGGTAGCACCTTAAGCTTCGGGTAACTCTTTTTTGGTCCCTCGAGGCCGTATTCTTCGGCTGCCAGGACATTAGTCCATCTGTCATTGAGTAGGTCTTGGTCAACTTGAAGCTTCTGCTATTTCATTTTTAGGCTTCTACCCATGGCTATTAGCCGACGCTTGAAGCGCTCTTGTTCGAGGGGTTCCTCTGGCACGATAAAATCTTTGTCACCGAGGCTTACGTCATCCTTGGAGAGTGGCAGATAGTTGCTATCCTCCGAGTCATTGTTCCCTGTTTGTTCGTCAGGGTCAACTTGCACGTCCTCCCGATCATCCTGTTCAGATGTTGGTTCAATGGGGTCTTCTTGGTCTTCGGCGTTCTCCGGAGTATCATTGTCATCGGTGCCGGTATTGCTGTTCTTACTGTGACACGATTTAGAGCGGCGTCATTGACGTCAATGTTTCAGCGGTATCTTAGGAGGTTCGTCCTCGACTGGGTTTTTCTCATCATCGTCGTCGCTGTTTTTAGGTGTATCCACCATGTGCTTCTCTGGCCCATCCTGGGTGTTCTGGTCCATAAAAATCCTCCAAAAAGTTCTGCGGTGTTTGGACTCCATTTGATATTGATTCCCCATGATATAAAAAACAAGCAAAAACATCAACTAGCACTGGGCATTGGGTCAATAGGTTAGTCCTAAAAAATGATATAAAGTTGCTATAAAATGATTGTAAAACATCCAAGAATGATAATATAACGGCATGAATACTTATAAATTATAGATACATTGGAGATGTATCAATTCACTTGACATATGTTTTGGCACTCAACTCGCGAATTCCCGAGGTGACATTGGGGAAATCCATGCATAGGGGTTGATGCATGTTTTCATCCTTGTTTCTCCAGTAGAAATCTTGGAGCACTCTTTGAGATTCTTTGTGTTGTATTGTATATTATGAATCTGAAGTTGTTTGAGGCATATCATATAATGATGGAAATATGCTCTAGAGATAATAATAAAATGATTATTATTATATTTCCTTAATCATGATAAAGGTTTATTATTCATGCTAGAATTGTATTGACCGGAAACTTAAATCCATGTGTGGATACATAAACAAATACCGTGTCCCTAGTGACCCTCTACTTGACTAGCTCATTGATCAAAGATGGTTAAGGTTTCCTAACCATAGACATGAGCTGTCATTTGATAACAGGATCACATCATTAGGAGAATGATGTGATGGACAAGACCCGTCCGTTAGCTTACCATAGTAATCATTCAGTTTATTGCTATTGCTTTCTTCATGTCAAATACATATTCCTTCGACTATGAGATTATGCAACTCCCGAATACCGGAGGAATACCTTGTGTGCTATCAAACATCACAACTTAAATGGGTGATCATAAAGATGCTCTACAAGTATCTCCAAAGGTGTTGGTTGAGTTGGCATAGATCGAGATTAGGATTTGTCACTCTGAGTATCAAAGAGGTATCTCTGGGCCCTCTCGGTAATACACATCATAAGAAGCCTTGCAAGCAAAGTGACTAATGATTTAGTTGCAGGATGATGTATTACAGAACAAGTAAAGTGACTTGCCGGTAATGAGATTGAACTAGGTATGAAGATACTGACGATTGAATCTCGGGCAAGTACATACCAATGGACAAAAGGAATTACGTATGTTGTCATAACGGTTCAACCGATAAAGATCTTCGTAAAATATGTAGGAGCTAATATGGGCATCCAGGTTCTGCTATTGGTTATTGACCAGAGAGGTGTCTCGGTCATCTCCACATAGTTCTCAAACCCGTAGGGTCCGCACGCTTAACGTTCATTGATGATACAGTGTTATATGAGTTATATGATTTGGTGACGGAATGTTCTTCGGAGTGCCGGATGAGATCACAGACATGACGAGGAGTCTCGAAATGGCCGGGAGGTAAAGATTGATATATAGGACGATGGTATTCGGACACGGGAAGAGTTTCGGAGTGCATCGGGTAGTCATCGGGTCACCGGAAGGGGTTCCGGACACCCCCGGTAAGTGTATGGGCCTAATGGGCCAAAGGGGGGGGGCAGACAAGCCCCTGGTGCGCCCGTTCTTTGGACAGCTGGCCCTAGGGGAAAGAAAGTGGAGGGGTGGCCCCTCCTTCCTTTCTATCCTCAAGTGAGAAAGGAAAGGGGGGGCGCCACCCTCCCCTACCTTCCCCCTGAACTCATACATGGCAGGGGCACAGCTTGGGGCAGGACCCCAAGTGGGATTCGGCCCCACTTGGGGCGCCTCCAGGCTGCCTCCTCCCTCCCCCCACCTATATATGTGTGGGATGGGGGCGCCTAGCACACAACAGAAAATTGCCTAGACGTCTGCGGCGCCCTGATGACCCGCAAGTATAGGGGATCAATTTTAGCTCTTTTTGATAAGTAAGTGTTTCGAACCCAACGAGGATCAGAAGGAAATGACAAGTGGTTTTCAGCAAGGTGATGTCTGCAGGTGCTGAAATTGTAAGTAACAGAGTAGTTTGATAGCAAGATATTTTGGAACGAGCAAGTAATGATAATAGTAGCAAAAGTACAACAAGGTAGTCCAATCCTTTTGAGGCAAATGACGGGCAAAAATGCTCTCTTATAGTAAGCAAAGCGTTCTTGAGGGTACACGGGAATTTCATCTAGTCACTTTCATCATGTTGGCTTAATTCGTGTTCGGTACTATGATAATTTGATATGTGGGTGGAACGGTGCTTAGGTGTTGTTCTTACTTGAACAAACCTCCTACTTATGATTAACCGTCCCGGGAGCATCCGCAACTGCGAGAGAAGTATTAAGAATAAATTCTAACCATAGCATTAAACTTTTGGATCCAATCAGTCCCTTACGGAATATCGCATAAACTGGGGTTTAAGCTTCTGTCACTCTCGCAACCCATCATCTAATTGCTACTCCACAATGTATTCCCTTAGGCCCAAATATGGTGAAATGTCATGTAGTCAACGTTCACATGACACCACTAAGGGAATCACAACATACATATTATCAAAATATCGAACACATATCAAGTTCACATGATTACTTGCAACATGATTTCTCCCGTGACCTCAAGAACAAAAGTAACTACTGACAAATGATAATCATGCTCAAGATCACATGGGTATTAAATAGCATATTGAATATGAACATATAATCTTCCACCAAATAAACCATATAGTAATCAACTGCAAGATGTAATCAACACTAGTAGTCACCCACAAGCACCAATCTATAGTTCCGGTAACAAGATTGAACACAAGAGATGAACTAGTGTTTGAGAGGAGATGGTGCTGCTGAAGATGTTGATGGAGACTGCCTTCTCCAAGATGGGAGAGCTGTTGGTGATGATGATTATGATGATTTCCCCCTCTGGAAGGGAAGTTCCCCTGGCGGAGTTGCTCCGCCGGAGGGCAAAACTGCTCCTGCCCAAGTTCCGCCTTGTGACGGCGGCGCTCTGTCCCGAAAGTCCTCTCCTCATTTTTTCTAGGTCAAAATGACTTATATATCAGAAGATGGGCACCAGAGGTGGGCCTGGGTGAGCACAACCCACCAGGGCACGCCTGGCCCAAGCGCTCCCAGGTGGGTTGTGCCCACCTGGTGGGCCCCCTCTGGTAGTTATTTGCTCCAATATTCCGCATGTATTTGATAAAAAATCTCCATGAAGTTTCAGCTTGTTTGGAGTTGTGCAGAATAGGTGGACTGATGTAGCTTTTCCAGATCCAGATTTCCAGGTGCTGGAATTCTCCCTCTTTGTGTATACCTTGCATATTATGAGAGAAAAGGCATTATAATTACTCGAAAAAACAATAAGAAAACATGATGCATAATGGACGTATCAACTCCCCCAAGCTTAGACCTCGCTTGTCCTCAAGCGCAAACCAAAATCGAAAAACATGTCCACATGCTTAGAGAGATGTTGATAAAAACAAAATGCGGACATAGAAGCATCATGTTCATTATTATAACAGCAACAAAGTTAAACATAAAACTTTTATCATAGACTTCTCATGAATAAGTGATAATTCATCACACTGTTGAAGTATAAAGTAAAAACTCTGTTAGAAACCAACAAACTATGTTCTCAGTCAACTTTGCAACTACAATTCATCATCTTTACAGGAAGGGTCACGTATCGGAGCCTTTAGGCAAGTCCACATACTCAACCATCATATAGTCTTATATGATTGCGAACACTCACCGCGTACACATGAGCAAAACGTTTCAACTGGACACATAGAAAGATAGGGGCTTATAGTTTCGCCTCCCAACGTATTCACCTCAAGGGTGATGTTAACAATAATAACTCATGCTATCTATATTCAACTGGACATATGTTCCTAGATCTTTCCTCACCACACGGTGCTTGCCAAAGGAGAAAAATAAAAAGGAATAGAAGGAAAACTTTGAGTCTTTTCATAAAAGTAAATACATAAAAGTAAAAGATAGGCCCTTCGTAGAGGTAAGCAGAGGTTGCCATGCGCTTATTTGTTTGTATGCTCAACCCCTTAGTGCAAAAGAACGTCACGTTGCATTGCCCCTTGTGATAGCGACCTTTATTATTCAGTCTGTCGCTTTTATTCTTCACCATCACAAGTTCGTGGAACGCTCAATTTTCTCTCACACTAAATGATCCCACACTATTAGAAGCAATTTTTATTGCCTTTTTGCACCGATGACAACTTACTTGAGGGATCTGAAGGAAATATGCCCTAGAGGCAATAATAAAGTTATTATTTATTTCCTTATATCATGATAAATGTTTATTATTCATGCTAGAATTGTATTATCCCGAAACATAATACTTGTGTGAATACATAGACAAACTAAACGTCACTAGTGTGCCTCTACTTGACTAGCTCGTTAATCAAAGATGGTTATGTTTCCTAACCATAGACATGTGTTGTCATTTGATTAACGGGATCACATCATTAGGAGAATAATGTGATTGACATGACCCATTCCATTAAGCTTAGCACCTGATCGTTTAGTATGTTGCTATTGCTTTCTTCATGACTTATACATGTTCCTATGACTATGAGATTATGCAACTCCCGTTTGCCGGAGGAACACCTTGTGTGCTACCAAACGTCACAACGTAACTGGGTGATTAGAAAGGAGCTCTACAGGTGTCTCCAAAGGTACATGTTGGGTTGGCGTATTTCGAGATTAGGATTTTTCACTCTGATTGTCGGAGAGGTATCTCTGGGCCCTCTCGGTAATGCACATCACATAAGCCTTGCAAGCATTGCAACTAATGAGTTAGTTGCGAGATCATGTATTACAGAACGAGTAAAGAGACTTGCCGGTAACGAGATTGAACTAGTCATTAAGATACCGACGATCGAATCTCGGGCAAGTAACATACCGATGACAAAGGGAACAAAGTATGTTGTTATGCGGTCTGACCGATAAAAGATCTTCGTAGAATATGTGGGAGCCAATATGAGCATCCAGGTTCCGCTATTGGTTATTGACCGGAGACATGTCTCGGTCATGTCTACATTGTTCTCGAACCCGTAGGGTCTGCACGCTTAATGTTACGATGACAGTTTCATTATGAGTTTATATATTTTGATGTACCGAAGTTTGTTCGGAGTCCCGGATGTGATCACGGACATGACGAGGAGTCTCGAAATGGTCGAGACATAAATATTGATATATTGGACGGCTATATTCGGACACCGGAAGTGTTCCGGGTGATTTCGGAGAAAACCGGAGTGCCGGAGGGTTACCGGAACCCCCGGAGAAGTAATGGGCTTAATGGGCCCTAGTGGAGAGAGAGAGGGGCGGCCAGGGTGGGCCGCGCGCCCCCTCCCCCTCTGGTCCGAATTGGACTAGGAGAGGGGGGGCGGCGCCCCCCTTTCCTTATCCCTCTTCCCCTTCCTTTCCCCTCCTAGTAGGAGTAGGAAAGAGGGGAGTCCTACTCCTACTAGGAGGAGGACTCCTCCTCCTTGGCGTGCCCCAAGGGCCAGCCGGCCTCCCCCATTGCTCCTTTATATGCGGGGGCAGGGGGGCACCTCTAGACACACAAGTTGATCTTCAAGATCGTTCTCTTAGTCGTGTGCGGTGCCCCCCTCCACCATAGTCCTCGATAATATTGTAGTGGTGCTTAGGCGAAGCCCTGCAACAGTAGAACATCAAGATCGTCACCACGCTGTCGTGCTGACGGAATTCTTCCCTGACACTTTGTTGGATCGGAGTCCGGGGATCATCATCGAGCTGAACGTGTGCTAGAACTCGGAGGTGCCGTAGTTTCGGTGCTTGATCGGTCGGGCCGTGAAGACGTACGACTACATCAACCACGTTGTCATAACGCTTCCGCTGTCGGTCTACAAGGGTACGTAGACTACACTCTCCCCTCTTGTTGCTATGCATCACCATGATGTTGTGTGTGCGTAGGAAAATTTTGAAATTACTACGTTCCCCAACAGTGGTATCCGAGCCTGGTTTTATGCGTTGATGTTGTGCACGAGTAGAACACAAGTGAGTTGTGGGCGATATAAGTCATACTGCTTACCTTCATGTCATACTTTGGTTCGGCGGTATTGTTGGATGAAGCGGCTCGGACCGACATTACGCGTACGCTTACGCGGACTGGTTCTACCGACGTGCTTTGCACACAGGTGGCTGGCGGGTGTCAGTTTCTCCAACTTTAGTTGAACCATGTGGGGCTACGCCCGGTCCTTGCTAAGGTTAAAGCAACACCAACTTGACAAACTATCGTTGTGGTTTTTGATGCGTAGGTAAGATTAGTTCTTGCTTAAGCCCGTAGCAGCCACGTAAAACTTGCAACAAACAAAGTAGAGGACGTCTAACTTGTTTTTGCAGGGCATGTTGTGATGTGATATGGTCAAGACATGATGCTAAATTTTATTGTATGAGATGATCATGTTTTCTAACCAAGTTATCGGCAACTGACAGGAGCCATATGGTTGTCGCTTTATTGTATGCAATGCAATTGCCCTGTAATGCTTTACTTTATTACTAAGTGGTAGCAATAGTCGTAGAAGCATAAGATTGGCGAGACGACAATGATGCTACGATGGAGATCAAGGTGTCACGCCGGTGACGATGGTGATCATAACGGTGCTTCAAAGATGGAGATCGCAATCACAAGATGATGATGGCCATATCATATCACTTATATTGATTGCATGTGATGTTTATCTTTTATGCATCTTATCTTGCTTTGATTGAAGGTAGCATTTTAAGATGATCTCTCACTAATTATCAAGAAGTGTTCTCCCTGAGTATGCACCGTTGCGAAAGTTCTTCGTGCTGAGACACCACGTGATGATCGGGTGTGATAGGATCTACGTTCAAATACAACAGGTGCAAAACAGTTGCACACGCGGAATACTCAGGTTATACTTGACGAGCCAAGCATATACAGATATGGCCTCGGAACACGGAGACCGAAGGGTCGAGCATGAATCATATAGTAGATATGATCAACATAGTGATGTTCACCAATGAAACTACTCCATCTCACGTGATGATCGGACATGGTTTAGTTGATTTGGATCACCTGATCACTTAGAGGATTAGAGGGATGTCTATCTGTGGGAGTTCTTTAGTAATATGATTAATTGAACTTAAATTTATCATGAACTTAGTACCTGATAGTATCTTGCTTTTTTATGTTCGATTGTAGATAGATGGCCCGTGCTTTTGTTCCGTTAAATTTTAATGCGTTCCTTGAGAAAGCAAAGTTGAAAGATGATGGTAGCAATTACACGGACTTGGTCCGTAACTTGAGGATTATCCTCATTGCTGCACAGAAGAATTACGTCCTGGAAGCACCGCTGGGTGCCAGGCCTGCTGCTGGAGCAACACCAGATGTTATGAACGTCTGGCAGAGAAAAGCTGATGACTACTCAATAGTTCAGTGTGCCATGCTTTATGGCTTAGAATCGGGACTTCAACGACGTTTTGAACGTCATGGAGCATATGAGATGTTCCAGGAGTAGAAGTTAATATTTCAAGCAAATGCCCGGATTGAGAGATATGAAGTCTCCAATAAGTTCTATAGCTGCAAGATGGAGGAGAACAGTTCTGTCAGTGAGCATATACTCAAAATGTCTGGGTATAATAATCACTTGATTCAATTGGGAGTTAATCTTCCAGATGATTGTGTCATTGACAGAATTCTCCAATCACTTCCACCTATCTACAAGAGCTTCATGATGAACTATAATATGCAAGGGATGGTTAAGACAATCCCCGAGCTCTTCGCAATGCTGAAAGCTGCGGAGGTAGAAATCAAGAAGGAGCATCAAGTGTTGATGGTCAACAAGACCACTAGTTTCAAGAAAAAGGGCAAAGGGAAGAAGAAGGGGAACTTCAAAAAGAACACCAAGCAAGTTGCTGCTCAGGAGAAGAAACCCAAATCTGGACCTAAGCCAGAAACTGAGTGCTTCTACTGCAAGCAGACTGGTCACTGGAAGCAGAACTGCCCCAAGTATTTGGCGGATAAGAAGGATGGCAAGGTGAACAAAGGTATATATGATATACATGTTATTGATGTGTACCTTACTAATGCTCGCAGTAGCACCTGGGTATTTGATACTGGTTCTGTTGCTAATATTTGCAACTCGAAACAGGGACTACGGATTAAGCGAAGATTGGCTAAGGACGAGGTGACGATGCGCGTGGGAAATGGTTCCAAAGTTGATGTGATCACGGTCGGCACGCTACCTCTACATCTACCTTCGGGATTAGTATTAGACCTAAATAATTGTTATTTGGTGCCAGCGTTGAGCATGGACATTATATCTGGATCTTGTTTGATGCGAGATGGTTATTCATTTAAATCAGAGAATAATGGTTGTTCTATTTATATGAGTAATATCTTTTATGGTCATGCACCCTTGAAGAGTGGTCTATTCTTATTAAATCTCGATAGTAGTGACACACATATTCATAATGTTGAAGACAAAAGATGCAGATTTGATAATGATAGTGCAACTTATTTGTGGCACTGCCGTTTAGGTCATATCGGTGTAAAGCGCATGAAGAAACTCCATACTGATGGACTTTTGGAACCACTTGATTATGAATCACTTGGTACTTGCGAACCGTGCCTTATGGGCAAGATGACCAAAACACCGTTCTCTGGTACTATGGAGAGAGCAACAGATTTGTTGGAAATCATACATACAGATGTATGTGGTCCGATGAATGTTGAGGCTCATGGCGGATATCGTTATTTTCTCACCTTCACAGATGACTTAAGCAGATATGGGTATATCTACTTAATGAAACATAAGTCTGAAACATTTGAAAAGTTCAAAGAATTTCAGAGTGAAGTTGAAAATCATCGTAACAAGAAAATAAAATTCCTACGATCTGATCGTGGAGGAGAATATTTGAGTTACGAGTTTGGTGTACATTTGAAACAATGCGGAATAGTTTCGCAACTCACACCACCCGGAACACCACAGCGTAATGGTGTGTCCGAACGTCGTAATCGTACTTTACTAGATATGGTGCGATCTATGATTTCTATTACTGATATACCGCTATCGTTTTGGGGTTATGCTTTAGAGACAGCCGCATTAATGCTAAATAGGGCACCATCGAAATCCGTTGAGATGACGCCTTATGAACTATGGTTTGGCAGGAAACCAAAGTTGTCGTTTCTTAAAGTTTGGGGCTGCGATGCTTATGTGAAAAAGCTTCAACCTGATAAGCTCGAACCCAAATCGGAGAAATGTGTCTTCATAGGATATCCAAAGGAAACTATTGGATACACCTTCTATCACAGATCCGAAGGCAAGACTTTTGTTGCTAAATTCGGAAACTTTCTAGAGAAGGAGTTTCTCTCAAAAGAAGTGAGTGGGAAGAAAGTAGAACTTGATGAGGTAACTGTACCTACTCCCTTATTGGAAAGTAGTACATCACAGAAACCGGTTCCTGTGACACCTACACCAATTAGTGAGGAAGCTAATGACGATGATCATGAAACTTCAGAACAAGTTTCTACTGAACCTCGTAGATTAACTAGAGTAAGATCCGCCCCAGAGTGGTACGGTAATACTGTTCTGGAAGTCATGCTACTAGATCATGATGAACCTACGAACTATGAAGAAGCGATGCTGAGCCCAGATTCCGCAAAATGGCTTGAAGCCATGAAATCTGAGATGGGATCCATGTATGAGAACAAAGTGTGGACTTTGGTTGACTTGCCCATTGATAGGAAATCAATTGAGAATAAATGGATCTTCAAGAAGAAGACTGATGCTGATGGTAATGTTACTGTCTACAAAGCTCGACTTGTCACAAAAGGTTTTCGACAAGTTCAAGGGATTGACTACGATGAGACCTTCTCACCCGTAGCGATGCTTAAGTCTGTCCGAATCATGTTAGCAATTGCCGCATTTTATGATTATAAAATTTGGCAGATGGATGTCAAAACTGCAGTCCTGAATGGATTTCTGGAAGAAGAGTTGTATATGATCCAGCCGGAAGGTTTTGTCGATCCAAAGGGAGCTAACAAAGTGTGCAAGCTCCAGCGATCCATTTATGGACTGGTGCAAGCCTCTCGGAGTTGGAATAAACGCTTTGATAATGTGATCAAAGCATTTGGTTTTGTACAGACTTTTGGAGAAGCCTGTATTTATAAGAAAGTGAGTGGGAGCTCTGTAGCATTTCTGATATTATATGTAGATGACATATTACTAATAGGAAATGATATAGAATTTCTGGATAGCATAAAGGGATACTTGAATAAGAGTTTTTCAATGAAAGACCTTGGTGAAGCTGCTTACATATTGGGCATTAAGATCTATAGAGATCGATCAAGACGCTTAATTGGACTTTCACAAAGCACATACCTTGACAAAATTTTGAAGAAGTTCAAAATGGATCAAGCAAAGAAAGGATTCTTGCCTGTGTTACAAGGTGTGAAATTGAGTAAGACTCAATGCCCGACCACTGCAGAAGATAGAGAGAAAATGAAAGATGTTCCCTATGCTTCAGCCATAGGCTCTATCATGTATGCAATGCTGTGTACCAGAACTGATGTATGTCTTGCTATAAGTCTAGCAGGGAGGTACCAAAGTAATCCAGGAGTGGATCACTGGACAGCGGTCAAGAACATCCTGAAATACCTGAAAAGGACTAAGGATATGTTTCTCGTATATGGAGGTGACAAAGAGCTCATCGTAAATGGTTACGTTGATGCAAGCTTTGACACTGATCCGGACGATTCTAAATAGCAAACCGGATACGTGTTTACATTAAACGGTGGAGCTGTTAGTTGGTGCAGTTCTAAACAAAGCGTTGTGGCGGGATCTACATGTGAAGCGGAGTACATAGCTGCTTCGGAAGCAGCAAATGAAGGAGTCTGGATGAAGGAGTTCATATCCGATCTAGGTGTCATACCTAGTGCATCGGGTCCAATGAAAATCTTTTGTGACAATACTGGTGCAATTGCCTTGGCAAAGGAATCCAGATTTCACAAGAGAACCAAACACATTAAGAGACGCTTCAATTCCATCCGGGATCTAGTCCAGGTGGGAGACATAGAGATTTGCAAGATACATACGGATCTGAATGTATCAGACCCGTTGACTAAGCCTCTTCCACGAGCAAAACATGATCAGCACCAAAGCTCCATGGGTGTTAGAATCATTACTGTGTAAATCTAGATTATTGACTCTAGTGCAAGTGGGAGACTGAAGGAAATATGCCCTATAGGCAATAATAAAGTTATTATTTGTTTCCTTATATCATGATAAATGTTTATTATTCATGCTAGAATTGTATTGTCCCGAAACATAATACTTGTGTGAATACATAGACAAACTAAACGTCACTAGTGTGCCTCTACTTGACTAGCTCGTTAATCAAAGATGGTTATGTTTCCTAACCATAGACATGTGTTGTCATTTGATTAACGGGATCACATCATTAGGATAATGATGTGATTAACATGACCCATTCCATTAAGCTTAGCACCTGATCGTTTAGTATGTTGCTATTGCTTTCTTCATGACTTATACATGTTCTTATGACTATGAGATTATGCAACTCCCGTTTGCCGGAGGAATACCTTGTGTGCTACGAAACGTCACAACATAAGTGGGTGATTATAAATGAGCTCTACAGGTGTCTCCAAAGGTACATGTTGGGTTGGAGTATTTCAAGATTAGGATTTGTCACTCCGATTGTCAGAGAGGTATCTCTGGGCCCTCTCGGTAATGCACATCACATAAGCCTTGCAAGCATTGCAACTAATGAGTTAGTTGCGAGATGATGTATTACAGAATGAGTAAAGAGACTTGCCGGTAACGAGATTGAACTAGGTATTAAGATATCGATGATCGAATCTCGGGCAAGTAACATACCGATGACAAAGGGAACAAAGTATGTTGTTATGCGGTCTGATCGATAAAAGATCTTCGTAGAATATGTGGGTGCCAATATGAGCATCCAGGTTCCGCTATTGGTTATTGACCGGAGACATGTCTCGGTCATGTCTACATTGTTCTCGAACCTGTAGGGTCCGCACGCTTAATGTTACGATGACAGTTTCATTATGAGTTTATATATTTTGATGTACTGAAGTCTGTTCGGAGTCCAGGATGTGATCACGGACATGACGAGGAGTCTCAAAATGGTCTAGACATAAATATTGATATATTGGACGGCTATATTCTGACACCGGAAGTGTTCTGGGTGATTTCGGAGAAAACCGGAGTGCCGGAGGGTTACCGGAACCCCCCGGGAGAAGTAATGGGCTTTATGGGCCCTAGTGGAGAGAGAGAGGGGCAGCCAGGGTGGGCCGCGCGCCCCCTCCTCCTATGGTCCGAATTGGACTAGGAGAGGGGGGGCGGCGCCCCCCTTTCCTTCTCCCTCTTCCCCTTCCTTTCCCCTCCTAGTAGGAGTAGGAAAGAGGGGAGTCCTACTCCTACTAGGAGGAGGACTCCTCCTCCTTGGCGCGCCCCAAGGGCCGGCCGGCCTCCCCCCTTGCTCCTTTATATGCGGGGGCAGGGGGCACCTCTAGACACACAAGTTGATCTTCAAGATCGTTCTCTTAGTCGTGTGCGGTGCCCCCCTCCACCATAGTCCTCGATAATATTGTAGTGGTGCTTAGGCAAAGCCCTGCGACAGTAGAACATCAAGATCGTCACCACGCCGTCGTGCTGACGGAACTCTTCCCCGACACTTTGTTGGATCGGAGTCCGGGGATCGTCATCGAGCTGAACGTGTGCTAGAACTCGGAGGTGCCGTAGTTTCGGTGCTTGATCGGTCGGGCCGTGAAGATGTACGACTACATCAACCGTGTTGTCATAATGCTTCCGCTGTCGGTCTACGAGGGTACGTAGACTACACTCTCCCCTCTCGTTGCTATTGTAAGTGCATCTAGTGCCACCCCTAGTTGGTTTTGGAGTATTGACGACAAGCCTAGTTGAGGGACTAATGTGTTTGTGAGAATTGCAGGATAACACAGGTAGAAGTCCCTCATTGATTCGGTTTTACTACCAGAGATGACCCCTAAAAATGTATGAAGACATTGAAGCCAAAGGTGGTATATGAAGATATTCATATTGAAGACTATGACAAAAGAAGACACGTTATGAAGCCTATGGAGCTCGAAGACTTAGATTTTTCGTAGTTCTGTTCCTTTTGTGTTGAGTCATAGGAACCACCGTACTGTTAAGTGGGTCCAGGAGAACCAGTCAGAATGAGTGAAGTGATGCCTAAACCAAAAACCTATGTCTTCGAGTGAAGACAATGAAAGCGAATCTTGTCCAGAGCCAGACAAGCCGGCTTTGCTTGTAGCCCAAGTAAAGTTGCCATGAGAGTTTGAAATCTGACCGTTGAGACACGTGTCAGTTCCTTAGTGACCCAGGGTCATTTCGGACAAATCAGGTCGGGTTGCCAAGTGGCTATAAATAGCCCACCCCCACAACCATAAACGGTTGGCTGCTCAGATTTCAGTGCACGGCTTTTGTCGTTTGAGAGCAACCCACCTCAAAGCCTTTGAGAGAACATTCCTAGCGAGGAGAAAAGCCCTAACCACCCAGAGCCAGAGTAAATTGGGCATCACTTAAGTCTTCTTGTCTGTGTGATCTGAATACTTATTACACTTGAGGACTGTGAATCCTCCAGACGGTTAGGCGTCGCGTTCAGAGCATCCAAGAGACATTGTGGATTGCCAGTGAACGAAGTCTGTGAAGGTTTGGGAGTCTATCTTGAAGACTTACCAGAGTGATTGGGCGAGGACTAAGTGACCTTAGCTCAAGGAGAATACGGTGTGGACTTGGTGTCCTGAACTGTGTGTTCAGGACTGGGTGTCCGGGACTGTGTGTCCTAAGGTTTAAATACCTAGCCGCTCCAACCAGACGTACAGTTGTCACAACAACTGGAACTGGTCCAACATATCATTGTCTTCAATGAGTCACTGGTTTCATCTTCACTTCCTTTTCTTACTGTTACTCATTGTGAAGACATTGCATGCTTGCTTTATCTTTTGTCTTCACAACATGAATGTATGATCTATTTGGCTTCATAACTTCTTCCTACCTGATCCTTATTACACTGCAGCTGTTTGTCGTAGTGCTTTCACTCTATTGAATACTTGACCATGGCTGGCCTAGTGTAATCTAACTTCCGCTGCATAGTAATAGGCATAATCTTCGCTGTTTGTCTTCAAAACTTCCACGTTTTGAAGACTTTCATAAAAATCGCCTATTCACCCCCCTCTAGTCGATATAACGCACTTTCAATTGGTATCAGAGCAAGGTGCTCCCTTGTTCTGTGTGATTCGGTTTAACCACCTGGAGTTTTAGCTATGTCGACTGCAGGGATAATCAAAGTCTCCGCTGCGTGCCCCGTCTTCAATGGAACTGAATATCCCTACTGGAAGAATAAGATGCGCATGCATCTTGAAGCCATTGACATCGACCTATGGTATGTCGTCGAGAACGGCGTTCCCAAGGCTGGAGAAGGTGTCACTGCTGCTGATGTCAAGAAGTTCACTCAACTGGACTCTACTGCCAAAAATATCATCTGTGGCCATCTTACAAAAGGACATTATGGCCGTGTGAGTGCCTTGAAGACATCCAAGCTGGTATGGGACTGGCTCTCCAAGGTCAATGAAGGCGTCTCAACCCAGAGAGATCAAAGAATCAGTGTTCTTCGCAACCTTTTCAACCTCTTCAAGCGAAATGACAATGAGAATGTCCAGCACACATTTGATCGGCTCACTGACATCACAAATGAGCTTCAAGCCCTCGGCGCCACTGAGATCACCAAACATGAAATCGTCAAGACGCTGCTGAGATCACTTGATAGTTCGTTTGACATCCTAGCCCTGATGATTCAAGAACGTCCTGATTTCAAGACACTCGATCCATCTGACATACTTGAGAGGCTCAACACACATGAGTTTCAGCTTTCTGAGAAAAGAGATATCTACGGTCCAAACTATGGGCGAACTCGTGCCTTGAAGGCAAAAGCTGTTTCCTCATCTGAAGAAGAATCTGACATCAGTTCTGATGATCCTGAAGACATTGGAAGGGAACTTGCAATGCTAGTGAAGAAGTTCCAAAAATTCACCAAGAAGAAAGGCTTCAGAAAATCTTCACGATCAAGCTCAAGGAATGATGAAGCTTCTGCTCATGACTACAAGAAGAAAACATGTCACAAGTGCAAGAAAACTGGACACCTCATCTCTGAGTGTCCACAGTGGGACAATGAGAACAGAAGGAAGAAGAAGAGCAAGGAATATGATTCTGACGACAAGAAGAAGAAGAAATACTCAAGGTCTTCTTCCAAGTCTTCCTCAAAGTCTTCATCACACAAGAAGAGCTCATCTGGCAAAGCACGTGCGTTTGTTGGCAAGGAAATGGATTCAGAGGAGGAGTCCGCTTCTGAGGAGGCAGAGGTGGAGTCTGAGGAGGAGTCTGATTCTGGCATTGCGAGTCTGGCTACAGCATACGTCGCCAAGTCCATCTTCAACACTGAAGACAATGACTGCATCACCGACACCGACGCAAATGACAAGAACGACTCCACTCCTACCTACTGCTTCATGGCACGCGGTACCAAGGTAAACACTCGCACTACTCGCTATCAAACATCTAGTGACGATGACTCCGACTATGATTCAAAACCCAGCTACAAAACACTTGCTAAAATTGCAACTGAACAACAGAAAGCTATGGAACATATTCAAAAACTGTTAGACAGAAGCGATGATCTGTTGGGTGCTGAAATGACTCGATCTGAATCCTTAATTGAAGACATAAAAAATCTTCACGTTAAGTATCAGGAACTTGAGGATCGGCTTGATACTCTCTCAACAACTCATGAAAAGTTTTCCTATGATTATCTTCAAAGGAAGCAAGAACTTGAGAAATTGAGAGCGGCTCATGAAGATCTTCAAAAGGAAAATGAGTCACTTCGCACCGAACAGATCAGTCCCGCTCAGGAAGGATTTGAACCACCATGTCTTAAATGCATTGAGTGTGATAATGCTACTTCTGTTGCTGAATGTTCCACTGCTACTGCTGTTGCAATATCTTCAACTATTGATGTGGTAACTAACCCCTCTGCTGAGGATACCACTGCTATTGCTGATGAGAATGCTAGGTTGAAGACATTGCTTGAAACAGGGATGTACAAAAGTCTTAAAGGACATCAGACATTATGTGATGTCCTCAAGAAGCAGATTCTGAATCGAAACCCTAGGAAAGAGGGTGTTGGGTTCGCAAGGAAAATAAATGCAGATGGCTCTTACTGGAAACCTGAGCAGTACCCCAAAACCACATGGGTTCCTGCAAAGGAACTTTCAGCAGATCCATCCAATTTATCTGGCTTCACTTGTGCTAACCCCATTATCATTGATGAATCCTTTGATGCAAACTATAAACTGTTTAAGAATCAGAATGGTGAAGTGTTTGCCAGGTACATTGGTACTAACTGCAGGAATGGACCGCCTATAAAGAAGATCTGGGTTCCGAAAAAGTGTCTGGAAAATCTTCCTGTGAATGTCTTCATGACACCTCACTTGAAGAAGACAAACCTCAGACCAAAGGCTTCATACGGTCCAAAGGCTTCATACAATCAGAGGACTCACCTGAGTCACACTAACGCAAATGTTTTGCAGGGAAACCATACTCAGGCATATGAATATGAGAGCGGTTCATCAAACCGTCATGTTCATATGACCAAAAATTATTCTGCTTATTCCTATGAGTATTATTGTCCACCTGCGAGACTGTTTGCTAAGGCTTCAAAGCCAAAATTCTCAGATGGTGCACTTAGACTTATTGCTTCTAAGCCACCCTTGAAGATGTGGGTGGTTAAGAAAGCTTAACTCTCTTTTGCAGGGAAAGGTCTCCAGCAGAAAAACAAAATCTTCTGACACTATTGCTGGGGACCTTAAAAAACTTGTAGGGCGCAAGATAAAATGCCCGAATGGCATCATTATGTATTTCGTTCCTGAATCGCATGCTACACTTCCTATTAGTCCTAATCTGGATCTAAGTTTTCATAACCCACTGGTTCGTCAAATGTTTTTGCTTCACAATTCTCTTCGTGAAGCCTATCCCCCTAACTGCACTGTAGGGTACGACACCAGCGACTTCAAAGTCTTCAGAATGGATTATTGACAGTGGGTGTACAAATCACATGACTGGCAAAAGAAGCCTACTTATGGACTCAACCTTACGTCCATCCGACAAGAGCCACATCACATTTGCTGACACTGGTAAAAGTAAGGTATTGGGTCTAGGTAGAGTTGCAATCTCAAAGGATCAACACATGGATAAAGTCATGCTTGTTGAATCCCTTGGCTTCAACTTAATGTCTGTCTCAATGCTTTGCGATTTGAACATGATCGTAATGTTTGGAAAATATCATTGCCTAGAACTAATGGAATCTGACAAGTCTCTAGTGTTTGAAGGGTACCGGAAAGATGATTTGTATGTGGTAGATTTCTCAGCAGGGCCACAACTTGCAGTATGTCTTCTTGCAAAAGCTTCAGAATGCTGGCTTTGACATCGAAGGCTTGGGCATGCTGGCATGAGGAACCTCCACACCCTTGCGAAGAAGAAGCATGTCATAGGCATCGAGGGCGTCAAGTTCAAGAAAGACCACTTATGCGGTGCCTGTGAAGCAGGGAAGATGACAAGGGCAAAACATCCTTCGAAGACAATCATGACTACTACACAACCCTTCGAACTGCTCCACATGGATCTTTTCGGTCCCACTCACTACTCAACTTTTACTACTACTGCTTGCCTCTATGGCTTCGTCATTGTTGATGATTACTCTAGATATACTTGGCTGCACATAATTCTTTACAAGACTGAAGTGCAGGATGTCTTCAGACGCTTCGCCAATCGAGCTATGAACAATTTTGGCGCCACGATAAAGCACATCAGAAGTGACAATGGCACTGAATTCAAGAACACTGGCCTTGATACATATCTTGATACCTTGGGCATCACACATGAATTCTCAGCTCCGTACACACCACAGCAGAATGGCGTCATCGAACGCAAGAACAGAACACTCATTGAGATGGCCAGAACAATGCTAGATGAATACAAGACTCCAAGAAAATTCTGGACTGAAGCCATTGACACTGCATGCCATACAATCAATCGTGTTTATCTTCACAAGCTTCTGAACAAGACATCTTATGAACTCCTAACTGGCAAGAAGCCAAATGTCAGTTACTTCAGAGTATTTGGAGCAAGATGCTGGATCAAGGACCCACACCACACCTCAAAGTTTGCACCAAAAGCACATGAGGGATTTATGCTTGGATATGGAAAGGATTCGCACTCCTACAGAGTCTTCAATTTCTTTCATTACAAGGTAGTTGAAACAGTGGATGTGCGGTTCGATGAGACAAATGGTTCACAAAGAGAGCAACTGCCAAATGTGCTAGATGAAGTTCCAGCTAGTGAATCAATCAAGCTTATGGGAATTGGAGAGATTATACCTTCTGAAGCTCATCCTGAAGAAGAACTTATCATCTCAGCACCTGATCAACATGAAGACAATGCTCAGCCTGAAGACATTCCTCCCAACAACAACACAGATCAGCAAGAGCAAAGTCTTCGCCCTGTACATCCTCGTGTTGCCAATGAAGTGCAGATTGACAGAATAATTGACAGAATCAATGCACCTGGTCCACTCACTCGTTCAAGGGCAACTCAGCTAGCAAATTTCTGTGGGCACTTCGCATTCGTCTCAATATCAGAACCCAAGAAAGTTGAAGAAGCCTTCATGGAACCTGAATGGATTCAAGCTATGCAAGAAGAGCTTCAACAGTTTGAGCTAAATAATGTATGGGAACTGGTTAAGCGTCCTGATCCACGGAAGCACAACATAATAGGCACCAAATGGATATACCGCAACAAGCAAGATGAGCATGGTCAAGTTGTCAGAAACAAAGCTCGTCTCGTTGCTCAAGGATATACTCAAGTGGAGGGAATTGACTTCGATGAAACATTTGCTCCTATGGCAAGGCTTGAAGCCATACGCATACTGCTGGCCTATGCAAATCATCATAGCATACTTCTATATCAAATGGATGTGAAAAGTGCCTTTCTCAATGGCAAGATTGAAGAAGAAGTGTATGTTGCACAACCACCTGGCTTTGAAAATCCAAAACATCCTGACATGGTATACAAGCTCAACAAGGCACTGTATGGCCTCAAACAAGCCCCTAGGGCCTGGTATGACACACTCAAATACTTCCTGAAGAGCAAAGGCTTCATACCTGGTTCCCTGGATCCCACTCTTTGTACGAAGACATATGATGGTGAACTGTTTGTGTGCCAAATATATGTGGATGACATTATCTTCGGCTGCACCAACCAGAAGTACAGTGAAGAGTTTGGATATATGATGCAAGAGCAATATCAGATGTCCATGATGGGGGAGCTGAAGTTCTTCCTTGGTCTTCAAATACGACAACAACGCAATGGCATCTTCATATCTCAAGAGAAGTATCTCAAAGATTGCCTGAAGAAGTTCGGTATGCAAGAATGCAAAGGCTTCACAACACCAATGCCAGCCAAACATCATCTAGGTCCTGACGACAATGGTAAAGAGTTCGATCAAAAGGTATACCGCTCCATGATTGGTTCTTTGCTTTATTTATGTGCATCTAGGCCAGATATTATGCTTAGTGTTTGCATGTGTGCTCGATTTCAAGCGGCACCAAAGGAGTCGCATCACTTAGCTGTGAAGCGAATTCTTCGATATTTGGCTCACACCCCAACTCTAGGATTATGGTATCCAAAGGGCTCAGAGTTTGATTTGGTTGGATTTTTGGATGCTGATTATGCTGGTGACAAAGTTGATCGCAAGTCTACATCAGGCACATGTCACTTTCTGGGACGATCACTTGTATGTTGGTCTTCAAAGAAGCAGAACTGTGTATCTCTCTCCACTGCTGAATCTGAATACATTGCTGCTGGATCTTGCTGCGCTCAGCTTCTGTGGATGAAGCAAACACTCAAGGACTATGGCATTCATCTGAAGCAAGTGCCACTTTACTGCGACAATGAAAGTGCCATCAAGATTGCCAACAACCCAGTTCAGCACTCGAAGACAAATCACATTGAAATTCGTCATCACTTTCTCAGAGATCATGTTGTGAAGGAAGACATTGATATCATACACGTCAGCACTGAAGAGCAATTGGCAGATATCTTCACCAAGCCCTTGGATGAGAAGAGATTTTGCAAGTTACGGTGTGAGCTAAATATCTTGGAATCCTCAAATGTCCTGTGATCAGGCACACATCCTAACACTTATGCATATTGATGACTTAGATGTGCAACACACAAAGTAAAGTATATCTTCATTCAATGAAGACATACATTCTAAGTGTGAATACATTAATGTGGAATTTGACTTCGGAGCGCCACGATAATTGTGCGCCGTGTCTGGGTCTAATACTTCCTATACGGTGGGTAACGCCACCACCAAACGTTCTATTTTGAAGTGTTTCACTCATGGCGTTACCTTGCAATATCTTCACATTTGGTTGTCTTCACATTTGGTTTGCCTTCGAACATGTCTTCATGATTATCTTCACTACGTTGATTGTATAGATATATATACGCTAGTGTTCTGTCCTCTACAGCATTCACTTATAGCTATGTCTTCGTGTTGAATCTTTTGAACTAAGTGAATGTGATCGGACCCCAAACTTCTCTATGCTTTCTATCTCAAATTCTATCTCTCCAAGTCATATGCATTCTATTGAAACTGTCGAATGTCTTCACTGCGTCCTTGTCAGCAGAAGATATAGAGACAACCATAAAGTCTGTTTTCAATGCTCATTACTCCACATAAAATCCGGAGAAGTAGGAACGACTTCCCGACAATCCAGGCGTGCATGGGATGTGGAACTGCCCCCAAAATACCGCATGATGGCCACGTACTACTCAAATGCGAATCGCTAGGGGCACCTGAGTAATAGCACAGTGCCGCCCCTGAGCCTATAAATTCACACTTACCGCGGTCATTATCTCCTTCTTCCACCCTCGCACGAACCCTAGCGCCACCGCTAGCACTCGACGACGCCGGCGACGAAGCGCTTCACTGCCGCAACTTCTCCGACGCCATCCTCACGCCGACTGCGGACATCGTCCTCTCCGCCGTAGGCGTAGGTGTCTTCCGTCGCCAAGTTAGGGCAGGAGGACTGAACTGCTCGGCATCATCTCTCACTTCCGTCTAGCAGTTCCAAGTGTGGTAAATAAAACTTCTTTTTACAGCCTCTTTTGATCTCATGGTTCTGTCACTTTCTACCATAAGAAGTTTCTCTTCACATAAGATAGATCTCTCAATCTGCATCTCATAACATGCCTAGTATATTCACTTGTGCTTCATGAAGTAGTTAGATTCCTCACTTGTACTGATCTGTGGGTTCGTGCAAATCTGGAACCAACTTCTTATCTATGAGTGAATGTCTTCGCACGATGAGGTCAATGTCTTCTAAACTGATTAATCTTCAAAACCTTCTGAGAATGCATATGACCTCTTCCCCTTCCCTCGCACCTTAATGCTGTCACAGGTACATGTCCGTGGGAGAATCCTTCGGTTCTCATAGTCTGCATTCATTTGCAGAATTCCTACAGCATCACATAAACTCTCCTGAAGCCAGTTCCTGTTGGTCCAGCAAAAGAAAGCCTTTGAAGCCTTTGAAAGCTTTGAAGCCTTTCAAGTTAAAGTTTATGGCTTCAGAAGCAGCAGCAAGGAAGGGGGGCAGACAGAGACGTGAAGGAACTTCCAAAGATCTGCCTGAAGACCTGGCAGAAATGTATAAAACAGATCCTAAAGAGAACTATGGGTAGCGCAAGACTCGAATCCAATGGATTCGACGCTATTGGGCAGAACAATGGTTCAAATACCGCTTCGTCACCGAGGAGTATGCTGAGAAAAGTGCCATCAGAAGACCATGGGGGGACATCCATTTCAAGAATCTCATGCCCAAGACCAGAGATGAAGCCATTGCTCAAGGCTTCTACCGATGCATGGTCCGAGGACCACAGCCTGATGATGCACATCCGTCGTCACTACTCTGGTGTCGTGACGACAATCTGTTCAAGCGCAACTTCCAGTTTGCTCAACAATCAGCAAAGCTGAACAAGAAGAAATTTGGGTTAGACTTCAACCCTGGTCCCTCCGCACCAAGGGCAGATGGCACACGCGACGCCGAACCCAATATCATCGGTCCGTTTGCCAACCTTGAGGGCCTGATCACCCACATCTTAGTCCAAGGGACTGCCATCAATGACCCTCCAGCTGACTCTGAGTCTGATGAAGCTCCTGCTGTGCCGAAGCCAAAGCAGTCAAAGAAGTCAAAAGCTTCAAAGCCAGCCCCTGCCTCAAAAATCTCAAGGGCGAAGCCATTGAAAACTGCACCTCCTGAAGTCAGTGTGCAGTCTGAAGACGTATCCCGCGTCTCCAAGCCCCAGAAAGAAAAGGAGCCCCAGCAACAAACCAGCAAAGAGCTCACTACTGCTGCCATTCTACGCAGCAAAGCCATTGATCTATCTAGTGATGAAGATCTTGGAGATGATGCTCTAGAGCAGCTTATAAAAAGCAAAGAAGAAGCTGAAATCTTCAACAATTTGCCTCTCTTTGATGTCGCCATCATCCACAACTTCATCGACGAATGGTTTGCCTCCCCAGACATAAGCTTTGAAGATCTGCATCTGCCTGTCGGCCTCAGCGTCGCCTTCCAAGGCGCAATTGCTTCAGAACTTGCCATTGCTCAGCGCATAGTTGAGCTGAAGCAAAAAATTGATCATGAAAAGGCTCAGTTCAAGAAGCACATGGCCAGGCTCAGCGTGCAGGAAGTGAAGAGCTTCAAAACCATGTTGCATGAGCTCAAGGAAAATTTCCTGAAGAAGCATGCTGAAGCTCAGGGCTCGCGTGAGCGGATGAAGTCTCTGGCAGAACAATGTGTGCAGGCCTACAATGAGGCCGAGAAGCGCAAGGCACTTGGGCGTCCTGGCATCGACCCCAAGATGGCCGTGAAGAAGAAGAAGCAGCCTGCTGTGAATGAACCAGAGGCACCAAGACAAGAAGCTATTCTGATTGTCTTCCCAACCGCCACAACTGGCTCGAAGCCAAAGAGCCGGTCAACCGCTTCAGAGCTTAAGAAGACACGGAATGCAGAGGCTGAAGCTAGGAAGAGGAAACACTCTGAAGCCTCTCCTTCTGACCCCACCAAGAAGAAGCGCAAGATCAAGAAAGCTCGGTCTGCTCCCACAGAGCCCTTGATGGTTGAACCCCTCTCTGTCATTCACCCCAACGCAGAACTTCAGCTGACAGTTCATGAGCCTGCTCCCACAGAGGCTCCTGAAGCTGAAGACATTCCAGCAGCCGACCCCATCGCTGCTGAAGACATTGGTCACCAGGACAATGTACAAGATGGTGCAGCCCTTCCTCAGCTTGAAACAAGCGAACTCATCAGCATTGGTCCTCCTCTGACGCCAATGGCACAAGATGAGTCATGGGCGGATCGCCCTCAGGAGGAAGAAGACTTTGAGGCCCAGCCCACTCCAACCCCACATGCGTCGTCTGTGTTCCGTAGGCTTCGCAAAGGTCCAAGGCCTCAAGTCCATACTGAAGAAATTCCGGCTGCATCAGCCGAAGACAATGAAGAAGCACCACCAGAATTCACTCCCCCGCTAGATCAAGATGCAGTTCTCCAGGAGAACGTGCCTGAGGTTGTCCCTCCAACTACACAAGCGGAGGAAGAAAATGTTGAGGCTGCCACCACAAACACTGAAGCCAATGTGGAGCCCGCCCCACCAAATGCTTCAGCAGACAGCGAAGCTACTGAGCCAGACACTTCTGTTCCTGAGTCTGCTGCAGGTCCTCAATTTGATTACCATGTTGAGCACAGGCCTCATGTTCAGAAGCCAGTCCCAAGGCTGCCAAGGTTCCCAGGTCCTGCATCAGCACCTGGCTCCTTTGATATTAATAGCTTCAAGGCAGACAATACATTTTTCAACAGCTCCAAGAACCCCTATTCAAGGGAAAGGATTGTCTCAGATAGGTTCTGGAGCTATCCTCAGCGCAGCTACTACTCAAGCATCCTATACAACCAAGGTCGCATCTTCCCGCACAAGCGCCTTGAGGTTGAAGCCATTGCTGGTCTGCCATGTCTTGAGGAAGCCTTGGATTGCTTCAAGCAAGTGGGTCTGCTGCCGTTTGTCATTGATGAAGAGCACTGGAATGAAGAGCTTCTTCTTCAGTTCTATGCCACCCTCCATATAAAAGGATACAACAGAGATCCAAAGACTTGGGTCCTGGAGTGGATGACCGGCAATGTCCATCATGAAGCCAATGCATTTGATATCATTGAGCTCACCGGCCTGCCCACTCCTGGCAAATTCTTCGAGGAAGGCTGTCAACTACATTCTGAAGCTATTGAGAGCATATTCCAGAGGCCTGAACCAAATATGAGTCAGATGCTCTCAATGATGAAGCCATTGCCTCAGGATGCACCCTATCCAACTGAGTTCTTCGTTGAAGACCTTGAGTACCTGCCCAGGACCATATATCACATCATCCGGCGGACTCTCTGGCCCATTAAGGGACACTCTCCACATGCCAAGATTGAGGGTGCAATGAAGACTCTCATATTCTATATTCTGCATGGAAAATGCTTCAACGCACATGATCTCTTCATACGCCAACTTGCAGCGTCAGGCTCAGAATTATTTGGTTTGAAGTTCTATGCTCCCTGGGTGATGAGGCTGATCAAACTGCACTCTGCGATCTTGTATCAGCCCTCAGCCCGAAACCATCGGATCTTCTTGCCAGATGTGGATACCTCTGCTGAAGCCATATATCCTGAACCTGCCAAGCAACCTTTAAATCTTCAGAATGCAGAACGCCAGAGCTTCACGCAGAACGTTGAAGGTGTTGAAGCCATATCCAGGGTGTATCCGTTGGCTGGCACTACACGTGCGCCACACCCAGCATCTACTGAAGCCACAGACAGCACAATTGCTCAAAGACCCAAGAAGCGCGCTCGTGCCCTCACTGACCGAGAGCTTCTTGTGGCCCTTCACCAAAAACAAGATAGGCATCACGACTGGCTAAAGCGTCAGATGAAAAGCCTCTTGGTGGATGTCAATCGTCTTCGAAACCTTGCCACCAAGAATGCCTTCGTTACACATGAAACCTGCCGTCGTACATGGAAAGGGCTCTCAATGATATGTACTGAAGCTGAACTTGAAGAGGATGGCTTCACTGAGCGCTTCAAGTTTGACACCACACCCCCCAGAAGGGCTGTGATGCGCAACACACCATCACCTGAAGACTCTGAGTTTTCTTCATCTGCTGCCACAGTTACTGCAAGGATCATTGATGAAGACGATGATGCTACATCACCGCCACCTGCTTCAGCACCTCCAAGCTCGTCTGCACCGCCAAACACCTCCAACGACCCTGCTGCTCCTGGAAACGAGTAGATACCCTATGTCTTCAAACCTTTTTAGTCCTTGCTGACAAAAGGGGGAGAAGCATATGGGTTGATAGTGTTCAAGCGGGTCCATATGGGCGGGTGCTATAGTTTTGCTATATTTTGCTTCGTGCTTACAACTCTCATTTTTTTTTGCTTCATTTGGTTCTTTGAGTTGTAACAGTAAAACTCGACGGCCGTCTGCTACCTGTTTGCCACCCTGTTTTGCGAAGATAAATTCCGCATGTGCGACGATAAATTCCGCACTTATCTCATTCCGCAGACGTCCATTTTCCATTATGCATGTCATTATCTTCACATACTTTCACATGCATAAGTGGATTGTCATCATAAGCTGAAGTGGATCTACAACCTGCCATGTGCATTTGCATTCCAAAAGCAAATTAACTTATATGCACATCTTCAGGGGGAGCCCTTGCAACTTATTAAGACAATTCATTATCCTTTACAATTTCACGGACTATATTCCCCGTTGAAAACTTCAACTAGTTTGTCATCATTCACCAAAAAGGGGGAGATTGTAAGTGCATCTAGTGCCACCCCTAGTTGGTTTTGGAGTATTGACGACAAACCTAGTTGAGGGACTAATGTGTTTGTGAGAATTGCAGGATAACACAGGTAGAAGTCCCTCATTGATTCGGTTTTACTACCAGAGATGGCCCCTAAAAATGTATGAAGACATTGAAGCCAAAGGTGGTATATGAAGATATTCATATTGAAGACTATGACAAAAGAAGACACGTTATGAAGCCTATGGAGCTCGAAGACTTAGATTTTTCGTAGTTCTGTTCCTTTTGTGTTGAGTCATAGGAACCACCGTGCTGTTAAGTGGGATCCAGGAGAACCAGTCAGAATGACTGAAGTGATGCCTAAACCAAAAACCTATGTCTTCGAGTGAAGACAATGAAAGAGAATCTTGTCCAGAGCCGGACAAGTCAGCTTTGCTTGTAGCCCAAGTAAAGTTGCCATGAGAGTTTGAAATCTGACCGTTGAGACACGTGTTAGTTCCTTAGTGACCCAGGGTCATTTTGGACAAATCAGGTCGGGTTGCCAAGTGGCTATAAATAGCCCACCCCCACAACCATAAACGGTTGGCTGCTCAGATTTCAGTGCATGGCTTTTGTCGTTTGAGAGCAACCCACCTCGAAGCCTTTGAGAGAACATTCCTAGCGAGGAGAAAAGCCCTAACCACCCAGAGCCAGAGTAAATTGGGCATCACTTAAGTCTTCTTGTCTGTGTGATCTGAAGACTTATTACACTTGAGGACTGTGAATCTTCCAGACGGTTAGGCGTCGCGTTCAGAGAATCCAAGAGACATTGTGGATTGCCAGTGAACGAAGTCTGTGAAGGTTTGGGAGTCTACCTTGAAGACTTACCAGAGTGATTGGGCGAGGACTAAGTGACCTTAGCTCAAGGAGAATACGGTGAGGACTTGGTGTCCTAAACTGTGTGTTCAGGACTGGGTGTCCGGGACTGTGTGTCCTAAGGTTTAAATACCTAGCCGCTCCAACCAGACGTACAGTTGTCACAGCAACTGGAACTGGTCCAACATATCATTGTCTTCAATGAGTCACTGGTTTCATCTTCACTTCCTTTTCTTACTGTTACTCATTGTGAAGACATTGCATGCTTGCTTTATCTTTTGTCTTCACAACATGAATGTATGATCTATTTGGCTTCATAACTTCTTCCTACCTGATGCTTATTACACTACAGCTATTTGTTGTCGTGCTTTCACTCTATTGAATACTTGACCATGGCTGGCCTAGTGTAATCTAACTTCCGCTGCATAGTAATAGGCATAATCTTCGTTGTTTGTCTTCAAAACTTCCACGTTTTGAAGACTTTCATAAAAATCGCCTATTCACCCCCCTCTAGTCGATATAACGCACTTTCAGCTATGCATCACCATGATCTTGCGTGTGCGTAGGAAAATTTTGAAATTACTACGTTCCCCAACAGGATTTTGCTCAATCCCTAGGTAGGTATGGTGGACACTTGAAAATAAGATTTGGGTTTAATGGTTTTTGGATTCACAAGTAGTATCTCTACTTAGTGCGGAATTTTTGTCTAGCAAAGATAGGGGCAAGCACCACATGTTAAAGGATCCATGAAAATATGACTTCTATGTGAATATAAACAAACATAAACACATAAGTTGTCTTCCTTGTCCAACGTCAACAATTTTTGCATATAATAATTTGATGATGGCTCACAATCACAAAAGATTTCTAGGATAGTATATTTATATGTGAATCTTCTCTTCCCTTACTAATTCTTTCATGAGTTGCATCATTGATGAATGCTATGTTTGTCAATCTCTAATGAAATTTTCTACTTATACTTTTCCTTATGTGGTGTCATCACCTACCATAAGATTAGTATATGATCTTTTTGATCTATTTCCTTTCTTTTATTTATTTCCTTTCTCTTTTACTTTTATTTGCAACGTGAAAGTAAAGAAAGCAAAAACACAAACTAAACTTTATTATATATCTTGCACACGATTACAAAGATAGATCACTAAGAAAACTCTCGAAAAGAAAGGATCAAACTAAAATTTTATTCATCTAAAGCAAAAGATCGAACTAAAATAAGAAAGGCAAAAATATAGTGGGATGATATGATACCGGGGCACCTCCCCCAAGCTTGGCGGAAGCCAAGGGGAGTGCCCATAGCCAATACTCAATTCTCCTTTGGTGGTGAAGAAGATGATGGTGGTGATGAAGTAGTAGTTGCTACCTCTTGAGCACTTCGTTGGTTTTCCCTTGAAGACGAAAGGGTGATGCAGCAAAGTAGCATAAGTATTTCCCTAAGTTTTTGAGAACCAAGGTATCAATCCAGTAGGAGACTACACGCAAGTCACCTCACACCTACACAAACAAATAAGAACCTCGCAACCAACGCGATAAAGGGGTTGTCAATCCCTTCACGGTCACTTATGAGAGTGAGATCTGATAGAGATAATAAGATAAATATTTTTGGTATTTTTATTATATAGACTGGAAAATAAAAATTGCAAAATTAAATAGATTGGAAACTTATATGATGGAAAATAGACCCGAGGGCCATAGGTTTCACTAGTGGCTTCTCTCAAGATAGCATAAGTATTACGGTGGGTAAAAAAATTACTGTTGAGCAATTGATAGAAAAGTGCATAATTATGAGAATATCTAGGCATGATCATGTATATAGGCATCACGTCCGCGGCAAGTAGACCGAAACGATTCTGCATCTACTAATATTACTCCACACATAGACCGCTGTCCAGCATGCATCTAGAGTATTATGTTCATAAGAACAGAGTAACGCATTAGGCAAGATGACATGATGTAGAGGGATAAACACAAGCAATATGATATAAACCCCATCTTTTTATCCTCGATGGCAACAATACAATACGTCCCTTGCTACCCCTGCTGTCACTGGGAAAGGACACCGCAAGATTAACCCCAAAGCTAAGCACTTCTCCCATTGCAAGAAAGATCAATCTAGTTGGCCAAACCAAACTGATAATTCGAAGAGACTTGCAAAGATAACAAATCATACATAAAAGATTTCAGAGAAGAATCAAATATTGTTCATAGATAATCTTGATCATAAACCCACAATTCATCGGATCTCGACAAACACACCGCAAAAAGAATTACATCGAATAGATCTCCAAGAAGATCGAGGAGAACTTTGTATTGAGATCCAAAGAGAGAGAAGAAGCCATCTAGCTAATAACTATGGACCCGAAGGTCTATGGTAAACTACTCACACATCATCGGAGAAGCTATAGTGTTGATGTAGAAGCCCTCCGTGATCGATTTCCCCTCCGGCGGAGCTCCGAAAAAGGCCCCAAGATGGGATCTCTTGGGTACAGAAGGTTGCGGCGGTGGAAACAGGGTTTCGTGGTGCTCCTGGATGTTTTTGGGGTATATGGATATATCACTACTAGAATCTAGCATTTTGCCGTCTGCCAGCTGACGGCAAAGAGGGTCTTTGTCGTCCGCTTAAACTAAATGGACGGCAAGGAGTCAGCGTACGACAAAGAGGTCCTTTGCCATCCGCTAGCAGAGGACAAAGAGGTGGCAGATGGCAAAATGCCAGATTCCAGTAGTGATATATCCATATACCCCAAAAACATCCAGGAGCACCATGAAACCCTATTTACACCGCCGCAACCTTTTATACCCAAGAAATCCCATCTCGGGGCCTTTTTCGGAGCTCCGCCGGAGGGGGAATCGATCACGGAGGGCTTCTACATCAACACCATAGCCTCTCCGATGATGTGTGAGTAGTTTACCATAGACCTTCGGGTCCATAGTTATTTGCTAGATGGCTTCTTTTCTCTCTTCGGATCTCAATACAAAGTTATCCTCGATCTTCTTGGAGATCTATTCGATGTAATTCTTTTTGCGGTGTGTTTGTCGAGATCCGATGAATTGTGGGTTTATGATCAAGATTTTCTATGAACAATATTTGATTCTTCTCTAAAATCTTTTATGTATGATTTGTTATCTTTGCAACTCTCTTCGAATTATCAGTTTGGTTTGGCCTACTAGATTGATCTTTCTTGCAATGGGAGAAGTGCTTAGCTTTGGGTTTAATCTTGCGGTGTCCTTTCCCAGTGACAGCAGGGGTAGCAAGGGACGTATTGTATTGTTGCCATCGAGGATAAAAAGATGGGGTTTATATCATATTACTTGAGTTTATCCCTCTACATCATGTCATCTTGCCTAATGCGTTACTCTATGCTTATGAACTTAATACTCTAGATGCATGCTGGATAGAGATCGATGTGTGGAGTAATATTAGTAGATGGGGTCCAGTGGAGGTCTAAACATAACGACCCACTGGCCCCACCCACAGCAAAGAGATTGGTACGTAAATGGTCGTCCCGCCCCCGTCCTCTCTCTCTTCTCTCTCTATCTCTTTCCCCATCCCCACCCACACCCGCGCCACCGCCGTCAACCCCGTCCGCCGTAGCCGGTCGCCGCGCCGCCCCACACCCCTCCCCTGCAGCGCCCCGACCTCCACCGCGCCCCCGCCGCCCCTTCCATGTCGGCCCGCCCCTGCCCCCTCCCCTGCATCGCCATCCCCGATCCACACCTGCGCCGCCGCCGCTGACCCTGTCCGCCGTAGCCGTCCGCCCCGCCGCCCCACACCCTCCCCTGCGGTGCCCCGACCTCCACCGCGCCCCCGCCGCCCCTTCCATGTCGGCCCGCCCCTGCCCCCTCCCCTGCATCGCCATCCCCGATCCACACCTGCGCCGCCGCCGCTGACCCTGTCCGCCGTAGCCGTCCGCCCCGCCGCCCCACACCCTCCCCTGCGGTGCCCCGACCTCCACCGCGCCCCCGCCGCCCCTTCCAGGTTTCCCAGCCGTGCCGCGGCCGTCCAGCCGCCCCGCCCCTCCCCTATGTCGCCGTCCCTGCCCCGTCCCGCCGTGGCCGTCCGTCCTCCCCCTCCACCGGGCCGCCCTCCCATGCAGCGGCGATCCCATGCAGGTCAGCTCCTCCCCCTTTTTTTAGTTTAGTTTCTTTTAATTTAGTTTCTGTTTTAGTTATAGTTATAGGTATAGTTTAGTTTTAGTTTCACTTTAGTTTTATTTTATTTTAGTTTATTTTATTTTAGATTAGTTTTTGTTTTAGTTTAGAAGAAGAAGAAGAAGAGTAGAAGGAGGAGGAGGGAGGAAGAGGAGGAGGGAGAAGAAGAAAGAAGAAGAAGAAGAATAAGATGAAGAAGAGGAAGAAGAAGAAAAAGAAGAAGAAGAGGAAGAAAGAAGAAGAAGAGGAGGAGGAGGAGGAGAAGAAGAAGAAGAAGAAGAAGAAGAAGAAGAGGAAAAAGGAGAAGAGGAAGAAGAAGAAGCAGCAGAAGAAGAAGAAGAAGAAGAAGAAGAATAAAAGAAGAAGAAGAGAAGAAGAAATGAAAAAATAGAAAAAGAAGAAGAAGAAGAAAAGGACACCTCGACACCTGACACCCCGACCACCGACACCCCGACCCCGACATCCTGAGACCCCGACAATCAACACCTTGACCCCCCACCCTGACCCCGACCCTCGACACCCTGACACCACACCCCGACCCCAACCCCGGCACCCTGACACCCCGACCCCGACACGACACCCCGGCACGACACCCCGACACCCTGACACCACACCCCGATCCCGACCAGCGACACCCCGACACCTGACACCCCGACCACCGACACCCCGACCCCGACTACCAACGCCCCGACACCCTGAGACCCCGACAATCGACCTCCCGACCCCCACCCTGACACCGACACCCTGACAGCACACCCCGACACCCTGACAACACAACCCGATCCCGACCCCGACACCCCAATCGACCCCGGACATGATGATGATGATACAAAAACATCTTATATATTTGTGTTGATCGGGTGTATTTTTATTATGTTCATGATGATGATACACTTAAATTATATACATATTATTATGGTATCCAATTTTTTTATGTTGTACTAATTTCGTTTACTTTTTGTCATTGCAGGTGTTGACAGGATGGTGGGCAAGGGTCCAGAGCGCCCCGAGCCTCCTGCGAGCGCCACTAGGAGGGATAGTTCCATTATTCCAACCATGCCCCTCCGGAGAGTGATGCTAGACAATATGTAGACAGCTGCGGCGGGTGCTTCTTATTCAGCTGGGAGAGGTTGGGGGAGGACGAAGAAGGCTGGTAGAGGTGGACGTGGCAGTGGGAGAGGTAGGAAGGCTGCTACACCTTCCTCGCCACCACCCTTAGCTGATCACCCGACCATAGGACTAGTCCATCTGACGTGGAGCCGTCTCGGACTCCGGTCCATGAGCCTCCGGTTGCCGATCCTTCGCCCCACCAGACTCGGGTCGCTGATCCTTCGCCCCACCAGACTCGTGTCGCCGATCCTTCGCCCCATGTGAGTCCGGTCCAAGAGTCTTCGTCCCAGAAGACTCCGGTCACGGGGTCTTCGTCCCAGAAGACTCCGATCCCGCAGTCTTCTTCTCATGAGACTCCATAGGCTAGTGGCCCTACTGATGGTAGCGAGGACACCTTTTCAGATGATAGCTACAACGACGACAAGCTGGTTGCGAAGGGCAAGGTCTACAAGCGCGGCTATACAAAGCTCCCGCCCGTGCCGACGACCCCCGACCAGAGGTGGTTGATTGCGCCTAACGGGTTGAAGTAAGTGCATTTACTATGTTTTAACCTTTTGCCTTCATGTTCCTTCAAATTAATATCTAATGCGTTGGCCTTGTCATAATGCAGGGGCTGGGTACACCCCCGTGGTGTCCGCAGGCCCAACCAGGTCCTTGGTGTGCTTTGCCGGTAGCACTTCCCTGGGTGGGTCACGTTGCCCGGTGAGGGTCAGGTTCCACAGCTAGCACTAAGCTGGGAGTTGTACTCGGTTGCCCCGGCCCCGCCGGAGGAGATGGTTGCCGGTGTCTTGTGCGAGACGGTGGCCGACATTGTATTTCGTAAGTTTTGGGTAATTTCTCCTTTACAGAATTAAAAGTCAACACTACCTAGTGATTGTACTAATCAGTGTTGTCTTGTTTGATTGCAGACCTTCTATAGGGTTTCAGAGGGAGAGCAGGAGGCCACGTGTATGGTTGTCGAAACCGAGTGCAAGCGCCTACTTCAGAACTTACGGCATGAGGCTCGGGTGCAGGCCGTTCGAGACTACTACACCTCAAAGGGTATTAGGAGGGCCAAGTCAAAGTGTCGCGGCAAGTTGCTGAGTAAGGAGAAGTACATGTAGGTAATTACCTATTCTTAAGGCCTTGAACTTAGTTTTCTTGATTTGATTCATAGGTGTAGCGCTGAAATTTCTCTTGACTAACTTAGGTGACCCCGAGATGGTGTGTGGATAAGATGGACTATTGGGAGGCATTGGTGGATGCGTGGTGCTCTCCCGAATGGCTAGTCGAACACCATAAGGCCAGGGATAAGCGCGACCAAATGGAAGGTGTGCCACACCATCAAGGGAGCTCCAACCTGTTTGAGTACGAGGATAACTAGGTATGTGGTTTGCTACATGATTCATGCAATTTCATTCTTCATGCTAGCATTTATCCCTTCTAAAATGACTTAATATGCTTAGTTAGTTAAAAAAAGCATAACTACCTTGGATAGTTCATTTATGACATATTTAGCTCTAAAATGACATAATAACCTTAGATAGCTCTATAAAATGACTTAATATGCTTTAGTTAGTTAAAAATGGCATAACTACCTTCGATAGCTCAATAACGACCTAAACTAATCTTAGCTAGTTCATTCATGACATAATTAGCTCTAAAATGACATAATAACCTTAGATAGCTCTATAAAATGACTTAATATGATTTAGTTAGTTAAAAAATGGCATAACTACCTTCGATAGCTCAATAACGACCTAAACTAATCTTAGCTAGTTCATTCATGACATAATTAACTCTAAAATGACATAATAACCTTAGATAGCTGTATAGAATGCCTAAATATGCTATAGTTAGCTAAAAATGGCATAACTACATTGGCTAGCTCAATAATGACATAATTAGCATACTTTGGTTAAAAATGGCATAATAATCTTGGTTACCTCGAAAATGACCTAAAATTAGCTTATTTTCCTCGAAAATGACATAATAACCTTTCTTAGCTCCAAAATGACCTATTTACATAGCAATATCATTCTTCATGCTAGCTTGAGCCCTTAACTAATATTTTATTCCTCTCTCTCAGGCGCACCACCACAAGAAGCCTGTGCCAAATCTGTTCGACCTCTATGGCATGGCCCATATGGCCCCGTACAACAAGGCGAAGCCATTCACGGAGTCTGACCTAGATCATCTAGAGAGCTTCACCAACATCTCCTCCGACCACAAGCTTGTGAAGTATAGAGACGAGGGGAAGGCGAGGAAAGGGGAGGAATTTAACCCGAGCCAGGATCCTTTTGATACAGAGCTGGTGATGATATCTGGTGGCAGGAGGTCCCGCTCTCAAGCCATTGGTGATGGACTGATACATTGTCCTAGGACTCCCCCGCAGATCAAGAAGCGCCTGCGTAGCTCTGATCCTGAGATAACGCCTCGTGCATGGCCGCGGAGCTCGCCATGGAGGTTAGTTATACGGGCTCTCTCACCTTTCCTCTATTACATTGTGTGTGCATCCCTTGATGATTACAATGCTAACAAGGAGTGGTGTGTTGCAGGCATTAGTTGAGAAAGAGAGATTGAAGACCCAGGCGCTTTTGGAGGAGGCAAAAAAGGGAGGCGGCGGAGAGGGAGAGGGAGATGGAGGAGAGGACGGCTAAGCTGTTGGAGGAGGAGAGGAACCGGAATGAGGCATCTAACTAATATGAGCTCATCGTGCTACGTTTCTCGTGCATATTATCCCAATCATGCACGTAATGTTTGCATTACTAACTAATATGACTGACTCGTGAGAACCAAATGTGCACACCATGTGCGAGAAAAATGATTAGGCCCCTCTATCGATGCCCCGGATTGCTCCGGCGACCACGGTGAGTTTGATTTGGATGGTCCTTAGTTACTACTATTCACATTTCAGTTTGCATCATGCTAACGAGACATTATAGGAAATGATCTTTGGTGCAGCATGGCTCCCGACAAGCATCGACCAATCCTTCCACGTCTGCCAATGCCGGAACCCCGACCGGTCCTTCATCTCCGTCTGCCACTGACGCAGCCCCGACCATTCCTACACCTCTGTGATAACGGTATTTTTCTTCTTATTTTGCTTGTTTAGTCCATTTTGACATAATTTAGCCTATTTATTCCACAAATGACATAATAAGATGAAGAAAATCAAGGAAGAGGAAGGAAAGAAGGAATAAGAAGAAAAGAAGAGGAAGAAGTTCTTCTTCTTATTATTATTCTTCTTCTTTTCCTCCTCTTACTTGTTTTTATTCGTAAATGTCATAATAACCTTGCTAACCTCATAAATGTCATATACTTAGCTTGTTGTCCTCTAAAATGACACAATAAGCTTAGTTAGGTCAAAAATGGCATAATTAGCTAGGTTAGCTCAAAAATGGTATTTTTATTCTTATTTAGCCTGTTTAGTCCATTTTGACATAATTTAGCCTATTTAGGCCACAAATGACATAATAAGATGAAGAAAATCAAGGAAGAGGAAGGAAAGAAGGAATAGGAAGAAAAGAAGAAGAATAAGTTCTTCTTCTTCTTCTTCTTTTCCTCCTGTTACTTGTTTTTATTCGTAAATGGCATAATAACCTTGCTAACCTCATAAATGTCATATACTTAGCTTGTTGTACTCTAAAATGATACAATAAGCTTAGTTAGGTCAAAAATGGCATAATTAGCTAGGTTAGCTCAAAAATGGCATTTTTCTTCCTTTTTAGCCTATTTTTTTCCATTTATGACATAATTTAGCCTATTTAGTCCACAAATGACATAATAAGATGAAGAAAATCAAGGAAGAGGAAGAAAAGAAGAAAAAGAAGAAGAAGAAGTTCTTCTTCTTCTTCTAGTCTTCTTCTTCTTCTTCTTCTTCTTGTAGTTTTATTCTTCTTCTTCTTCTAAATTTCTTGTTTCCCATTTTGCAGATTTAATTCACTATATGGAAGCTTGCATGGATGGAGTGCTTGTTTCCCTGTTCTTCTTTTCGTTTGTATCGAAGAATAATGTGGAACTTGTTATATGGATGCATGGAACAATGTGTTGGATGAACATTGTGATATTACTGTAATATGTATGGATGGAACTGTGTTTCTTATGCATGTATGTTGTCATGGATGGAGCTATGTGTTGGATACATCATATGTGTGTAGTGCCTGTCAAAAAAAATATGTATATCTGTGTGTGAATTCCTGTGAAATCAAATGGATATAAATAAAAACAGGGGATATATAGCCTCTTTGCCGTCCGCTAGCGGACGGAAAAGAGGACACGCGGCAGCTACCTGTAGACATTGGGAACACTGGCTGCCTATTTGGTCAGCTATGCCGCTGCCAGCGGACGGCAAAGACCTTTGAATCTTTGCCGTCTGCTGGCAGACGGCATAGCTGCCATGTGGCAGCTTCCCAATGCTGGCCTAGCTGAGCTCTTTGGCGTCTGTCAGCGGACGACAAAGAGCGTCGTTAACCCCTAACGACTCTGACCCCACCCCACTGCCATCCGTTGTCATTGCCGTCTGCTGGCCTCGGATGGCAGACGGCACAATCCTTTGCTGGCACGTGTTCAGACGGATAGTTTGACATCTGCTGGCAGACGGCAAAGAAATTTGCCGTCCGGGATCTATGCCTTTGCCATCCGCCATGGCAGACGGCAAAGAAGTTGATTCTAGTAGTGTATATAGGAGGAAGAAGTAGGTCGGTGGAGCTGTGAGGGGCCCATGAGGGTGGGGGCGCGCTCAGGCGGCAGGTGCGCCTCCTTGCCTCGTGGCCTCCTGCTCGCTCCTTTCTCGACGTCTACTCCAAGTCCCCTGGATAACATTTGTTCCAAAAATAAATCTCCCGAATGTTTCATTCCGTTTGATATTCCTTTTCTGCGGAACACTGAAATAGGCAAAAAATTAGCAATTTGCACTGGGCCTTGGGTTAGTAGGTTAGTCCCAAAAATAATATAAAAGTGTATAATAAGGCCCATTAAACATCCAAAACATATAATATAATAGCATGGAATAATCAAAAATTATAGATACGTTGGAGACGTATCCAGTATCCCCAATCTTAATTCCCGCTCGTCCTCGAGTAGGTAAATGATAAAAACAAAATTTTTGATGTGCAATGCTACCTAGCATAATTCCCAATGTAATTTTCTTTATTGTGGCATGAATATTCAGATCCGAAAGATTTAAGACAAAAGTTTAATATTGACATAAAAATAATAATGCTCCATTTTTGTCACACAAGAATGCTCTCATCATGCAAAACCCCGATGACAAGCCAAGCAATTGTTTCATACTTTAGTAATCTCAAACCTTTCTCAATTTTCACGCAATACATGAGCATGAGCCATTGATATAGCACTATGGGTGGAATAGAATATAATGATGGGGGTTATGTGGAGAAAAAAAGGAGAAAGTCTCACATCGACGTTGCTAATCAATGGGCTAGGGAGATGCCCATCAATTGATGTCAATGCAAGGAGTAGGGATTGCGATGCAACGGACGCACTAGAGCTATAAATGTATGAAAGCTCAACAAAAGAAACTAAGTGGGTGTGCATCCAACTTGCTTGCTCATGAAGACCTAGGGCATTTGAGGAAGCCCATTGTTGGAATATACAAGCCAAGTTCTATAATGAAAATTTCCCACCAGTATATGAAAGTGACAAAACAAGAGACTCTCTATCATAAAGATCATAGTGCTACTTTGAAGCACAAGTGCGGAAAAAGGATAATAGCATTGTCCCTTTTTTATTTCTCTTTTTTTGCCTTCCTTTTTTTGGCCTTCCCCTTTTTTATTTTTTATTTGGGATAATGCTCTATTAATGATGATCATCACGCTTCTATTTATTTATAACTCAATGATTACAACTTGATACTAGAACAAAATATGACTCTATATGAATGCCTCTGGTGGTGTACCGGGAATCAAGAGTGACATGTATGATAAATTATGCATGGTGGCTTTTCCACAAATACAATGTCAACTACAGGATCATGCAAGGCAGTATGACAACGATGGAGCGTGTCATAAATGAAACGGTGGAAAGTTGCATGGCAATATATCTCGGAATGGCTATGGAAATGCCATAATAGGTAGGTATGGTGGCTGTTTTGAGGAAGATATAAGATGTGTGATAGAGCGTACCATATCACGGGGTTTGGATGCACCGGCGAAGTTTGCACCAACTCTCAAGGTGAGAAAGGGCAATGCACGGTACCGAAGAGGCTAGCAATGATGGAAAGGTGAGAGTGCGTATAATCCATGGACTCAACATTAGTCATAAAAACTCACATAGTTATTTCAAAAGTCTACAAGTCATCAAAACCAAGCATTACGTGCATGCACCTAGGGGGATAGATTGGTAGGAAAAGACCATCGCTCATCCCCGACCGCCACTCATAAGGAAGACAATCAAAGAACACCTCATGCTTCAAATTTTTTACACAACGGTTAACATACATGCATGCTACGGGAGTTGCAATATTCAACACAAGTATTTCTCAAATTCACGACTACTCAACTAGCACAACTCTAATATCACTATCTTTATATCTCAAAACAATTATCAAGTATCAAACTTCTCATAGTATTCAATGCACCTTTTTATGAAAGTTTTTATTATACCAATCTTGGATGCCTATCATATTAGGACCAATTTTATAGCAAAAGCAAATTACCATGCTGTTCTAAAGGACTCTCAAAATAATATAAGTGAAGCATTAGAGATCAATAATTTCTATAAAATAAAACCACCACCGTGTTCTGAAAGATATAAGTGAAGCACTAGAGCAAAATTATCTAGCTCTAAAGATATAAGTGAAGCACATAGAGTATTCTAATAAATTCCGATTCATGTGTGTCTCTCCCAAAAGGTGTGTACAACAAGGATGATTGTGGTAAATTAAAAAGCAAAGACTCAAATCATACAAGACGCTCCAAGCAAAACACATATCATGTGGTGAATAAAAATATAGCCTCAAGTAAAGTTAGCAATGGACGAAGACGAAAGAGGGGATGCCTTTCGGGGCATCCCCAAGCTTAGGATTTTGGTTGTCCTTGAATTTCTACCTTGGGGTGCCTTGAGAATCCCCAAGGTTAGGCTCTTGCCACTCCTTATGCCATAATCCATCAAATCTTTACCCGAAACTTGAAAACTTCACAACACAAAACTCAACAGAAAATCTCATGAACTCCGTTAGTATAAGAAAACAAAGCACTACTAAAGGTACTATAATGATGTAACACCCTCGATGCGACTATAGCTCCCACGTGTCGAGGCACGACTTAGAGACATAATCGCATTGAAGGCATATGTCGCAAGTTAGGCAATCTTCACAACATCCCATGTAATATGATAACGAAAGGGGAGATAACATAGTTGGCTTACACTCGCCACGTCAATCAAGTACATAAATAACATTACATCAACCAAACCACTCATGGCCCGACTACGGCGCCAAAATAAAGAGAACCCAACATGCGACAACGGTCCCAATCACCCCCAACTGGGCACCACTACTGATCATCGGGAAGGGAAACATAGTATCGTTGAGAGTCTTCGTCGAACTCCCACTTGAGCTCATACGCGTCTCCTGGAGCGGAATCATCAGGCCCTGCATCTGGTGTAATAGTAATCTGTGAGCCACAGGGACTCAGCAATCTCGTACCCTCGCCCGATCAAGACTATTCAAGCTTATAGGTATGGCAAGGTAAAATGTGAGTGGAGCTGCAGCAAGCGACTAGCAAGTATGGTGGCTAACTTATTCGCAAAATAGAGCGAGAAGAGGAGGCAATGCATGAGCGAGAAGCTATAGAACAACCTGCGCAAACATTACTCCAACACTGTGTCTCCGCCGAGAAGAGGCCATCACGGCAACACACTCAGTTGATTCATTTTAATTAAATTAAGGTTCAAGTTATCTACAACCGGACATTAACAAATTCCCATCTGCCCATAACCGCGGGCACGGCTTTCGAAAGTTCAATCCCTGCAGGGGAGTCCCAACTTAGCCCATGACAAGCTCTCACGGTCAACGAAGGAATAGACCTCCTCCCAAGACGTTCCGATCAGACTCGGTATCTCGGTAATTCAAGACACTTCGACAGGTTAAAACAAATCCAGCAACACCGCCCGAATGTGCCGACAAATCCCGATAGGAGCTGCACATATCTCTTTCTCAGGGCACACTCAGATGAACACTACGTACAACTAAAACCAACCCTCAAGTTGCCCCGAGGTGGCGCTGCAAGTGGCTCTATTTGGACCAACACTCAGAGGAGCACTGGCCCGGGGGGTTTAAAATAAGATGACCCTCGGGCTCCGGTAACCCAAGGAAAAAAGAGGCTAGGTGGCGAATGGTAAAACCAAGGTTGGGCATTGCTGGAAAATCTTTAATCAAGGCGAACTATCAAGGGGTTCCCATTATAACCCAACCGCGTAAGGAACGCAAAATCCGGGAACATAACACCGATATGACGGAAACTAGGGCGGCAAGAGTGGAACAAAACACTAGGCGAGAGGCCGAGCCTTCCACCCTTTACCAAGTATATAGATGCATTAAGATAACATGGCAATATAATGATATCCCAACAAGTAAATAAAAGATGTTCCAACAAGGAACGACCTCCAATCTTCACCTGCAACTAGCAACGCTATAAGAGGGGCTGAGCAAAACGGTAACATAGCCAATCAACGGTTTGCTAGGACAATGGTGGGTTAGAGGTTTGACATGGCAATTTGGGAGGCTTGCAAGCAAGTGGTAGGAATCGTAGCAATGGCATAGCAAAAGAGCGAGCAAACTAGCATAGCAAAGATAGTAGTGATTTCGAGGGTATGATCATTTTGCCTGCACAGTTGTCAGAGTTGACTGGATCCTCAAGAGCAAACTCAACGGGCTCCTCGTTAGCGAACTCGTCTCCCGGCTCTTCCCAAACAAGACAAACAAGAAACAAGGATACAATTAACCACGTGCAAGACCAAGCAATATGATGAAATGATGATATGCTATGCGGGATGCGATGTAGGATGCAAAATGCAAGATATGACAGGAAATGCATGAACCTGGCCTCAACATGGAATTCCAAGGGTGGCACTGGAAAGATGAGATGAAATCTATTGAAAACAATATAAGGAACGGCGGAATCGGAGTTACGGTTTGGAAATGGCAAGCGATTCAAAAATGACACCGGTCTGCGATTTACAGCAAGTAGGCATCTAAATGCAATGAAGTGAACATGCTACAACACCCAAACATGACAACAAAATACATGGCAGGGATGCACACAAGATTCATAACAAAAGTCTAGCACTGAGCTACGGCCAATTCATCCATTAGGAGGTCCAAACAAGCATGGCAAAAACGCAAATGGTAAAACAGATCTCAGACTTAGTGAAATTAACACTTGCCTGGAATTTCAGATCATATAGCCCTCTTCACGGTGAAATTAACACTTGTCTGCAAATGCTACAGGACCTGAACATGACAAAGAAAGACATGGCATGGAGCTACACAACAAGCTTAACAAAAGTCCCTTAGTGACCTTGAGCCAAAAGGGATCACAAAACATACTAACAAGCACACAAACATAGCAAAAACATAATTAGTTTTTAGACTAAGAGAAAACTGGGACATGCTGAAACATAACTCACGAAGGCATGTTTACGAGCTCGATGCACTCACCACGGTGCAAGTCATGGCAAGAAAAGCATACATCCATCAAGAAGGCACAAAATACAAGCTAGACATGGCAAAAACAATGGCATAGCATGCACGGATCAACTATATTAACATCGGCAAAATCGCAAACAAGTTGACGATCTGCCCAGATTTGCAACGAAGCAAAAGTAGAGCTCGATTGACTCAAGCTAGGGTGCTCCATAATTTCAAACAAAGACATGTATGGATATAGCATAACAATATTAACAAAACTCCCTTACTGATCATCATCAAAAGAGGCACGGATCACTAGGAAACAACATGAACATATGGCATCGTGAACTAAACAACCCCAGACTTAGTGAAAACTACTAAGTCCCAGAAAACAGATTTACCGGGTGCCTCACTTTGCAAGCTTGCACAAGTCACCACACACATCCTAGAAATGCATGGGTTGCACCTCTGGAAAGATAACAAACTCCTTAACAAAACATCTATAGGACTCATGGGCATATCATGCACACAACAATCATGGCAAAAATGACAAAAGTCTAAGATGAACTAGCAGATTTGACAATTAACTCACGAAGGCCTCTTCTAACAGCATTTCGGGCATCAAGATGAACTCAAATGAAAATGATGCAATGGAATGAAATGATGTACTCGTCGAGACGAACATTTTGATATGCTATATATCCAAATCGGAGCTACGGATGCGGAGAAAAGGCAGGTCAAAGTTAGCACAAAAATTAGGGTTCGGAGGAGAAAGTCAACCCTCAAAATTCCAGATCTCAGATCTGACAGTACTATTCACCGAGCGCGCTGTTCGAGGTTCGTCGGCCGGCGATGGAGGTGGTGGCCGGAGATGGAGGGGGTCACCGGGGTAGGAGAGGAGCCGGCCGGTGGCGCGCGGCGGCTCGCGGCACCGGAGCGCGTCGGGCGGCGTAGAGGCGGTGGTGGTCGCGGCGAGGTGGCGGCCGGCGTCGTCGGGCGAGGCGGAGGAGGTGGCGAGCGGCGGCGGGGCGGCGGCCGGCGTCGGAGAAGGCGGTTGGGTCGGGCGGCGAGGAGCTCGGGCCCGCGGGGGGCCTCGCCTGGGCCGGGCGGGCCGGTGGCGGTGGAGTGAGGCGGTTGCCACGTGTCGCGACGTGAGTGGCCGAGGCAGCGGGGCGGACGCGTCCGATCCGTCCGGACGTGTCCGGCGACGGCGAGATCTGATTTTTTTAGGGTTTCGAGAGGGGATCCGCGAATTTTTGGAGGGGTTGTATATATAGGCATAGGGGGAGCTAGGAGAGTTCAAATGAGGTGTGGTTTTTGGCCACGCGATCGTGATCGAATGCTCTAGAACATGGAGTAGAGTTTGGTGGGTTTTGGGCCAAATTGGAGGGGTGTTGGGCTGCAACACACCCAAGGCCTTTTCGGTCCCTCGGTTAACCGTTGGAGTACCAAACAAAGTCCAAATGGTACGAAACTTGACAGGCGGTCTACCGGTAGTAAACCAAGGCCGCTTGGTAAGTCTCGGTCCAATCCGGAAATGTTTAATCCCCACACACGAAAGAAAGCTAGAAATGACCACCGGAGGAGAACGAAGCGCTGGAATGCAAAACGGACAACGGGGAAAATGCTCGAATGCATGAGACGAACATGTATGCAAATGCAATGCACATGATGACATGATATGAGATGCATGACAACGACAACAAAACACGGAGACAAAAACCCGAACCCGAGGAAATAAATATAACTTAACGCCGGAAACGGCAAGAGTTGGAGTACAAATAGGGAAAGTAACATCCGGGGTGTTACAAATGAACTCAATATTCATTTATATTGGTGTTAAACCTACTATATTCCAACTTCTGTATGGTTGATACCCTCCGATACTAGCCATAGATTCATCAAAATAAGCAAACAACACACGAAAAACAGAATCTGTCAAAAACAGAATAGTCTGTAGTAATCTGTAGGTTTCAAATACTTATGTAAACCGAAAAATTCGGAAATAAATTGGTGGACGTGAGAAATTTGTCTATTAATAATGTGGAAAAATAATCAACCTAATCTCACTCTCCATTAAAAAATGGCAGCAAATCTCATGAGCACTAAAGTTTCTGTCTTTTACAGCAAGATCGCAAAAACTCCCCCCAAGTCTTCCCAAAGGTTCTACTTGGCACAAACACTAATTAAAAGCAAAAAACCACATCTAAATAGAGGCTAGATGAATTATTTATTAGTAAACAGAACCAAAAAGCAAGAAACAAAAATAAAATTGGGTTGCCTCCCAACAAGCGCCATCGTTTAACGCCCCTAGCTAGGCATAAAAACAAGAATAAATCTAGGTATTATCATCTTTGGTTTTAATTTTTTTAGCGGAGTCATGCTTGAATCCAGGAGGTTCTTTACGTTTGCCTTCATATTCGGAAATTTTTAGATCTAAAGAATCCAACCGCTTATTGCAAAGGGTAATTAACATATTCATGCGGTGAAGGTTTCCGCTAACACTCCTAAGAGGTTCAAGAGACTTTTGCAAAATTTTCGTTACTTCGCAAATCTTCTCAAAAACTTGTGTTTCTTCCTGGGTATGATCTGACCCCTTTTGTTGAGGTAGTGTTCCCACTATTCCCTCTATGATTTCATGTGCAAAACAGGGATCCGTTTCAATAAAATTTCCTTTGGCAACGCAATCCAAGAGTTGTCTATGGGGCATATTTAGTCCAACATAAAAATTGCGAAGTAAATTTCTAAAATTTACTTCTAAGGTGAAATTACGATAAGATTCCATCATCCTAAACCAAGCATCTTTTAAATTTTCTCCTTGTCTTTGTTTGAAGTGAAGTACTTCAAACTCGGGAGACAAAGGGGGCAGATAAGGGACTAGTCATGATGGTGAAGTAAACGAAAAAGAGGCGAACGGAAAAAGAGGGCGAATAAAACGGCAAGGGTGAAGTGGGGGAGGGGGAAATGAGAGGCAAATGGCAAATAATGTAATGCGAGGGATAAGAGTTTGTGATGGGTACTTGGTATGTCTTGACTTGTGCGTAGATCTCCAGGGCAACGGTGCCAGAAATCCTTCTTGCTACCTCTTGAGCATTGCGTTGGTTTTCCCTTGAAGAGGAAAGGGTGATGCAGCAAAGTAGCGTAAGTATTTCCCTCAGTTTTTGAGAACCAAGGTATCAATCCAATAGGAGACTACACGCCAGTCACCTCGCACCTACACAAACAAATAAGAATCTCGCAACCAACGCGATAAAGGGGTTGTCAATCCCTTCACGGTCACTTACGAGAGTGATGTCTGATAGAGATAATAAGCACTACAAAATAAAAGACACATCCGTGACATTTTGGGCCGAACGAAAAAAAATTCTGTCATACTTATGACACTTCTATGATGATAATTGTGATAAAACCCGGTATCATCATAGATGTGATGGGGTCCTACTTCTATGACAAAAAATCATGACAGAGAATGGGATTTTCATCCTGGGCGGGTCGGAGACGCAGCTGCATGACATTCTTTGGGTCGTCCATGACGGAAAAAACCATGGTAGAAGCGAGGGTGAGGAAAATATCGGGGTGTTCCCGGTTACGGTGGGTGGTCGGGGCCGAGCAATGCGCGTTTCTCTCATACACGCACACGCGTGGGTGCGAGGCATTGGGCTCTAACTGAACCCGAGCGAGGCATTGGGCTCTAACTGAACCCGAGCGATTGCACTGCAGGCTACGCGTTACTGAACCCGAGCGATCGATCGATGGTTGTTAACTGAGCCCGATCGAGCGATTCCTTCGCTATTGCTGCTAACTGAAGCTGATCGATGCTGCCTCTGGATGAACAGTGAGCGTTGCTGGGGGGGGGTTGGATGAACAGTTCCCGGTGGGGGTGGATGAATAGGACCCCGTGGTGTTGCCTCTCAATGAATAGGACCCTGATCGATCGAGCCGGTTGGGGCTGGATGAACAGGACCCCATGGAGGGTAGGATGAATAGGACCACCCCGTTGAGGGCTGGATGAACAGTATCCCGTGGAGGGGTGGTTGAACAGGAGCCCATGGAGAGGGCTGGTTGAACAATAGCCAATGGTGTAGCGCACGGTGGAGGCTGGATGAACAGGAGCCCGTGGATGAACAGTCGTAGGTGGAGGCTGGAGGAGGTCGACGGTGGATGAACAATAGCCCGTGGAGGCTGGAGGGGTTCGACAGTGGAGATGAACAATATCCCGTGGAGTCCCGTTTTGCAGTACGCCACACCCCTCCCGATGAACAGGACCCCCTTTTTTGATCGTAGCACTCCAACACAAGTCTGTTTCCTCCGTTTTGCGGTACGCCACACCCCTCCCGATCAGCAGGACCCCCGTTCAGACCGTAGGAGGTCCGTTTCCTCCGTTTTACGGTACGCCAGACCCCTCCCGATGAACAAGATCCCATTTCTACCGTGGCCGGTCAAACATAAGGCCGTTTCCTCCCTTCTGTGGTACGCCAGGCCACGTTTCCATCGACTGTTCCATCCAAGCCCTCCCGATGAACACGACGACGCATTTCGTTCCGACCCAGCCGGTTCGCTCCCCATGAACACAATGATGACACAGTTTCTCCGTTCTGACCCAGCCATGTACATGAGCCCTGGCCGTATGTATGCGCGAGTAGGCGTTCGAGACCCTGCCCGTATGTATGTATGTGGCCGTATTTTCTTTCTTGCACACTGGCCCCTGTACGTACGTGTACATGCTACGTGCGCGCCTCTACTACGACACGTGTGCGCCTCTACATTGACTAGTATGTACGTACACGTCCGCGACTAGAATGACAACGCTACGTACGTTTCGACCATGTGGGTCCCGACTGTGAGGCACTTCCTTGCGTGCGAAGATGTAACTGGTGGGTCCTAGCAGTCAGGGGGGCGAATCATTTTTTTGCCCGGACGCACTTCATTGCGTGCGAAGATGTAGCTGGTAGGTCCCAACAGTCAGGGGGAAACTTTTTTTCACGAAATACAGTTGCTCGTCCGGTGGGTCCCTGTTGTCAGGTGGAGGAATAATTATTTTGCGCGTAATAAGGAGGCACTTCCTTGCGGCCGCCGTGGACCCAGTTGTCAGCCTCTCCACGTACAGTACTCTTCCGATGAAAGTCGTTCCTTGACCACGTTGACCACGCCGCGCTGAGAGCACCAGGGCGGTGGACGATGGCGAGGCCTAGGAAGGGGACGGCGTGGAGCCGGGGAAGACGCGGCAGTGGAAGCCCGCACGGAGAGGAGTACAAGGGTTCACTGATTCGGCTGCGGTGTGAGGCTGCCGTCACCGCAGGGCCTGGCCAACAGTGGGAATAGTAGGGGGCGGTGAGGCCTCTGCGGCAGCACAGCCGGCCATGGGAGACAGGAGCATGCGGCACGACCGGCGCTGCTTTGGGTGGCTGGAGCAAGAAGACCAGAGGTTGAAGAAGCACTACAGCCATTGGATGGACATCGTACGGTCACTGGAGGTAGAATCGTTCATATTGACTAAGTTGACAAAGCACTCCATCCCCGTCAACTTAGTAGGCCCAAAAGTCAGCCTCCCACCAAGGTGGGTCCCAACTAGAAGGGGGAGTATTCATTTTTTGTGCGTAATAAGGAGGCACCTCTGGTGGGTCCGAGCTGACAGCGGGGGGAATGTTTTTCGTGAAATACGTTGGCCCGTCCGGTGGGTCCCAGCAGTCAGGGGGGAAACGTTTTTTCGCCAAATACAATGCCCCGTCTGGTGGGTCCCTACTGTCAGGTGGAGGAATAATTATTTTCCACGTAATAAGGACGTACTTCCTTGCGGCTGCCGTGGACCCAGCTGTGAGCCTATCCACGTACAATACTCTTCCAATGGAAGTCATTCCTTGACCATGTTGACCACGCCGCGCCGAGAGCACCAGGGCGGTGGACAACGGTGAGGCCTAAGAAGGGGACGACGCGGAGCCGAGCAAGACGCGACAGTGGATGCCCATGCGGAGAGGAGTACAAGTGTAACACCCCGGATGTAACTTTCCCCAATTTGTACTCCAACTCTTGCCGTTTCCGGCGTTAAGTTATTTTATTTTCTCGGGTTCGGGTTTTTGTCTCCGTGTGTTGTTGTCGTTGTCATGCATCTCTTATCATCTCGTCATGTGCATTGCATTTCCATACGTGTTCATCTCATGCATTCGAGCATTTTCCCCGTTGTCCGTTTTGCATTCCGGCGCTTCGTTCTCCTCCGGTGGTCATTTCTACCTTTCTTTTGTGTGTGGGGATTAAACATTTCCGGATTGGACCGAGACTTGCCAAGCGGCCTTGGTTTACTACCGGTAGACCGCCTGTCAAGTTTCGTACCATTTGGACTTCGTTTGATACTCCAACGGTTAACCGACGGACCGAAAAGGCCTCGTGTGTGTTGCAGCCCAACACCCCTCCAATTTGGCCCAAAACCCACCAAAAACTTCTCCATCATCTAGAGCGTTCGATCACGATCGCGTGGCCGAAAACCGCACCTCATTTGGACTCTCCTAGCTCCCTCAACCTCTATTTAAAGTCCCCTCCCGAAATTCGCGGATCTCCTCTCTCCCAAACCCTAAAAATCCCCTCGTGCCGCCGCCGGACACGTCCGTCCTGGACGGACAAAGTCGCCGCCACCGTCCGCGCCAACCAGGGCATTCCACGTGGCAGGTCGCCTCCACCACCGCCCGCGGCCCGCCGGGCCCGAGGAGAGCCCCCGTGGCCCGGGTCTCCTCCGCCGCCGCCCGACCCTTCTTCTTCCTCCGCGCCGCTCGCCGGCTCCCCACCGCCACCGCGCCGGCGCCGCGCCTCCGGAGCTCCGCCGCCTCGCCATCACCGCCCGGAGCCGCTGCGCCACCTCGACGCCGGCGCTCGCCGCCCCGGCCACCGTCGCCTCGGTGCCCGTCCTCGCCGCTGCCGCCGCGGGAGAAGTCCGGCGTCCTCCCCGACGAACTCCGGCGAAACCCCGGCGGTCCTCGGTTTCCGCGCTTCAGATCTGAGATCTGTTTTTTTAGGGTTGACTTTTCTCAGAAAACCCTAGCTCATATGCCCTTACTCATCGCATCGTAACTTTGCATTCGTAGCTCCGTTTTGAGCATATAGCATATCAAAATGTTCATCTCAGAGAGTACATCATTTCATTCCATTGCATCATTTTCATTTGAGTTCTTCTTGATGCCCGAAATGCTGTTAGAAGTGGGCTACTTGAGATAATTGTCAGATCTACTGCTCCATTTAGACATTTGTCATTTTTGCCATGATTATTGTGTGGATGCTATGCCCATGAGTTCTACATATGTTTTGTTAAGGGCTTTGTCATCTTTCCAGAGGTGCAACCCATGTATTTTTATGATGTGTGTGATGACTAGAACAAGCTTGCCAAGTGAGGCACTTGGTAATTCTGATTTCAGGGACTTAGCAATTCCACCAAGTCCTTGATCTGTTTATCTCATGATGTCATATATTCATGTTGTTTCCTAGTGATCCGTGCCTCGTTTGAGGATGATCTGTAAGGATGTTTTGTTAATATTGTAGTGCTCTATCGATCCATGTCCTTGTTTGCAATTATGGAGCACCCTAGCTTGAGCCAATCGAGCTCTACTTTTGCTACTTTGTGAATCTGGGCAGATTGTCTACTTGTTAGCGATTTTGCCGATGATGTTGTAGTTGATCTGTGCATGCTATGTTATTGTTCTTGCCATGTCTAGCTTGCATTTTGTGTATTCTTGATGGGTGTAAGCTTAGCTTATCATGACTTGCTCCGTGGTGAGTGCATCGAGCTCGTAAACATTCCTACTTGAGTTATGTTTCAGCATGTGCCAGTTTTCACTAAGTCTGAAAACTGATTATGTTTTTGCTATGTTCACATGCTTGCAATTGTATTTTCGGATCCCTTTTGGCTCAAGGTCACCATGGGACTTTTGTTAAGCTCTTTGAGTAGCTCCATGCCATGCTTTACTTTTCCATGTTCAGGTCCCGTAGCATGTAGTTTTGTTGCTCCGAAGTGTGCTACCTGATCTGAAATTCCAGACAAGTGTTAATTTCACTAAGTCTGAAATCTGTTTGCCATATGCATTTTTGCCATGCTTGTTTGAACCTGTTAATGGATGAATTGGCTGTAGCTCAGTGCTAGACTTTTGTTAAACATCATGAATGCATCCCTGCAATGTATTTTTATACCATGTTTGGTTGCTGTAGCATGTTCATCTCATTGCATTTAGATGGCTACTTGCTGTAAATCGCAGACCGGTGTCATATTTGAATCGCTTGCCATTTCCGAACCGATACTCCGATTCCGACGTTCTTTCTATCATTTTCAAGCGATTTCATCTCTTCTTTCCAGTGGCACACTGGGATTCCCAAGTTGAGGCCAGGTTCATGCATCCCTTGTCCAATCTTGCATATGCATCCCGCATCGCATCCCGCTTAGCATATCATCTTTGCATCATATTGTTTGATCCTTGCACGTGGTTGATTGTGTCCTTGTTTCTTGTTTGTCTTGTTTGGGTAGATCTGGGATACGAGTTCGCTAACGAGGAGCCCGTTGAGTTTGCTTTCGAGGATCCAGTCAACTCTGACAACTTTGCAGGCAAGATGATCATACCCTCGAAATCACTACTATCTTTGCTTTGTTAGATGCTCGCTCTTTTGCTATGCTAATGCTACGATGCCTACCACTTGCTTTCAAGCCTCCCAAATAGCCATGTCAAAGCTCTCACCCACCTTGTCCTAGCAAACGTTGATTGGCTATGTTACCGCTTTGCTCAGCCCCTCTTATAGCGTTGCTAGTTGCAGGTGAAGATTGGAGGCCGTTCCTTGTTGGAACATTTATTTACTTGTTGGGATATCATTATATTATTTTGTTATCTTAATGCATATATACACTTGGTAAAGGGTGGAAGGCTCGGCCTCTCGCCTAGTGTTTTGTTCCACTCTTGCCGCCCTAGTTTCCTTCATATCGGTGTTATGTTCCCGGATTTTGCGTTCCTTACGCGGTTGGGTTATAATGGGAACCCCTTGATAGTTCGCCTTGATTAAAGCTTTTCAGCAATGCCCAACCTTGGTTTTACCATTTTCCACCTAGCCTCTTTTTCCCTTGGGTTTCCGGAGCCCGAGGGTCATCTTATTTTAAACCCCCCCGGGCTAGTGCTCCTCTGAGTGTTGGTCCAAACTAGAGTCCTGTGCAGCGCCCCCTCGGGGAAAATCGAGGTTTGGTTTTAGTTGTATGGAGCGCTCATCTGAGTGTGCCCTGAGAAAGAGATATGTGCAGCTCCTATCGGGATTAGTCGGCACATCCAGGCGGTGTTGCTGGTCTTGTTTTAACCTATCGAAGTGTCTTGAAGAACCGAGGTACAAAGTATGATCGGAACGTCTCGGGAAGAGGTCTATTCCTTCATTGACCGTGAGAGCTTGTCATGTGCTAAGTTGGGACTCCCCTGCAGGGATTTGAACTTTCAAAAGCCGTGCCCGTGGTTATGGGCAGATGGGAATTTGTTAATGTCCGGTTGTAGATAACTTGAACCTTAATTTAATTAAAATGAATCAGCTGAGTGTGTTACCGTGATGGCCTCTTCTCGGCGGAGTCCGGGAAGTGGACACGGTGTTGGAGTAATGTTTGCGCAGGTTGCTCTCTAGTTTCTCGCTCGCGTTTTGCCTCCTCTTCTCGCTCTCTTTTGCGAACAGGATAGCCACCATATATGCTAGTCGCTTGCTGCAGCTCCACATATTTACCTTGCCTTACCTATAAGCTTAAATAGTCTTGATCGCGAGGGTGCGAGATTGCTGAGTCCCTGTGGCTCACAGATTACTATTACACCAGATGCAGGGCCTGATGATTCCGCTCCAGGTGACGCGCTCGAGCTCAAGTGGGAGTTCGACGAGGACTCTCAAAGATACTATGTTTCCTTTCCTGATGATCAGTAATGATGCCCAGTTGGGGGTGATCAGGACCGTGTCGCATGTTGCGTTATCTTTTATTTTGGCGCCGTAGTCGGGCCATGAGTGGTTGGATGATGTAATGTTATTTATGTACCTTGATTGACGTGGCGAGTGTAAGCCAACTATGTTATCTCCCCTTTTATTACATATATATTACATGGGATGTTGTGAAGATTGCCTAACTTGCGACATATGACTTCAATGCGATTATGCCTCTAAGTCAAGCCTTGACACGTGGGAGATATAGTCGCATCGAGGGTGTTACAACAAGGGTTCACTTGTTCGGCTGCGGTGCGAGGCTGCCGTTGCCGCAGAATAATAGGGGTGTGGGTGAGTGGACGGATGCCCTGGGCAGCGGTGGGAATAGTAGGGGGCGGTGAGGCCTGCGCGGCAGCACAGCGGGTTACGGGAGGCAGGAGCAGGCGGCACGACAGGGGCTACTTTGGGCAGCTGGAGCAAGAAGACCAGAGGTTGAAGAAGCATGACGGCCGTTGGATGGACATCGTACAGTCACTGCAGCTAGAATCATTTATATTGACAAAGTTGACAAAGTCCTTGGTACCCGTCAACTTAGTAGGCCCACAGGTCAGCTTCCGAAACAGTGCACCCTAGATGTCAGGGGGAGGAATCATTTTTTGGGCGGGTGAAGCTAGAATATCCGAGATTGAAGAAGAAGCACGACATCCGTTGGATGGACATCCAATGGCCACTGCTGCTAGAACCGTGTGCTGACTATAAGTTGACAAAGCCTTGCATATGTGTCAACTCTTTTTTTTTGAGGGGACGCGTCAACTTAGTAAGGCCACACGTGTGTGGCAGAGAACTTATAACCCATTTGAGTTCTGTAAGAATGTGCAACCAATTTCTGAATTCTAATGGAATTTACTACAGCCCACACTACAAAAAAATACACTTCCGTGATGATATGTGTTTGTCACAGTAGGTCGCTTTTTTTTGTCATGCATGTAAATCCATGACAAATTTATGACAGAATCAAGATAGTCATACCTGTGCTGTCGTAGAAGTGTTCCATGACATTACCAAAATTATCATCACGGAAGTGTCCACTTCCATGACGATAAATCGCGCGTCACAGAAGTGCTTTCGTCAAGGGTGACCGACACGTGGCGTCCACCGTAACGGAACGCCGTTAAGCTATCGGGTCGGGTTTTGGATCCGATAACCCGTTGACAACTTCGACCAATGGGGATTTTCCACGTGTAAAATCATCATTGGCTAGAGGAAACACGTGTCGGCTCATCGTCGAGACAGATGTCATCCACTCACTGGACAGAAGGCGCCTATGATACGTCGACACGTGGCACGGCCCAACAAGTTTAAATGGGCCGGCCCAACTAGAGGCCCAGAAGATTTTGCGGACCATAATGGGCCGGCCCAGCTAAAGGCCCACAAAATTTTTCCGACCATAATGGGCTGGCCCAGCTAAAGGCCCACAAGATTTTGCGGGCCATAATGGGCCGGCCCAGGTAAAGGCCCACAAGAAATCAGGTCCGGCCCTTTAAGAGGCTTTGGGCTCAATTATGGCCCATATCAAATTCGGCCCGTCAACCGAACACTATGCTTTTGGGCCCACTTGCTAAAGGCCCACTTAGTAATTCGGCCTGATATTAGTTTTGGCCTGTTAAGGGCCCGTTTAACATTTCGGCCCTATATTAATTTCGGCCTGTTAAAAGCCCATCATATAGTTGGGCCTAACTACGACCCGGTTTGCATCCGGCCTGCTCGCAGCCAATATCTGATTAGGCCAAACAAGGACCCAGACAATTTTGGCCTGTTTAAAGCCCGTGATTTGATTCGCACAATCATGGGCCGGGGTTCATTTCGGGCTGCTGCGTAACTAGTAGGAATTAAGAACAAACCTACTCTATACAATAAAGATATTACAGCATAGTAACTAAGAATAAACCTACACTACACAATAAAGGATTTAAGGTATATTACATCCACTGGGCATCAAAGTTCGCCACCAGTGATCATAAAGCGCAACGAAGAAGCATATTACAAAAACTGGGCACCATTGCAGCGTAACAAAATAATACTGAACCGAGACCACTTCCAAGACAGTTCAAGAAAGGTTAGCCTTGCGGGGGAACTGCTGCGCAAGCTGCTGAGCAAGGCTGTGAGACCGGCCTAACATGTCGGTCATAGCTTCCAGGTGTAGCTGTTTAGCGATGAGGTTCTCATTGGTGTTCTCCGCAATCTTTCTTAGAGATAGGACTTCAAGTCAAAGTTGAGTTGCAGAATGCCTTCTGCTAGAACTTGGGACTGAAGAAGTCGAACTGATTCAGACAACGAATTCTGTGAGCTTGTCTGACTGTTAGTCTGAAGTAACTTGAACACTGCATCAAGACAAGACATTGGGGTTGTCTCGCTATCTTCAAGATGTTTTGCCTTCTTTGCTGCAATATATGTTGGGTTTGTCTCACAACCTTCAGCAGACTTGTGCATGTCATCAGGATATCACCCTGAAACAAAGCAGAGAGATGACATGTTTTGCACGTCTATAAACAAAGATGATAACTGTTCTGTCAATTCTATCCAATTTCAAATTAGAAAATAAAGAGTATGTTCAAAATATCAATAGCATAATTTGGCATTGTTCATAATGCGGGGAGCTTCACCACACTACTGGATTACCATGTCAACATAACAAGCATAGATGAAGGGCAAAGAAAATCATTGTATCTATTTTGGATAATGTGCATGGCATGTTGTTCATATCATCAGCCACATCAGTAAGATAAAACAGGAGATGACAAGGTGCAAACGTGGGCTGCTTCACCACACACTGGATTATAGATCCACAAAAACAAGCATACATATAGGGAGTATTAAGTAATGTGCATGGTATGAATAAGGAGTTTGGTTTTACAAGTAAAACTTAGAACTTACGGTTCTTACGAACATGCATTTTGGTAGAAACAGCAAACTAAACAGTAGTAAACGATAGGGAGTATGAGCAAATTAAACAGCAGTTGAGGATAAAGGCTTTAGAAGGACTAACTTACATTAACAGTTAACACCGACTTTATAATGCCCTTCTGCATGGCAAGGGAAGGATAACTCAAGAATTTCAGCACAGAATCTTCTTCATAAGCATTGCCTGTACTCTACATTTTGTAGAGAGTAATTATAGCTATGATAATACTGGAAGGGATAGAGGATAATGAATATAAGATGCAGATTGATGCTACATAATCAACTACCAATCCCTGGAAGTACAAGCGTTACAGGACAAAATGTACTGACAAGAGCAATGGGCTACACTTCTGCACTAACATTGTCTGTGTATTCTACTTGTTGGTAAGATTAAATATAGATCTGATCTTTTTTAGTAAATGGTGGGCGAGGGAGATAAGATGCAGAATGCTACAAAATGAACCAATCCCTCTTCCCATAATACAAGAGTGTTTTGAACACTGGTGTACTGTACAAAACGTTCTTATATTATGGGACGGAGGGAGTAGCTGTTAATATAAGTACAGTGATAGACCATGTTCAGTCCTTACAAGAGGACTACAGAGCTAAACCTATTCAAAAGCATTGGGTTAATTCTAAATTTATGAAAGAGTCCATACAGATCTTATAATGTCCACCAAATGGACGATTACGAGGCTAACATGTGTAGTGATGCTACATAATCAAACATCTATGAAAGTAAGTATGGTCATACAGGGCAAGAGGTACTCACAAGAGCAATGTAGTGTGCAGTATAGTTGCGAGATTCTGTGGTCCCTTGAGAACGAATGTTCTTCTGCTAACAGTTTTCATACAAGTGAGACATTAAGGCAAATGTAGAAATGTAGTTCAAATTGTGATGTGATATCATAGACAGTACCTTACGCTGCAGCCGAGACCAATGTGTAACAAGATTATTCCAGTCACCGTCGAATAAATGTAGCACCAGAGACTTTACAGAAATTTCATTTAGAGGCTTGCCATCGAAGTGCGCTTGCCTCAGGTATGAACGATACTTCATCAACGAGTGCTTGAAAAGCGCAACCAACCCTTGCTCGTCATCGTAATCCAGTTTGTGCCTCGCCTATTTAAAAGAATTAAGTCATGTGTCTACTGTCAGCAGAAACATATGCAGTAATGACCATGAATAACATTAGTACATTACTTAAGCGTAAGTTGCGGAGGAAGACTGGAAATTGTTCTGTGTCTGCGGTATAATCTTTCCATGAAGGAAAGATGCGCACAAAGTTCCTGACAACAACATAAGCTCCGTCTTCTAAACTGGGAAGAAATGGAACATGGGTCCTTTTTGCTGCAATTGGGGCTCTCTCTGGTTTGAAAAGGGATTTGGCAACTGGATTTGGTGTACTCTTTGCTGGAATGGGGGGTTTTGCATCGTACAGCTGGTGCTATGTCAACTGGCATAATCATACTGTTTGTTGCAGTTGGGGTCTGCTGAGTTGGGGCATCAGAAATGACCAGTGTAGTAGGGCTAGAGTCTGCTAGAGTTGGGGTATTTTGTGGGTTAGGTGATATTGCAACTACACCTAATGGGCTATTTGATTTATCAGGTGCCACTACCTTTTCCAAATACTTTGCTTGTGCTCCTCGACGATCAGCAATCGCCCTCTTCCTTTTGAACGTCTGATACACAAGAACAACATTTGAATGGATAAATATGGTATGATGACAGATGGAATATGTACTGAAAATGGATAGGCAGGGCGTATTCACATACACGATGTGTAAACTAAGCTAATGGCAGTTCAACAAAGTAGAAGCAATGCAAAGCATCAGTTGCAAGATATGTGCGAGCAATGTAACCTTGGAAAGTTAGAGCAAGTACCTTGATGGGTGAATAAGATAGGGCATCTTCCTCTGACTCCTCCACTAGGGAGCTACATTGACTTAGGTCTCCCTCTAGCTCAGAATCACTGTTAGGATCATATTCTGAGCATGAATCTGTAGGTGGAGAGTGTTTGCATTGCATTGCATCCAGACTTGATTTCAGTCCCTTAATGCCAAGTTTGACAGGCATGGCATTGTACCGCTTTATTCTTTTCATGCGCGCAAGCTCATAATCATTATGATGCTGTTCAGAATCTGAGATTCATGAAAACATAAAAAGTAGTCAGATTATCTATGGAATGCATTGCGGTTTCAACTCGGAGAGTGTCTCCCTATAAACCCTTGCATATGCAAAGTTCACCTCCCCAACTGTGCTGACCAGACCACACACAGAGATACACACCCGAGCAGCGAACATGCATTTTCGAAAATAATTTAGGAACATTTAGCTGACCAATTAAACAACTCTGTTTTAATAATATCAGATTCGTATTTGAACAACTAAGCTTGTTTAGCTTGATGGGTGGAGCAGTGTTATTATGACACGAAGCATGTATTCTGATCGTATAGTGATCATAAAAGGGGGAAACTCTAAGCATATATTTTTTTAGCAAAAGAGGGTTTCCCCTCTGATTTCTATTAAAGAAACCACCACAGAACCAACATGATCAATTAAACCCTAAGCATGACAATTAAACCGTATTATGACTGTGCCATGGCAGATTTGAAGCTGCAAACCGGAGAAATGATATTTAGCATCCATTGTTTGCTTCGAACTAAGAACTAAATTCTAAGAGCTGAAAAGAAAGTAGAGTAACCAAGTTAAGATCTATTTTCTGGTTGAGATCAAAAAGTTGAGGAGATATGAAGTACCACCTCTCTTGCGGCTCCGTGTAGGCATCGGGGGTGCGATGGCTGTCGGCAGCGTTGAAGCAGATCTGCGGCTGTAGACGGGTGCATTGCGGGATAAGTCCCGTTGCGGTGGAAGAGAAGGTCGTGTGAGCGGCCCCGACAAAGAGGACGACGACGCCGATGAAGCGAGAGGACGCGATGCAAGGCTATTGGTCCGTCGCCATGGATGAGAAACGTCCATCTCTAGCAGTGGACAACGCAGTCTTGGTAGGCGCTCCGGCATGGTGGAGGATGGTGGCTTTGGATGTGGTGGAGGACGACAGCGATGGATGGGGTGACGGACGAAGGCTGGTGTGGGAATGGGGTGTTCTAGCGCGGATGGTGTATGAATGGGAAAATGGAGGGTGAGGTACAGGGAACCATGTTTTTGGGACGCGCCTATCTGAAATATGGGAAAGTTACGAACTTATCCCCCGTTTCAAATTTGGACGTCTCGTCGGTTGGGGATAGGACGGTAATCTCGCATCTCCCAAATATTTGCTGGTAACTATTTCAGGCGAGGAGAGGGTGTTTTGCTGCCCACGGTTGGCGCCCACGGTGTATGAACGGGGCTGACAGGTAGGGCGGTTGTGTCACGTCTGATGGAAGTTACACATCTGCCCCTATTTAAAATATTAGCCTACATCTATTTCGGACGAGGAGAGGGTGTTTTGTCGCCCACCGTGTATGAATGGGGAATGGAGGGAGAAACAGAGGTATTTCGGACGAGCTTGAATCAAATGAGTTTTGCCGCCCATGTTTTACGCCCACCGTGTCGGAATGGGCTCAGAGGCGGTCGTGTCACGTCTAATTGAAGTTACTAACCTACCCCTATTTAGAGCAGTGGAAATCGGGCCGATGGATTGTCCGTGTAATGGGTAGACAGTAATTTCCATCTCCCAAACACTTGGCTTCGGGCAGCCGATGTGGGAGTGGACATTTTGCTGTTTCTTTTGAATTTTGGGACAATAAGCATCCACAATTACCCTGGCAACTAAATTTTAATCCATTTTGTATTCCTATATGAATCTTTATAAATCATTCTATGTGTTTTTATATATCTTCAATATGACGATAAAGATGTATTCACTGTCATATATGAATATGGTTTACAAATGCCGATACTCAAATTCAGAAACTAGAATCCAGTTTAAGGTGAATTCGAATATTTGGAACACTTCATGTCCAACTCAAATGTCACATGCAGCATAATGTGTACTCCCATTTAGATATGTACACAAGCGATGTATCAAGATTGAAATACCGAGTCAATCAACCAAGAATGTACGGAACTAACAGACATATAAACACTTATAGAGTATATGGATCAATAATATCAACTAACATACATAAGCCAGGCTGCTGTACTTTTTTTTAGCTACACCAGCATCCCTTTTTTAGCCAGCATCTTGGCCCTTTTCGATGCGTGCCACTTATGGTCCATCTATACTACTATTGCTGAATGCACATTTAGCCCGATTGGCATATTTGTAGGTCTGGCACAGCGATCCAAATGAAATGTCTCCGAGTCTTATCAATTAATACAGACTTGTGCTCAAATAAAATTACAAATGAAAAACAAAAAAACAATTATTACATGATCTCTAAAACAAATGGTTTGATTGATTACATGAACAGACAACACAAAGGTTATTCAACTATGGAAAGAACATTTCACCTATGATTTACCAAGTAGGAATTTAATTTCCTTTTTTCCTTCAGGACCTTAAGAATCTAGCCAGTCTTAGCTTGCTTCGTTTTGAAAGCCACCAAATATTTAATGGTTGTCTTGAGTACTGCTTGTGATTGTGCTGTTTGCTTCCTCAACATGTCAACTTCATCTCTAAGTGCAGAAGAAGAATCTCTTTCTACCTCTAGTTTAGCCTCTAGAGCATCAGCAGTTGGCAATTCATAATGCATCAGCAGTTGTAGCCAAACACATCACACTTGCTTTTACTATATATTTCATGCGATTACTTTTGGCATATCGAGATCTAAGCAATCTACAATAGGATGAAAAGACTGGCATCCTTCACATTATTGGCGAACTCAGTTCATAGAAACAAGCAATTCAACCATTCTGTGGGTAAATCAAAAGCTCCACTGGAATATTTTTCACTATCCAATCATACACGCAAAAAGGGGCGACGCCACCATAGGGGCTGGTATGGGCAGCCGCCTCAGGTGGCTGGAAAGTGTGCACCTAGTTTGAGTCATCCAGGTTGGCCCATGCTAGTTTTGTTTGTCCCAACGCACGAGGAGGCAATGTAAAAAATGAAGAAAAATGTTTCAATTTGGATGGGCCAATAACATAAGTGCAAGGCAGACCCTATAGCAGGCTCGCGGCCCAAACGAGCGCCTCCCATATTGATCGACAGCAGGAAAAATCCCAATTCATTCGCTCCAGCCTAGCCTAGCCACTGCTGGACAGACCGACAAAACACTTCCTCCCGCCCTCGTTGGAGGGCGGTCGCCGGGCTTCAAGCGAACGGAAGGACAAGAGGATGAAGATCCACCCCTGGGTGTAGCCTGCGTGGGAGGCAGCAGCGGTAGCATGGGCATGTCATCGAGCTTGCGCAAATAGACAGTCACAACTTGCAGGAGTAGCATGCGCAACGAGAAGGTACATCACATCCCCGATTATATCTAATTCAACTCTTCAATTTCTGGCCAATAGTTAAACCTGACGGTGTTGTAAAACTGCTTGTATGTAGGGAATCTATGATAAAATGAAACCAATTTCTACTTATTTTATAACTCCCCCAATCAATACTGAACTGACTAAATCTGATGTATCTAATCAAGTTTTCGGTGCAAACATGAAAGCTCATGTTGTTCTTGAGCCTGAAGTGTCTAATTAATAGACTGCTAATGAAGGATTTGATGCAAACATTTTACATGCTCCTGGTGATGAACATATAGTGTCTAATGAGGGATCTAATGCAAGCATTTTGCAAGCTCATTGCAGGATTTAGTGTCTAATGATGATCTACTATGTTGAGAGAGACAGAGATTTGCAGGCATTGATGACAAGCAAATTATAGTGCATTTTCATAGCTTGAGGAAACGTCGAGGCCATCTACCAGAAAGTCCCCATATCATGACAACATAGCATAAATACTTTTCTAATCTGTTGTTTGAAACTATTGGCATACTTGTGTAGGATAGATATATTGATATGCAGTTTGCGCACTAGTTATACGTGCAATTACACTTCGATATTTTCAGCCAGAGAACGAATAATTCAAGCAGGTAAAGACCATGTTTGTAGTCCTTGTACACCATGTTGCATTTTGTGTTTTTTGGTGCTTGCATCATTTAGTATTTATAATCTGAACTACTTTGGATCATTAGCTGGTTTTCAAAGTGCATGTAGCTTAACATTTCTCAAGTTATGTTGATTTCCGGAGTGCAAGTGCCTTCGTATTTTTTAAGTTAAATGTTCGCCCCTAGTAACTTGAATTCGTGGATCAGCCACTGCACACAAATCATACACGAATGCCAGTACGAATTAAATGAAATGCAGGGACTTACGCTAGCTCGTTGTACAGGCTCACTGCAGCTCTGCTTGCGCTTGGAATGTTCCATGTACAAGTCCATGTTACCACTTGCTTGGATGTGCAGGCCTTGTGCTCCTTGCATCCCCCTCTGCATTTTTGACACGGCAAATGGTTGATCAAACAAGAGGAATCGACCTTGATGTTGTACCGGAGGACAGATACTTACAAGGTTATACGGGTGTGCAGGATGTGTACCAGATCCCGTAGCGCCATCATGCTTCGCTAAAATATGGATTTGCTTGTTTCAGATGATATCTCCAGAAGAAATAAGAGTTAAGGTCAGAGTTGCATAGGCGTGTAAGCTAAGAGAGCAGTGGAAGGATATCCAAACATCGTCGGAACAGTGCACAAGGGAGTGATGTGTGGATACCTAGTTCGGGCGGGCGTTTGGGCATGCTCGCCTAGCTAGAGTGCGGGTCACTTCAGAGCCGTTGAGGGTGATGCGCTGGCGTTGGCTGGCCGCGCACGGATGCAGATCTTGAGTGGCAGTGGAGCGCTACGATGCGGTGGACGAGACCGTTGGTGAAGCCCCAACGGCCTCGGGGGGCGGAGGTGCGATGCTGTGCTCGGTGAAGTAGCCCCAGTGAGCTGGGAGACAGCGTCAGTGAAGCGCACCTGATGTGGTGGAACTCGGTGTCTGTGAGGCATGTCGGTTGCGGCGACCGACGTTGTCGGTGGACCACCCGGTGCGGTGGACGAGGGCATAGATGAGGTAGCTCCGTTGCGGTGGTATAGCGCGACCGTCGTCTTCGTCATCGTCGTACGACACAGAGGTGGGGAACGGTGGGGAAAGAGACGAGACGAGGGGCGATTCGAGGGTTGGCAGCGACTTAGGGATTTGAGCAATCTGGGCGCGGAAGGGGACGGTGGAGAAGAGAGATTTTGCAGGGCTGGAATTGGGGCCGCCAGATATTTCAATCCGAAACGTGGAAGCGCGAACTTATATTGTCGTCGTCCTTTTTTTTGGGGGGGGAGGGGGGTGGGTGGCTGGGTGCTACGCGTCCGTCCGACACACGTGACCACCCCGACAGGACTATGCTTCGGTGCCTTAAGGCACCTGCCTTTGTGTCCATGACATATGGGCCCAACAGGTGGCTGGCCCACATGTCAGTGACCCAAAGGCAGTTGCCTTTAAAGCACGAAAGCAGCGCCACCCCGACACGACCCTGGTTTGCCTGGTGCGCCTACATTTGAGAATGCAAACGAATCTTCTTTCATTTGCAAACGAATCTGTATGTATTACCATGCCCGTGTTTTCCTTGCAATAATTAGTCATTCGAAACGAGATACTCCATCCGTTCACTTTTGTAAGTCATTTCAGAAAACTTAAAATGAACTATTTTGCACATTGTCTGAAATGTCTTCAAGGTCTTATAAAAGTGAACAGAGGGAGTACTATAAATTAATTAATGAGGAGTTATTTGAAAAAAAATCTAAATGGTACCCACGCTAACGTGGATTAGAGTGTGTCACATAATTAGTTATTTGAATTAGAGTGTGTGTCACGTAGTTAGTTATTTGATTTAGAGTGTGTGTCACATAGCGATCTCCAATTCTAACGTAGATTTCGCATTTCACTGTATCCATGCTACTTTTTTAATACAAATTCATATGTATATGATGAACACAATGGTAGTGAGAAAACTTTTGGATGGATTCAAACATATGACCTACAAAATAGCACAACAAACTGAGTCAATGTCAACTTTTCGACACTTAGTATGGCACGAATTCAAAATAATTACCCGTATGCCTGGTCGTCGGTTTAAATCTTACAATGTACACCGAATTGAAACATCAATATTAAGTCTCGTACTATGTACATTCAAATGTTGTTTTTAGCCCCCCCCCCCCGCACAAACCCTACATACTTCCTGTATCGGTCAATCTTCCTCTCCTAACCACCTTAGGAAGCTATCGGTTTCCAACACACGTTCATTTTTCTCTCGATGTTTTGATATCTTAGTCTCTCAACTACACAACTCCTTTTCCACTCTGTTACCAAATGTATTTACCTCACACACCCTCCATTGCACCCCATGCCGAGCTCTATCTCTCCCCCCTCTCCCTCTCACCCTCTCACGCTAAATACAAGCATTGCCTATCTAGCCCCCCAACCTCTCGTGCATGCGCACGCACGCACGTTGTATATCTAGGTCACTCCCTCGAGACTGTCTCACTCTTTCTTCCACACGGCGGGCCACACTCACTCAATCTCGCTCTCTTTATCTGAGTCTCGTTTAACCTCGTTTTCTTTCACACATAAATGATATATCTCCCTGTTCGGGCCTCGATCGACACACTCTATACTCTCTCTCGCAGATTGTCTATCTAGGTCAGTCCATCCAAGCCGCCACCACTCTTTCGACCTCATGGTGGCCCACGCTCACTCAATCTCTCTCTCTCTCTCTCTCTCCGTATGTCTCGATTGACCTCGCTCTTTCTCGAACAAAAACGATATATCACCATGTTGAGCCCAATTCGACCTATTCACATTGTATACTCTCTCAGGCACATCGTCTATCTAGGTCACTCTCTCCAACCCGTCTCACTCTTTCGACCACACGGTGACCCTATGTGATCGGTTGACCTTGCTTCCTCTCACGCACAAAATATATCTACACGTCTGTGACTGGATCATCTCTCAAGCTCTATCTTACAGCCCTCCCCCTTGCCAAAAAGCTCAATCGGCCAATATCTCTCCAGAGCATATATATTTGTTCAATGAATGTCGGACTACACTCACTTTGTCTCTCTATCTATATGACTCTCGATTGACCTTGCTTTCTCACACCGTATCTTCCACGCATTGAAGCTACTACCTCTCCATCCCTCACAAAGTCGGAGCTTTTTACATTGCGAGGGGCACTCCAACCTTGGATTAATTTGTGTAGGCATTTATTCCGGTCGGTTTAGATTATATTTTCGTAGCATTCGGCCCACAACTACTCCAATCACCGTAGCGGGTAAGTAAGTATAACACCCTCTATGCGGCTATATCTCCCACGTGTCGAAGCACGACTTAGAGGCATAAACACATTGAAAGCAATGTCGCAAGTGAGGTAATCTTCACACAACCCATGTAATACATAAAGGGAAAGAGATACATAGTTGGCTTACAATCACCACTTCACACAATTACATGAATAAAGCATTACATCAACCAGATACAGACAAGGTCCGACTATGGAACCAAAATAAAATAAGACTACCCCAAATGCTACACAGATCCCCGATCGACCCCAACTGGGCTCCGCTACTGATCAACTAGAATGAAACAACACAAAGGACAAGATCTTCATCGAGCTCCTCCTGAGCTTGGTTGCGTCATCTGCACGGACTCATCGGCACCTGCAAGCTGGTTTTGGAATTATCTGTGAGTCACGGGGACTCAGCAATCTCGCACCCACGAGATCAAGACTATTTAAGCTTATGGGTAAGGTAAAGGTATGAGGTGGAGCTGCAGCAAGCGACTAGCATATATGGTGGCTAACATACGCAAATGAGAGCGAGACGAGAAGGCAAAGCACGAATGAAGAACTATGATCAAGAAGTGATCCTATAACAACCTACGTCAAGCATTACTCCAACACCATGTTCACTTCCCGAACTCCGCCGGGAAGAGACCATCACGGTTACACACGCGGTTGATGTATTTTAATTAAGATCAACTTCAGGTTTTCTACAACCGGACATTAACAAATTCCCATCTGCCCATAACCACGGGCACGGCTTTCAAAAGTTCAAAACCCTGCAGGGGTGTCCCAACTTAGCCCATCACAAGCTCTCACAGTCAACGAAGGATATTCGTTCTAGCGGGAAGACCCGATCAGACTCGGAATCCCGGTTACAAGACATCCTCGACAATGGTAAAACAAGTCCAGCAACACCGCCCGAATGTGCCGACAAATCCCGATAGGAGCTGCACATATCTCGTTCTCAGGGCACACTCAGATGAGCAGTCTGTACAACTAAAACCAGCCGTCAAGTTTCCCCGAGGTGGCGCTGCAAGGGGCTCTAGTTTGGACCAACACTCAGAGGAGCACTGGCCCGGGGGGGGGGGGTAAAATAATGATGACCCTCAGGAGCGCGACTCCCAAGGGAAAAGAAAAGGCTAGGTGGCGAATGGTAAAACCAATGTTGGGCATTGCTGGAGGATTTTTATTCAAGGCGAACTGTCAAGGGGTTCCCATTATAACCCAACCGCGTAAGGAACGCAAAATCCGGGAACATAACACCGATATGACGGAAACTAGGGCGGCAAGAGTGGAACAAAACACCAGGCATAAGGCCGAGCCTTCCATCCTTTATCAAGTATATAGATGCATTAATTAAATAAGATATATTGTGATATCCCAACAAGTAAACATGTTCCAACAAGGAACAACATCTCCATGTTCCAAAAAGGAACAAACTTCAATCTTCACCTGCAACTAACAACGCTATAAGAGGGGCTGAGCAAAGCGGTAACATAGCCAAACAACGGTTTGCTAGGACAATGTGGGTTAGAGGCTTGGTTCAACAATATGGGAGGCATGATAAGCAAGTGGTAGGTATCGCAGCATAGGCATAGCAAAAGAGCGAGCAACTAGCAAGAAAAGATAGAAGTGATTTCGAGGGTATGATCATCTTGCCTAAAATCCCGCAAGGAAGAAGAACGAGTCCATGAAGAAGACAAACAGACGTAGCCAACGGATCCTCACAACACGACGTTATCGGAACCAACCCGATGAAGCAACACCAGAAAGAAGCAAACAATCATGGTAAACAACCAACACATAATCATGTCATGATGCACAATCAAGTATGATGCATGTCCGGTTTAAAGAGGCATGGCATGGCAAGGTGCACAAGCAATTCTACAAATTAAATGGAGATCAAGATGCAACGAGTTGCATATTGACGAAACACCACAACAAGTTATTTAGTTCGATCTCGTTTATGTACCCAACAAGATTAAATGTTGTTAGCATGGCAAGAGATGAAGCATAAAGAAACTATCTATCTAGGAAAGTTTAAATGAGGCCGGGAATAACAAACAACAATTCCAGAAAAACCTCATGTGCATATATTAGGTTTGGTACTGTTCTATCCAAACACAATTTTATAGTTGTTAAACATGCAAAGTGATGCAACCAAGTTAAACTAGGCATTTTTCTACCCCATTTACATATAAAGTTTGTTTACAATGGAGCTACGGTTATTTAGTTATGAATTAAATCATTTTAACATGACAATTAAGCAAAAACTTAAACAAACAACATTTTAAACATTTGAAAATGGCATATTATGAAACTAGATAAAATTCTAAGCATTTTACATATATAATGTTTTAACAAAAGATGCACGGTTGGTGAGTTATGATATGCATGGAGCTTAGGGGTATTTCTGCAAATCTGTTTTACACTGGATAATAGCAAAAATCGCAGGTCCCGGAAAAAAAACTATCGGGCCGAAACTGCAGGCTGGCCCAATAGCAGAAATAAAACAAAAAGGAGGGGTGCTGTGGGTTGCCTCACCCATGGGCTTCGGCCCGATTGAGGAGGAGGGGGTAGGCCGGCAGGGGCGCTGCGCTGGGCCAGTTTGGGATCGAGGCGTGGCTGCGGTACACGTGCGGGTCAACGGGCTCGGCCAGTTCGTCTTCGGCGCAGAGGAACCAGGGGCGCGGCGGCTGGGAGTCGAACTCCGGCGAGCGTGGCAAAGGGGCAGTGAGGCGAGGGACTTGGCGACGGCGGCGGACTACAGGTGCGGCGGCCTGGAGCGGCAGCGATCCAGTCGTTGCAGAGGGCGTTGGAGTGGCTCGGCTCGATGCAGAGGAGGCGCGGGACGAGCGGGATGGAGAGGATGCAACAGTGGCCACTTGACGACGAGGCAGGCGACAGCAGCTTGGCACGGCATGAAGCAGAGGCACGACAGCGGCAGGGACGAACACGCCCAAGCGAGGGCGCTCGCCCAAGGCAGCTACGGCAGAGGGGCGATGCAGCTCCTGAGAAGGAAGGGCAGGCCGGTGGACGACGGGGAAAACGGGCGGATCTGGGCGGCAGGAGACCATCTCCGACGATGGTGGCGCGGGTTGGTGCTCCTGGGTGTGCTCCTGCCAGCTGCAGAGACCATGACTTTATCCTTCCGGTTCCTGCGAGATGATGCAGAGGAAGAGAGAAATGAGGTTAGAGTAGAGGATGGAGAGAGACGAAGCAGGAGGGTAGAAGAAAGGAGCAGGGGTGCGCGACAGATGCTCATCTTGCTGGCTGGTTCGGTCCCTGGCGGCGGCGCCGGACGACGAGGCGAGGAGGAGCACGGGGAGGATCTGGATCGAAGAAGAGTAGTGGCTGGGTGCGAAAGGAGAGGCGCAGGTGGATTGGGAGGAGATCCCGAGGTTGGGGAATGAGTGCGGCGGCGGCTGGGAGGATCCCTAGAATTTAGGGATTTGGTCTGAAATTAGACCAGGGGTGGACAATAAATATACATCACAGATTAGGTTAGGGGCTATCTCGACCCTACGATCGCAATCGGACGATCGCGGATAAAATAGCTAGGGAGTCCAATTAACAAAACAGAGATGTTTTGTAGAAGTTTGGGGATGATCCAGACACAACGGTGACGACTGCTCGGGTCGGGTCCGGGACAATTTTCGGACGCGCGTGCGAGGAGGGTCGCGGGCTGACGAGAGAGGTTAGGTAGGGCCTGACGGATTGTGAAGAGCGGGTTGGTCTGAGAGAAGAGGAGAGAGATGCAGCGCGGCATGGTTTCCGGAGACCGAAAACGTCCGACGTTAGACCGGCTATACTGCCGCTATAGTTATCCGTTGGGGCATCAAACTATCTCCGAATGCGATGAAACTTGACAGGCAGTCTATCTACACTATAATAAGACCACATGTCAACTCTCATCCCATTCCGAGAACATTTTCCGGCCACTTATAAAATACTATTTCAGACATGCCGCGGGCGCGTGCAAGTGTCGTTGGGCTCAGAACGGACAACAGAAGGAACTGGGGAAACCCGGACAAATGTAGGTTTTGAAAACATGATGATGCAATGCACATGATGACATGGCAAGATGCAACACGCAAGCAAATGACATGGCAACGACAGCGAATAACTGGAGGACACCTAGCGCAATGGTCTCGGGGCGTTACATTAAGCTACGGGGAGCACCTAATATTAGCACCGGGGAGCCGTTGGATCGAAGATGCAGCAGCACACACAAGGCCTGAATGTTTTATTTGCAAAAAACCTTTGGAGAATTAGGAAATTGCGCATAATTACAAAGACTACTCCCAAGCCATTGGATCTCACTTCGAACAGTGTAAAAACTCGTATCACCATAGTATCTAAGCTGCAGGGTGGATGTGATATTCTATGGCGCTGTCATTTTTGTTCATAAACTTGCAAAAAAAAGTGTAACTCGTGCCGTTACTTGTCTAACCGCGCAAAGTGTTTGTTCCAAAAAACCATCCTACACTGAAATATCGGAACAAGCCACGGGGGTCCCACTTGTCATTAATCAAATTTGGACCTAAAACTAAAAAATCTGAAAGACGAGATTCGAAGTGGCAACCTGGACTACAAAGCGTAAGTCGATAGCCTGAAAAATTGAACGGTTGTTGGCTTTGTCCCATAACTTGATTTTATACAGTACTTGCGTTGAGTAGAGTAGAGGGAGTGCCTCGTCAACACGTGCATGACCGTTATCTCACTTACTGGTGGGTCCCAGGTCTGCGATCTCAATCTCTGTTGTCTCCACCATCTAACCTTTGCACGGGCACACACGAAGAGCGGCGCTAGCTTGCCCTGGTGTTATTACAACTAAAAAAACTTGGAAAATAGAAGAATCGCCTAGAACAAGAGACGTTGTGGCTGGTCGAGACGGAGCTAACCACATCTATCCTCCGTGCCACGTTTGCATGATGAAGCTGTGTGGCTAGTGGGGTGTTTTCAACCGACTGGCTGGGTCTCGAGGTCGAACCATAGGTACTCTACTACGTCTGATACAGTATATTTTTACACGCACATTTTTCCTCCGTGCCGAGACGTGGCACACCCTACCGCACGGTTTCGGGGTCCTCCCGGGAGGTGCACGCATATATTCTTCCTGACGTGGGACGCCCTACCGCGCGTTTTCTGTGTCCTCCTCGGTCGTAGTGCCGAAGCAAGTAAATGAGTCGTCAAATCACGAAAGGCCACCTTTCCCGCCGAGTACATCAGTGAAGCACGGTGGCTAGCTAGTTGGGCTAGTTCTACCGATTTGCTAGGCCGCCGCCACATTTGTTTTTCACCCCTTTTTTTATCTACTTGCCGTCAGGTAAATTTAAATATCCACCGCGGCGTTGCTCTGGTGTTTGGGTGCGGCATGATTTTTAATTTTTTGATTGACGGGAGCAGGCGCGGTAGGATTTTTAATTTTTTGATTGACGGGAGCAGGCGCGACAGCAATTAGTCACGATGACTCCGCCTGTACCCACTGCTCCCTGATGTGAGAAGTCGTCGACTGGTGTTTCACCGTGGTGAAAACCAAAAGATTCCCCGCTCCCTCCGTCTTCCCGTAGATTGCGTTGCCTTTCAGCCGTTTCGCCCCCTTTGCTTCCTCTCCCCATTGCTTCTACCTGGTGCCATGGCGGTGCAGCAGATCACAGAGTCCGAGGTGAGGCTCCGGACACAGGAGATCCATGGCGAGGATGCGGAGCTCAGGGCCAAGGACGTGGAGCTCCGTGAGCTCAAGGAGGAGAGGAGTGCCATGCTCCTCCGTTATGTGCGGGAGTTCACAGAGCTTCAAAAGCGGCAGGCGTCCACCACAAAGATGCTCGAGGCGTCAGCGGCGTTGCTGCAGAAAGTGCGAGATACGATAGGCCGTCAGGGGAGCTGGCTGGAGCGCGAGCGGGCCGATCGTGACGAGGTCCAGGATCGCCTCAGCCACTTGGTGAACCAAGTTGCCACGCACGTGTTGCGGCTGCGCGATGCCTACTGTCGTACCAGCGTGACAATGCCAGCCGTCAGGCTAAACCCTCTGCATGGGCATGTCCATGTCTCGGCGCAACATGACCGTTGGATCAAACTTAGACGGTGCAGATCAGTCACTGTAGCACAAAGTGTGTGGATGTGTTTGGTTGCATTCTCATCTCAATATAGCTGTTTCCTCTTCATGTATTTTTGTCAACCTACTAGTGTGGACTCATTCACCCTTCATGCACTCTGCCAAACACCCAAAAGTGGGTCGAGAAGGGAACTTTTGCTCCCATCCCGTGCACCCTTCATACACCCTGCCTAACACTATTCGTGCTTCATGTGGTTCATGTTTCATGGAGTACTATAGCACCGTACTCTCCGTGCGCTGTGGACCTAGTTCTGTTAACATTGATCTCATTGTCCTTTCTTGACCGGATAGTCGAAAAAGCGATACTATGTTACATATAGGAGTAGTTGACATGCGCACAACATCATTTGTTATTGTCATATCTTACTACACTAGCAACAAGATTGTGTAGTACTGACGTATGAACCACTGCACATGCCTAGTAGTAGGAGCACTGTGTATGTTTAAGTGGCTGCCGTGTTTCGCACTCCTCCGTCGTAAGAGTGGAAACGCTTGCTATAATCATTTTTTTCTTCTGAAAAACAGTGGGCACGCTCTACCGTGCGGATCCTCCTCCAGCCATGCACTAAAGTACTCACTTTCGCCGACGTGTGGGACAGCCAGCATCGGGGTCCACCAGCCATGCACTAAATTACTCCGTAGTAGAGTGACGGTAGACTACCCCGATCGAAGCGCCGCAGTAATGCCCAATGAGCCATCAAATCACAAAACCCCCTCCTTTCCAGCAGTAAGTTGGACGGACGAAGCAACCATCATTTCACTCTTCTCTCTCAGCTTCGTCTCTACCCAACCCTCCCTTCTGCCTCATCTTTTTCCTCATTTCTTCAAGAAAACCTCGACCTGCTTCTGCCATTGTTCTTCTCTCCCAAAGAAGGAAAGGTGAGCGCATCAATGGTGTTGATTCTGGCCAATGCCCGGTCTTGCAACCCCGAGACTGATCCTGTAACTCCCTCTCTTTTCTTCTTTTGGGTTTGTGATTACGGTTTCTTTTCTTTTATTTCTATTTGACAGTTTCTTGATGGACGCTGGAGCACCGACCGAAGTGATGTCTATGGCTCCGGCCAAAACCGTCGAGGCTCATGGTACGATGAAGCGCAAGCACCCCGCCGAGACTACCACAGACAAGCTCAAAGCCATCGCCCTGTCCAAGCCCCCTCTCCAGGATCCCTCATTAAGCAAGTCCAGGTAATATCTCTTCTTGACGATCTTTTTCTCGATCTTGATCGTGTTTTTTCATCTAACACGCAGTACTAGTATTAGTAGTACAACTTTCTGGGTGATCTTGCATGTGATTTTTGTGTGCCAAATGACGGTTCTAAATTCCTCTTTTAACCAAAACATGCGAGGGGTTGACACTGATTTCTTATAGATTACTTTCAACTACTCCCTCTGTCCCAAATTTCTTGTCTTAGATTTGTCTAGATACGGATGTATCTAATACTAAAATGTGACTTCATACATCCGTATCTAGACAAATCTAAGACAAGAATTTTGGGACAGAGGGAGTACTTTATGAACATCAATGCTACCTTTTAAGAGGGTATATTTGCCTCAGTAACTTGTGTTATGGATATTGCATGTAATCCCTCTGCTCTCATGCCTTTGAAGACATGTTGTAGTGTCTTTATTCACTCATTTCTGTGCGTATATGTAGTCATATATGGAGTATAATATCGAAAATCATCTTATATTTCTGAACAGAGGTAGTAATAAAATATGGTTTCTGTTTGAATTAGAACCAGGTCCGCGGTGGAGATGAAGTTCTCAAAGTCATGCCGTGTGAACTGGAAGACCTGATGATGAGTTCTACTGCTGAACTATCCAGCTGCTGTGTCCTTGTCGCCACGGGTCCTGAACTAGTGTTTTCCTGTAGCATTGTTGTTAGGCGTGTTCTTGAGGCTATACTTGACCACAACAATTTCCTGGCTGTGCCTTCGATTATGAAGGGTGTGGTTCTTGTAAAGCTTCCCAAAAAATCTGAAGCGGCATGTCTTCATCATCATGTTTATGAGTGGAAAGACCACTCTGTTAGGTTCTCCAAGGTTGACAAGATGGTGATGGTGCATGTAGACATCTCACACGAAGTCCATGGCCTAGTCAGTTATGAGGGGTTCATCCCGTAGGTCGGTGGCAAAAAATAGTCTGCAGAGTTTAGTTAGTGCAACTTTGCTTGTCTGTAGTAAGTAGTATTGTTCAGTACTTGATTTGTGTTTGTGAACCCTGTATTGTTTATTAGTACTGCTGCTTTTGGTGTGTGTTCAGTCCTGAGAACGGTCTATGTTAATGTCTGTCCACTCAATTCAGTCTGTATATTTTGAAGTATCCATATCATATTTTTTGTGAGGACGGTCTATCAATTATGGTTACACTCCAATATCTGTATGCATTGCAGGGTTTATCGCACCCACCAGGATTTCCAGCCCCATGGATGTTCGGTCCATACGATTTGTCACGACCTTTGGACTGTCCTGCTTGTGGGAGTAGGCGGGGCCCCTGCATGCCATGCGTAGTTGAACGATCAATCTTCTGTTTAGTACTTCAACATAGTGATTTCCTGGTAAGGATTCACTCGTGTCACATCAAGTAAATCTTATTGATTTACTGTCTAAATCTTATTGATTTAATGTCATGTTTTCTTTCTTTTCCTGCAATTTTACGATGCAGGTTTTGCCATGTGACATTCATCAAAGAATAAACCGTTTGGTTTGCTCTACGATGGCTATTTTTGTAGGTTTCACTTCTTATGTCGTGTCAGTAACAAAATTGGATCTGTATGTTGTCTGAGTACAAGCTGAATCCCAATGATGAACTGCAATTTGGTTTAACAAAAACGCCACAATTAGTCCTTCTCGCCTTTAAAAGAAATGAAGAAAAAGACTGGATCACGGTCACGGATCCTAGTCAAGTTAGAAAGCTGATCATAGCAGACCAGACACGATCGCCGCTGTCTCGCACAGATCGAGCACCGACAGTTGCTCTAGCACTGACAGCGACAGCAGCTTAGTCTGATCCAGCTGAGGATTGGGCACCGACCGCGTCAGCGGATCAGTCCGATCTACCGGAGGATCGGGCATCGACACCGGCACCTGCTCCGACACCAGCTCTACAAGAAGCACCATCTCCGGCAGCAGCAGCGGCTTCGGCACCTGCACCAACACTTGCACTTGCATCTGCTCCGGCCCATGCAGTTGCACGGGCAACAGACTGGGCTGCAGTTTGCACTTCATATACCAAAGTCCTTACAAAACCGAAATGTCCACCTTCTTGGTAAGCATTAGCCGCCCAAGTTCTTCGTTCTTTTTTCTTTCCATGTTGTTTCACGTGATTCACTGCGTTGATCTAACTGTTTGGGTATGTCTTCTTGTTTGCAAACAGAGAATTCCTAGAGCAACGAGGGAGTCGTTCAACAACCCGGGCGACCGTGGCCAAGTTTCTCTTACCATGCGCAGCCTTGGTGTGAATGAACCTGCTCAATATATCGTAAGTACAAAGGATGGTCACATGATGATTGATGCTAAAGGATGGTCAAGGTTCAAATCTAAATCATATCTTGTGGTAGGGGATGATGTCAAAATCGAACTTTCTCGGCAAGGAGAGCTGGTCCAAATCAACTTTGAAATTCTTCAGTACCAGCACGCAACTGCCTAATTGATCTATCCTCCAAGAGATTTTGATGTAATAATCTGGCATGGTGAAACAAGTGTCCTGTGTGTATAAGTAGTACGATAGTATTATTTATCACATGGTATATCGTTGATAGAATTGCAAATCTGATTGCTGGTTAGGAACTGTCGTTCGATTTCATTCCAACAGCTGCCGTGCTTTATTCAATTTTGTGTATTCGCCTTACGACAGCATCTAAAACCAGCGCCGTACCGATCGCTTGCAATATGAAAAGCGCTGAGCTAGAACACATGGGCCCCCAAACATGCAGGGTCGGCCTGCGACCCAAAGTCCAGAACCTGGTTTCGAGAAGCACTAGCTCAGTGCAGAAGTGGCGTCCTCCCTGTTGTGGGTTGGGCGAAGATGAATGTTGATGCTGCGTTATCTCGCAATGGTGAAAGGGGAACCCTGGCAGTTGTGAGTCGGGATCATACAGGCTTCTTCCTTGGAGCATCGGCACTGGTGTGCGAAAGTGTTACTGATCCAGAGATCCTAGAGGCAATGGCATGTTGCGAGGGGCTATCTCTGGCTCTTGACTTAAACCTGCAACAAGTTCAGATTAGCACTGATTGTTCAGCAACAATCAAGCATATCAGGGAGGCATACTTGGGGCCCGGCAAAGTTATTATGGACGAGATCAAGATGAAGAATAATATGTTCCAAACCATGGAGATCATACATGAAAAATGCGAGTGTAATGTTGAAGTGATGTGCTCGCAAAAGCTGCTACTTCTTTACCCTGTGGACGCCATCTTTGGCTCACAGGAACCCCCAAAATTATTTGTATACCTATGACTATTAATCTTCAATAAAGTAGCCTTTATCCCTCAAAAACATATCTGAGTATTATATTCTCAGCTGAACCCCCATAATGCCCGTTTGTTGCAGAGGGAGTATTTTTCTCGGCAAGGTGAGCCTGTGATATAAAAGATTTGTATATTTCTTTACAGAGGGAGTATCTCTCTATCAAAACATATATTTATGTGTAACTAGTTACTCTTGTCTTTCTACTTCCTTTTGCTGATATGTGGGGCAACCGGCAACAGGGTCCACATGCCATATGCACAAATTAGAGTGCACAACTTCACGGTAGACACACCCCGGTCGTAGCGCCGCAGTAATGCCCAATGAGCCGTCAAATCACAACCGCCCTTTACAGCTTTAGCAGTAAGCTGGACGGACGAAGCGGCAATATTTCACTGGGCCTGAATCCCTTTCTCCCTCGTCTGCTTGTTCAGAGAAAACCCCCTCTCGACGATTGCATAGGGTTTTCTCATGGAGAACCAGGTACGAATTCTTCATCCATCCTCGATAAACCCAAGTCCCTTGGTCGCAGGTAATCCTAGTATGGCAGCCGCTGCCATTGATGTATGTTTCTTCCTACTAAATCTAGTGTGTTTCATTTGCAGTGCCCAAAGTGCGAGTACCCTACAGGTTTCTGCGCCCTCGGCGAGGCGCCACACTTGTTCCTTCTCATCCTAACACAACATTTTGAAACGCGCACATTATGTTCCTAGAATCCTCTTTTCTATCCGAGAGGGTGGGGTTTTTTTGAACATGTTGTGTTCTCATATTATTTTTCCTGCAGTGTATTATTTGCTCTGCCAGAACACATGTACTCAAGATGCTCGGCCTTGCCATAACTGAATACACTAGTTTAATGGTCACAGTGAAGACAATCCATGGATATAAGTTCCGAGTTGGGTTCATGAACCAAGAAGGTCGCTGCTTTTTTATGGCCGAACATGGATAAACTTTCTCAAGTGTTCCGACTGAAAGTTGGCACACGAATGTTGATCGAAATAGCAGAACCTAGTTTCATCTTCACTTCGCACGAATGTTTTGTATCTGGTTCTTGCTTGTTGCCTCGATTACTTCTTAATCCACCTATTCTGTCTAACTAATCACAATTTAACTTTAGAAGTAGCAACGAATCTCTCACGAAGATGCTACTTCTAACTAATATTTTCTTATAATTGGTGGCACGTGTAGGTTTTTTTAGAGTAAAGCAATCTGCTCGTTTGTTACTCTGTAATAACTCGGCTATTATTAATGGCACTGAAGTTGACTGGATCGACATCCACAAGTTCCTACACTTTATTGACCGTCTTGAGGTCCTTGTGGGGCGTTTCAATGGTGGAAGGCCACGTGGGATATGTGTGCCACTGCTGCACTCGTTGAACAGGTCCAACTGTGTCGAGAAACTTATGGTACAAGCTGTTTTCTGTTATATATGTTGTTCATAAACTATTGCTTATACACAGTTTTACAGCTGTGATCTTCTTGAAACAGGAACTGCCGAGTTCTATTGTTCCTATACAGATGCCTGACCATGGTCGGGTCAGACTTGCGCTTGGTCACAACATGATGTTTATGTCGACCTACTCAATTCCCCTTGGAGGTGAAAAGATACTTATTCATGGGTGGTCTCAAATAATGAAGGCCCGTCCATCTTGGAGAATAGGACAGAAGATTATGTTCATGCTTTTCCATGGCTCTAAAGGGAATATCCTGTTTATTGACCACGTTGCGAGATGAAGCCGCTTTCAGAAGGTTGCGGATGCGCGGGGTGGCGCCTGGGCCTTGTCCTGGGGCTTGGAGGCCTCACCCTTGGTTAACTGTAGGCGAAGTAGCACTGTTCGAGGCGTGCTTTGTACGGTTGAACCTGTATAAGTACTCATACTGCTTTCAGCTTTGGTTGTTAAGTGCCCCTGCTGGTTTCAGTTAAGGTTGTTAAGTACTACAGTCTGTCATGTTTCTTCAGTCCTCTCTTCCTCCAGCCGCCAAAACCAAACTAGCGCCGGCAGGGCCGCCTGCTTCTGCCTCCCACGGCTGGCTGCGCCTCAGCGCACACATAACCGCCCCACCGTCTCCTAAATCGTTAACGCCGACGTCCTCCGCGCGCTTTGGTGCGCTCGCCGCGGCGCCGCCCTCTCGTGTTGTCAACATGGTCAACAAATAACAGGAATCGGCAGAAGTACGTGGAGAGGATGACAGTAGGGGCCCACCACGTCAGCGTATGGAAAAACAAAATGCTTCCTCATAGTGTTTTCCTGACATCTGGGACCCACGACATTGGGAGCATATATAGTCAATAGACAAGAGAACATCACAAGATCGGCTGACACCTGGGACATAGCTACTCGAGCAGTATTTTTTTGTTTGGTATTGTTGAGACGGAGCAGGGTTTGAACTGGGTTGTGGCCCGTCTAGCCCAGGCTTATATTTTATGTTCACCATGTGACCAGCCCAGCTATTGTTTCTTTGTGAAAATGAGCCTAGTTTATTTTTTCTGAAGAATACCCAATCCAGGCCTACTTATTTTTCTACACCCTGATGGGCTGCAACTCTTTCAAGATGCCTGCAAATCTTGAAAGTAATATGAAATGGGTTGTAAATATAAAAACAGATGACAAATTGGCAATTGCTTTATAATTTTTGAATTTTATTACATTTTCAGATTCCTATTTCACTGGGCATTAACCTAATTTAAATATATCTTCAAAGTACTTTAAATCTGGCTGGACATTTCGGTATTAAAAATAGTTAGGAACCCACAGAAATATGCGAAATTAGCCCTGGCCAACCAAAAAAATGACTGCAATAAATTGCATAAGAAGTTGCCATGAGCTATATATAAATTATTAAAAAAAGAGGGAGTGGTCTGACTTGTGGGCCTGTTTAGTTGACGCGTATGCAAGAGTTTTATAGTTATTATATACGTCAACAAACAATTCTAGCAGATGTAATCATTGGATGTCAATCCAACGGCCGTTGTGTTTCTTCAATCTCTGATCTTCTTGCTCCAGCCGCCAAAGCAGCACCGGCGGGACCGCCTACTCCTGCCTCTCGTGGCCGGCTGTGCTGCCGCGCAGGCCTCAGCACCCCCTACTACTCCCACCGCTGGCCAGGGCATCCCTCTACTCACCCACACCCCCTGTTATTCTGCGGCGACGGCAGCCTCACACCGCAACCGAACCGGTGAACGCTCGTACTCCTCTCCGCGTGGGCATCCACTGCCGCGTCTTCCCCGGCTCCGCGTCGTCCCCTTCCTATGCCTCGCCGTGGTGCTCTCGGCGCAGCGTGGTCAATGTGGTCAACGACGGACTTCCATCGGAAGAGTACTGTATGTGGAGAGGCTGACAGCTGGGTCCACGGCAGCCGCAAGGAAGTGCCTCCTTATTACGCGCAAAATAATTATTCCTCCACGTGACAGCAGGGACCCACCGGAAAGGCCACCAGTATTTTGTGAAAAAAATCGTTTCCCCCTGACTGTTGGGACCCACCAGATGGGCCACCATATTTCGCGAAAAAAACGTTCCCCCCGCTGTCAGCTCGGACCCACCGAAAGTGCCTCCTTATTACGCACAAAAAAATGAATACTCCCCCGGCTAGCTGGGACCCACCTTGGTGGGAGGCTGACTTGTGGGCCTACTAAATTGATAGGGATGAAGGGCTTTGTCAACTTAGTCAATATGAACGATTCTAGCTCCAGTGACCGTACAATGTCCATCCAATGGCAGTAGTGCTTCTTCAACCTCTGGTCTTCTTGCTCCAGCCGCCCAAAGCAGCGCCGGTCGTGCCGCATGCTCCTGCCTCCCGTGGCCGGTTGTGCTGCCGCGGAGGCCTCACCACTCCCTACTATTCCCACCGCTGGCCAGGCCCTGCGGCGATGGCAGCCTCACACCGCAGCCGAACCAGTGAACCCTCGAACTCCTCTCCGCGCGGGCTTCCACTGCCGCGTCTTCCCCGGCTCCACGTCGTCCCCTTCCCAGGCCTCGCCGTCGTCCACCGCCGTGGTGCTCTCGGCGTGGCGTGGTTAATGTGGTCAACGACCGACTTCCATCGGAAGAGTACTGTGCGTGGAGACGCTGAGCTGGGTCCACGGCCGCAGTAAGGAAGTACCTCCTTATTACACGCCAAATAATTATTCCTCCACCTGACAGTGGGGACCCACCGGACGGGCCACCGTATTTTGCAAAAAAACGTTTGCCCCTGACTGCTGGGACTCACCAGCTACATCTTCGCACGCAAGGAAGTGCCTGATAGTCGGGACCCACCTGGTCGAAGCGTATATAGCGTTGTCATTCTGGTTGCGAACGTGTACGTACATATATATTGGTCGATGTAGAGGCACGCACGTGTCGTAGTAGAGGCGCGCACGTAGCATGTACACGTACAGGGGCCAGTGTGCAAGAAAGAAAATACGGCCACATACATACATACGGGCAGGGTCTCGAACGCCTACTCGCGCATACATACGGCCAGGGCTCATGTACATGGCTGGGTCGGAACGGAGAAATAGCATCATCGTCGTGTTCATGGGGAGGCAACGGAATGCGTCTTGTTCATGGGGAGGCAACGGAATGCGTCATGTTCATGGGGAGGCAACAGAATGCGTCGTGTTCATCGGGAGGGCTTGGACGGAACAGGCGATGGAAACGAGGCCTGGCGTACCGTAGAATGGAGGAAACGACCTTGTGTTCGACTGGCCATGTTCGAAACGGGATCCTGTTGATCGGGAGGGGTCTGGCGTACCGCAAAACGGAGGAAACAGACCTCCTACGGTCGAAACGGGGGTCCTGTTCATCGGGAGGGGTGTGGCGTACCGCAAAACGGACAAAACGGACCTCCTACGGTCGAAATGGGGGTCCTATTCAACGGGAGGGGTGTGGCGTACCGCAAAACAGGACTCCACGGGATACGGTTCATCTCCACCGTCGACCCCCTCCAGCCTCCACGAGCTACTGTTCATCCACCGTCGACCTCCTCCAGCCTCCACCTGTGGTTGTTCATCCATGGGCTCCTGTTCATCCAGCCTCCACCGCGCGCTACTCCACTGGCTACTGTTCAACCAGCCCTCTCCACGGGCTCCTGTTCAACCACCCCTCCACGGGCTACTGTTCATCCTGCCCTCCACCGTCTACTGTTCATCCTGCCCTCCACGGGGTGGTCCTGTTCATCCATCCCTCCACAGGGTCCGGTTCATCTAGCCCCAACCGGCTCGATCGATCGGGGTCCTATTCATCCAGAGGCAACACCACGGGGTCCTATTCATCCACCCCCACCGGGAACTATTCATCCACCCCCCCCCCCCCCCCCCCCCCCCCCACCCCCCCCCCCCCCGGGAACTTTTCCCCCCCCCCCCCCCCCCCCGCAACGCTCACTGTTCATCCAGAGGCAGCATCGATCGGCTTCAGTTAGCAGCAGTAGAGAAGGAATCGCTCGATCAGGTTCAGTTAACAGCCATCGATCGATCACTCGGGTCTAGTAACGCGTAGCCTGCAGTGCAATCGCTCGGGTTCAGTTAGAGCCCAACGCCTCGCTCGGGTTCAGTTAGAGCCAACGCGTCGCACACACGCGCGTATGTGTATGAGAGAAACGCGCATCGCTCGGCCCCCGACCTCCCACCGTAACCGGGAACTCCCCGAAATTTTCCTCCCCCTCGCTTCTACCACGGTTTTTTCCGTCATGGACGACCCAAAGAATGTCATGCAGCTGCGTCTCCGGCCCGCCCAGGACGAAAAGCCCATTTTCTGTCATGATTTTTGGTCACAGAAGTAGGAGCCCACCACATCTATGATGATACCGGATTTTATCACAATTATCGTCATAGAAGTGTCATGTGTATGACATATTTTTTTTTCGTTCGGCCCAAAATGTCACGGATGTGTCTTTTTTTTGTAGTGCCATTTACAGTTTGTTAAAAGTACAGGCCATTTCAACCAACCATTCGAAACAGAATTCAATAAAATTTCCCACATTTTCATGGGATCCGAAATATTTTTATCCCGAAATTTCTAGTTAGATTATATACAATTTCAATATAAATTTATATTATGTAAAAATCCAACGAAACATTGCGCTCGCAACAATTAATGAAATTAAAATTTTCAATGTCCAAAAATAATATTTTATAAAGTAATTACATGTTTGGTGCATTTTTTATAGTTAGTGCCCAGTTTTTATAATTACATCCCATTTATTATTTCTTAAAGCCCATTTTCTTGTTAAGCCTAATGCATCCCTCCTAGCAAAGATTTGCTGCCCAGCGGGGCGGAGAATAACAACTTGACCTTGCCTGGGTATTCCTAAAAAAAGTATATCTGGGCTAGCCATTTTCAGCTCGAAAAAAATTAAGATCTGGGCTGGATATCTGGCCTGGGCTAGACGGGCCACAACCTGCCCAGTTAATAGCTGCAGCGATGTTTTTGTTGTTGTTCAGAGGGGAAAAATTAATATCTGGGCTAAACATCGCTCAAGAAAAACTCTGCAGTGCTCACACCTCAAAAACACAAATACTGCTCGAGCTACTTGGTCCTAGTTGTCGGCCGCTTCTTGTGCAATCCTCTCGTTTATTGACTATATAGGTTGACAATGGTGTGGGACCGTGATGTCATGAAACTAGGAGGAAGCAAAAAAATATATAGTTCTATATACTAATAAGGAGGCACTTGCGTAGATGCGGCTATGGCCCTGGTGGGCCCCCACTGTCATCCTCTCCAAGTAAAGTCATCTCCTCATCCTCATGCCCGTTGACCATGTTGACAACGTGAGACGGTGGTGCCACGGCGAGCGCAACAACTCGAAGGACGACGGAGAGGGCCTTGTGGGCCCTACGGATGGTCTGATACAGCGCCCGCTGCTCATTCGGGAAGCCAGGCTCAAAGGGCCACATGTCCGTGACGACATTATCATTCGCTTGTTCACCGGTGCTTGTTGAGGAGACGGAGGTTGCAGCACAGGTCCTCCTACGCTGGTAACTCTTTCGCCATTATGGCGTCGAAGTGCGGCCGCACCTGCTCGATGGTGAACACGGCATGAACCGGCTCGGACAGTGGCGCCGGCTCCTGGTCGGAAGCTACGTCCATCGTATGATTGTCGTCGCTCAGCTTGGCAAGGTAGCTGGCGAGCCAGCATGTCCGGCTGCTGGACCGACCCACTGCCAAGCACGAGTCTGACTGCCCTGGCCCACCCAGACCGCCTCCCTCGCCCGCGCGCGCTTTCCGCCCGAAACGGTCAGCGCCGCCCGCGCCACTTCCCGGTGCATGCGATTGCTCTGCCTTCAAATGACACAAGTGTCGTCTGTCCGTCCTTCTGCCGCCCACATTAATGATACGCGGTTGCCGAGGCGGCTACTCCAGCGCCACACGTCCGTCCCTCCACCGCCCACCATTGCTATATAAACTGTTGTGCCGACCATATCCGCAGCCGTCCGAATCCATTCCAATTCTCCTGTCCACACCACTACTGCCCACCATGACTTCCTCGCGCTCCAGCGCTCTTCGGGACGGGCAGATGACGGACCACAAGGAGATGGCAGCCACTGCTGCCGACTGGCTGGCCGGCAGGCAGTCGGAGGACGACGACGTCCCAATGGAGAACATGGTAGTCGAAGATCCGGCGCCAACCCCCTCCTCCGCGCCATCCTCGCCGGTGCATTGCACCATGACCATCGGCGAGGCCCGTGCCCAATATATGGACATAGTGAGGTATAAGCATGAGGAGCAGTTCCGGGAGGCGCAGGACGACGCCGCCTACAACCACCACCTCCTCCTGGAGGACCTGCAGGCGGAGGAGCAGATCACCGCGGAGCGGGCGGAGCTAGAGGCGCTGCTCGACCCGTACCGCTCCGCCCGCGAGGGCCGCCTTGAGCGCTGGCGATATCGCATTCGGGTGGCGGAGGCTGTGGCCGCCTAGAAAGAGGGCGATGAAGCGGGCGAGGCACTGTTTGGCGAGACCGAGGACGGGGCAGAGGACAATGCCGGTGCCGACGAGCCCCCGCTCCGCTGGCGTCGACGAGGCCCTGCTCCGCCGAGGCACTGCGGCACCAACCATGAGGCAGAGGACACCGCCGGCTCCGCCGAGGCCCCACCCTGCCGACAACGAGGGGGAGGATTTCCCCCGCTCCGCCGAGGTGCCGCCCGCCGGCAATGAGATAGAGGACATCGCTGGCTCCGCCGAGGCCCTGCCCCGCTGCCAACGAGGCCGTGCCACACAGAAAGCAAGGAAGATTAGAACACGGTAGGTCGCCGCTGCTCGGGTCCAAGTAAGGCCACCGCTGCTACCCTCTGGTTGCTGGCACTGAGCTGTACATCATGAGATATAGTCATTTGCTAGAGAACTTGAGCACTTCAGTTGTATGCTACCGGACAAGTTTGTTGCCAAAGGTATCATCACTAAGCTTGCTCCTTCATGGATCTCATTGGCACTCTTGATGTGGTCGAAAAGGCGAGAGCAAAGGACACACGTGCTCGAGGAATTGAGGGAGGATCTAGTGCCAATCTGGTACAGAAGAAGAACTTCCAGCCCCACAAGTTCAAGAACAAGGGCAAGTTTCATGGTAAAGCAAAGTTTGATGGTAAAGCAAAGTTTGATGGGAAGAACAAGGCTATGCAACACAAACTTCAAGAAGAAGAATGACAAGAAGATAGGTGTTTGTCATGTGGGAATCCTGATCATTGGGCTCCTAGTTGCCCTAATCGCTATGACAAGCTAGGCGGGTTGACCACTGACGGCCGGTTAGCTTCTTGGCGGCGACGTGGAGTCGGAGAGCTATGTTGGAGAAGGACACTGCTTCTACTTAACTGCTGGTGCAGTTGGCTGACTGACACATGGGCCCAACAGGCATCTGGGCCACATGTCAGTTCCGCAACTGCACCTGCAGTTAAGTCACTGAAGCTTCTGTCCGGCTCAGCCGGACACAGGTGGGTAGCTTCGGTTAATTAATTATACCTCCAGCGCACCCCTTTTTAGTTGAAGAATGTATGAAATGTAATGAAATTCGGCATGTTTATATGAATTCCGACCGTGTATGAATGAATTTATTTCGATTAGTTTGAATTCTTGTATCACTGGCATTGGATGAACATGCAAAACAATACGTACTTGCATTATTCCCAGGGTGATCACCTCGTTTGCAGCAGTTTCACATGTACTCCCTCCGGTCCTTTCTAGTCTGCATACAAGTTTTGTCTGCAGTCAAAGTATCTCTACTTTGACCAATTTATAGAAAAAAAGTATGCACTTTCACAATGTGCAAATTAAAAAGGAACAGAAGGAGTACAAAGAGTTTGAGCAGCTTTTTAGCATTCCTGTACATTGCAATCAAACACACAGGCCTGGCAATTCATAGAGAACATTCAAAACAATCGATGATTATGCATCTCAGCGATTCGCATGTCAGAGCCAATATTTACTTCACAACTAAAGAATAAAGAAAAAATGGATTGACGCTGCTGACAGCAAAGGGCGTCCCATTTGAAAATATCAAATGCATACGATTATGGAATGGGCAGGGTTTGCCAATAGTTCGGACATTGACATGGCACCTCGTGCTAAATAAACTAGTTGTTCTTTTTGTGCAGTTCCACCAAAATCAACCAAATTCGTGCGTAGCTTGTATGATTTCGCCCTTATATGTTGCAACACCTTGAACTTATCGGCACCTACTTTCTTGTGGTGGAAATGAATGATTCGATGTATTCATGAACATTTTGTGCAGTTCCCATTGAAATCAAGCTGAGCACCCCTGTTTGCACAAATACAAAAAAGTGATTAGTATAAATCACACTATACTATGAATTGACAGTTTAAACAGGCACCTACATGGTCCATGTAGAGCACACTTTTAGAAAAATGGAACTCACTGGAAAGAATCCTAGAACAACATTGTACTCGCGCATCACAGCAAGAAAATAGAGACTTGTCATCCTTCTGAGCTGAAGTTAGTTTGGTCTTGTGGGGGGTAATGTAACCATCCTTCAACAGCTCCTTCTGATGAGAAGATAGACAGGGCTTCTTCATCCTGGCATAATCGGAACTAGTCACTTCACGTACTCCATATTCTTCTTCAGAGGAGGATGATCCTATTGTGCAAAGACAAGAGGATAACTAAATGCTAGCATCCCTGTTTGCTCAAAAAAAGGAAGGGAAATATTTAAAATAGCACAGATGAAGCACTTCTCAAGGACAATACCACTTTTTGATGACAGTATATAAACAGTAGCACAACACCAATAGACATGACAACACACAATCATATGGATGAAATCAGTGGGCGAGTACCAACCTTTGTCAGGAGGCTTATTGTGTAGAGCATACATATGAAGCACTTCTCCGGAACCATCTATTGCTATCTACTGTGGTGTCCATGCTTACTATATACTCCTCGATTAGATTAATGTTTCCAACATCTTCTTGTGCAGTTCCACTAAAATATATGGTATCTTCAAAGAAGATCCCTGTTTGCACAAGTAGAGATGATTACGTATTACATTAAGAGTGGCATCAAATCAGTGGCAAAACAATTGCTCGTTCCAGCCATAGCAATGAATTAAGATGCAAAACTATATCATTACTTGTGTCATCACAGTTCCAGTGCTTCATTACAACACGAGGAGTTGATTTTTGTTTTTCTTCCGCTTGTTCTTCCCCTTCATCACTTGGTTCAATAACAGACAAGCTTCGCCTTCAATGTAAGATTTGGCATGTCAATTAGGTTGCACAAGTATAGCACTAAACAATGACATTAATTTTCTGATGAATGTGGCAAAATACAGGCCAACAGTTGTGAAATATCCTTATCTTACCTCAATGGGATATTGCGGTGAACATACAGATTGGAAGTCTTGTCTCCATTTGTGCAGTTCACTAAAATCAAGCAACATCACCGTAAAAGTAGCAGAATATATGAAAGCACACTGTAGAATCATGTGAAAGAAGGCTAGTACTGACCTCTCATGACGCGGAATTCAAACAACTCACAAGAAGAAGATCTACCAAATTTGCCAACACGGATTGGAAGTAATATCTCCTCTTGTGCAGTTCCACTAAGATCAAGCAATCAAGCAAAATTGTCGGTGTGACACTTTGGTTGAACTGCACAAAACACTCTTAAAACAAAAGTGTTTTGTGCAGTGCAACAAAAGGTCACAATGGCAACGAGGTGAAGTAGATAACCCTGTTTACACAGAGGTGCAAAGGAAACAACTAGTGGTCAATAACGATGGATGACACAGAAGCCAACAAAAAGAAGCATCTACCTTATCTAAATGGGAAAGAAATCAAGACAGTAGCATTTCTCAAACGGTGGCATTGATTTATATTAACAGAGAGATTATATTAACAATAAAATTCGTTAAACATGTAATTTGCTTTTAACTGTGGCATTGCATCAATTTTCCAGCGGCATTATTAGAGGGTGCTTGTTTACAGGGACATTTTGGTGGAAGGACTAAAAACACTCCGTGTCAGTCCCATCTAAACCAAACAGGAGGGACTTTTAGGGACTAAAAGTGGGCATTTGGGACTAAATAAAGAACACCCCGAGGGAGAGTCTTTTTGGGACTTTTTCCAACAGTTGCCCATGCCACGCATCGCACCTTGTCTCTATTAGTTCATTACTAGGGGTAACTTGGTCTTTTAGCATGTCATTTAAAAACCTCTAGTCCATGTTTAGTCCCTAGAACCAAGCAGGTAGGGACTAGGGAGTTTTTAACCAAACAAGGGCTTAGATTAACAACAGCTAAGGAGTTGCATGGGGCAGTGGACGCACCAGCACCATGTGCATCTACCGATGTATTGGGGTGATGCACAGTCTGTTGCAACAAAGAACAAACAACCAAGGAGCATATTTGTGTTGGTCCCAGTTTTGTTATCTTTAGACACCTTTCCCTATGTGAGCGCAACATATCTAGTCCTGCTCAAACTCTACAACCTTGTCCCCCAAAACAAAAGATCAATTCGTTACAGATGTGCGTACTGCGTTTGTCATTGTTTTCCCTTTTCGACCAACATAGGTGCCGGATAGCCAGCCTGTACTATTACTTTCCCCACTTCCTTTCCTCTATGAACCATGTCTTAGATTTATGCTATACAGCTTTCCCCACTACTTTCCCCCATTCCTGTCCTCTTTGAACCACGTCTTAGATTCATGCGATACAACTTTCCCCACTACTTCCCCCCTTCCTTTCCTTTTTGAACCACATCCTAGATTCATGCTATACAACTTTTCCCACTACTTTCCCCCATTCCTTTCCTCTTTGAACCACATGCTAGATTCATGGTATACAACTTTCCCCACTACTTTTGTTGGGGATATTACTACTGGATGTAAACCGGCCAGGAGTAGCCGGGTTAACTCCATGAAGATTAGAAGCCCATGAAGACGTAAGGATAGTGGCGGTTTACGAAGGCCCAAGGCCCAAAGGCGAGTTAAGGCCTGTAGATGTAAACCGACTTTCTCATGTAACTTGCATTATAAGATAGGAAGGATAGAGACCGAGCCGGACACGTTTATGATCCGGCCTCAGGACTTTGTAAACCGGCGGGCGTCGACCTGTGTATATAAAGGGATGACCCGGCAGTGGTTTAGGGATAACACACAAAAAATCGAGAGCGAGGCAAAGCGGATTCGCTCCCTGGTCATCGAAACCCTAGCAATACCAACACAACTAGACGTAGGCTTTTACCTTCATCGAAGTGGCCGAACTAGTATAAAAACCCTCGTGTCCCTTGTCTGGTTTAACCCCTTTAAGTTAACCCATAGTGATGGCTCCATGACTAACTCCTTTCACGAGGACATCTACCATGACAAAACCACGACAGTTGGCGCCCACTGTGGGGCTATCGCACGATGGTTTCGAGGTCTTGAAGGGCAGCTTCTAAGGACTCAAGGGATAAGCTGTGGGCCGGATGAGTAAGAGTCGTCGCGGAAAGCTCTACATTGACGACGCAGGATGGGGTCCCGAGGCCGGTTCAATTGAATACCGGTACCGGGTCCCCTTTGGCGGGATTCACGTCTTCATCGACAAGATTGGCGAACCAGGTCCTGAGCCGGACACCTGCCCCGACATCATCGAGACGGCTCAACGTGCAAGCCCTGCCTATGTTCAGGCCGCAGCAAGGCATGTTTTTGTAGGTGTCATCCATGGAGCGGAATATGAGGACGGACCGGCATCTGATGGGGAAACCACTGTCTGTTCTGATGACGAGTCTTCAACCGGAGAGACCGAGTTGCTGTATCAGCTGCAGGACGGCCGGATTAGTGGAGGTTCCGATGGCAACAGTATTCCGGACCCCCTCGATCTGCCAAGCCGGGTCGCGGTCTTCATGGCCGGTACACAACCAACGCAACACTCTTCTACCGCCGCGGCAATGCTCTCTGGTTCAGCAACAGCAACGCCAGCAGGAGCAGGGGGCTCTGCGCTGCCTCCGACTCAGGTTCTGTCTGATTTGTTCGATGCCTTAGCAACATTGCTGGCAGTAGAAGTGGATGCGGCAACCTGAGATCAACACAATGCGGAGATTGCAAAGGTGAAAGATCAGATAACTCAGGCTAAAGCGGACCTGGCAGCAGAGAACGCCAGGATGGCTACAGAATGGGCCGAGTTGGAAGCTCAGGCCTACCGGATTAGGCTGGATCAGAGTGCCTCAGACGATGTCATGAGTAGGAGATACCGGTTGCACCTCCCGCTGGGCTATGAACCAAGAAATATCTTCAAGACACCACGAGCAGGAACCAGTAACCAGCCGGTGGTAAACCGGACTGAGGCACCAGTAACAGGAGCGCCGGTTCAGCCGCGTGCGATGAACCCGCCTCGTCAGAACAACATTGTGCCACAGTATGTTCTGACGCCCCCGAGGCATTACTCCAACCTGTTAGATAACATTGTGGCCGCCGCTTCACGATTGGCAGCCCTCCCAATTGACGACGAGTCACAAGTGGCGATCGAGACACGACGGGCCAGAGAGCTCCTTCAAACAGCTTTAAACCAGCAGCAGGCTTATTCGCATAGTCGCGAGAGGATTCATTCCACCCCCTGTCCGAGTCAGAGCTACAGCAGGCACGTTGAGGATGAACCGGCCGTGTCAAGCAGTGCACGTCACTGTAACTCGCCGCGAGGGCATAACCTGGCAGGTGGTGGTGCTAATGCGCAGGATGTGGTGACTCATGGTCGTGCACGTCGAGAAGCCGAGTTAGCAGCACAGCATGCGGCTCGTCAGCTTACTCCGGTTCGTCCTACCGCTTTAGTGGAGCCAGGCGTGGTCTTCAGTTCTTTAGTGGTGCCGTGTCTCACCCCCATTTTGCGTAATGTACGACTGCCCAAGGATTTTAAAGGCCCTTGTAAGGTGCCCATTTACACTGCCGATTTACCCCCCTGAGTCATGGGTTGAGAGTTATGAGATGGCGATGGCGATGCTGGATGTGTATGAAGTGGTGTGTGCTAAGTACTTCACCATGATGTTGTAGGGGACAACTCGTATTTGGTTAAAGAGCTTACCGGCTAACTCTGTCGGGATCATGGGCTGAGTTAAATCACCGGTTTATCCAGAATTTTAAAGATACTTGTAAGCAGCTTATGTCGATTGTGGACCTGGCCGCTTGTGTTCAAGAGTATGGGGAGTCTACAACCCATTGGGTGAAGTGAGTCTCAGTTATTCTGCATTCGTCAGATCGCATCAACGCGGATATAGCAGTTTTGACATTGGAGGGCAATTGCCGGTTTATGCCGTTAAAACTGTGGTTAGGAAGGCTCAAACGTCACTGCAATGATATGTCAACCCTTATGGCTTCCTTGGTGAAATATGCTGATTCAGATAGTACCAAAGACCCTGAGTCAGAGGATAACAAAACGGGGAAGGGGAAAAAGAACGGCAATGCCAAGGGGCAGCAGCACAATCCGGCAGGTCATGGGAATAATGTTAATCGCAAAGCAGATAATAGCCTGGACTTTGTGGCTAACACCAACGCCCAGGATAATGGTCAGCGTCGTAAGGGCAAGCCGCCTCGGAGGGGCGGAGGGTCAGGCCCCAATCTGGAGCGCCTGTTAAATCAACCTTTTCCAAAGCACAGATCGAAGGAGAAGCCAGCTTCACATCTTTGGAAGGATTGTTTCATCATGCGAGAGTTCAAAATTTCCAATATGTTTCAGTACAACAATGGCCGCCCGACGGTTCAAGAGGCGATTTTCATGGGCCGGGTTATGGAGGCGGCAGCTATGGTTCAGAATTCCAAGGCCATCAGATCGGACATGGTAATCAAGGTAATCAGGGCAATCAGGGAGGTTATAACCATCAGGGGAATCAGCAGCAACAGTTGTCGGGTTATCAGAGCAATCCGAAGCATTTGAATAGTGGGAAGTATCATGTCTTCACCACTATCTTGTGTAAGCATGATTAGAAGCTTCACAAGAGGGTCGTGAACTCTGTTGACCCGGTAGTGCCTCAGTATTTGCGCTGGTCTGAACAACCAATTTTATGGAGTCGAGAGGATCACCCACCCCAGGCCGATAATCCGGGTCATCTGGCCTTAGTGGTGGCACCTCAAGTTGGGGGGTATAAGTTCACCAAGGTGCTTATGGACGGAGGAAGTAGTATCAATATCCTTTACTGTGATACCTTCCGCCGTATGGGTTTGACAGATAAGAATATTAAACCGTCCAACACCATTTTTCATGGTGTGGTGCCTGGTAAGTCTGCGTATCAAGTGGGCAAGATAGCCCTAGAGGTGGCTTTTGGAGATGGTCATGACTCTAGGTCAGAAACATTCACTTTTGAGGTGGTGAAAATCAAGAGTCTGTATCACGCCCTGTTCGGACAACCGGCTTATGCCAAGTTCATGGCAAGGCCGTGTTATGTTTATCTACAACTTAAGATGTCGGGTCATAAGGGGACCATTACAATACATGGGAGCAGGAAGATTGCTTTGGAATGTGAAGAGGGTGATGCGGCTTATGCTGATTCAGTTTGTGCCACCGAGGAGCTGAAGTTTTATAAAGACAATGTTGATCCGGCAGACATTACTTCTTTGAAAAAACCAACTACGGAGCATGATCCGACGTTGAAGTTTAAATCGGCTACAGACACTAAAATGGTTGATTTTGTTCCTGGCAATTCATCCAAGCAGTTCAGCATCAGCGCTAACCTGGATCCCAAATAGGAAAGCGCGCTCATCGAGTTCATCCGTGAGAACCGGGACATCTTTGCATGGAAGCCTTCTGACATGCCAGGTGTACCACGGGAACTCGCTAAGCACACACTTAATATAGATCCTAAGTTTAAACCGGTCACACTACTAGGGAAAAGGCTAGCAGCAGCGCGGGTTTTAGGCCTATCAGCAGCGCGGGTGCCCGCGCTACCAATAAGGTGCTACAGCTAACTCTTAGTAGTAGCGCTGCCTGTACCTGCGCTACCACTATTGACTATAGCAGCAGCGCTTTTCAGGAACGCGCTGCTATTACTTAGCTGTAGCAATTTCCCGGTCCAGCGCTACTGTTATATCTTTCACCATTTCCCCATTCCAGCTTCGATAAACTGCAATTTCCAGATACTAGGTACTACTAGATATCAATTTCATAAAGCATTATAGGTACTAGGTAGTACTCCCTTAGTTCGAAATTACTCGTCGTGGTTTTAGTTCAAATTTGAACTCAAACCACGACGAGTAATTTGGAACCAAGGGAGTACTAGATAACAATTTCATATATACTCAACATGCATCCTCAAGCAGTACAAGGTGACATCGACGACAATCATCATATTTAGTTCTAAATGATACCGACGACGATCATCATATGTAGTTCTACATGATATCGACAACGATCATCATATGTAGTTCTAGATGATATAGCCACACACACATATGTAGTTCTAGATGATATCGACAACGATCATCATCCTCAAGCCTGGGCGGTGGGTGTTCCTGATAGTAATTAGGATGGCCTGTCCAGCACGAAGATTCTTGCCAACGAGGAATCTCTTCCACCCAACCGAGTTCAAGTGTGTGCGACCATCTGTGCCCATGCGGTAAGTACATGTGGTGATGGAGCCCCTTGCGGTAAGGCGTAGTCCAACTGAGCCTTCTTCATCAGGCTCGATACCACAACTCACAGATAGGTTCTTTGGCAATCTCTGAATAAGAAAAACATATCAATTAATAAATAGCATCACAGATACTCTTGCAAATATATTTCTATTAAGTCTAGATTTCTACACTATCAAAAGACACAGTACTACGCATTTGTACTAATTAATCATGAATTCTACTAATAAGTATATATATGGATTATCTACACTATTAATAGTTCCTTGGATTCTACACTAATAAGCATGTGATCAGACTCTACACTAAAGTATATCATCGACTAGATTCCACAAAGCATATCATTGGACTCTACACTAAGCATATCATCGGATTCACTAAGCATATAATCGGATAATTTGCATTTGTAAGTATAACAATAAAGCATATATATATCATCAAATTACTACATGGAGTACGTATAACATACCATTTCATGTCGATCGACCATGGTACTTGTCAGGCGGGTCACGAATGGAACCCCGACAAAGTCATCACGTGGCGGAATTATGTCCCATAGGTTGCACACCTCCTCCTCGCCCAGCTTCATTCTTTGAGCTATGATGGCTTCATGAAGTGGGTTCTCATCATCTTCATTGAGTGGGTCCTCATTATCTTCATCATCTTCGTCATCTTCAGCATCTTCCACCAGGTTGATATAAATGACAACCAGCTTGGGTCTTTCTGCTCTAAAGGAGAATTTGATCAACTCACCACCAGTAAGATGCATGCGAGCGAGGAAACAGGCCCATCCATCTCCTCCAATCTGCGACATATTGCGTCCTTTCTCGACCTCCATAGTGTACGGCCCCCCAGGAGCCTCAAATGTCACAGTGTCTCCTGTCAGCTTGTTGAATTTCAACCTCACATTGCATGGGACGATCTGTGTAAGAAAAGCAAAATGACACAATGCAGTAACGCCAACACTAAAAATAAAATAGTTGTTACATTTCATCTAATTTCTTACCACCGCATGACGAAAACTCGGATGGAAGTAGATGCCAAACAGCTTGCTAGTTGCAAGGCTGCTGGCGCACCTTGACTTGCACAGTCGACATAGTGGTGCTGGTGGTGGCGCCATTTTCCTAAAGCAATATGAGCAAAGGATTAACGATTCACTTCACAGGAAACAAGTGGCAAATTTAACTAAATTGGCACCTACATTTTGCCAAAAAATAACTTATTACAAAAAAACTAAATCGAGCATACTAAATCAACTAAATCAACTAGCATACTAAATCCACTAGCATACTAAATCAAAATGTTCTAAATCAACTAGGCTACTAAATCAACTGAATTATCAACTAAATCAAAATGTTACATATGAAAGCCTACTAAATCAAAATGTATCAGGGAGGAGGGACAAGGAGGGGCGACTCGAGGAGGGAGAAGATAGTAGGACGGAGGAGGAAGGCAGAGCGAGGAGGGGCCGGCCGGCGGCGAGTGGTGGGAGGACGGATCGAGGAATAAGGCGGAGTGAGGAGGGGGCGGCCAGCGGCGAGTGGAGGGAGGACGGAGGAGGAGGCCGGTACCGAGTCCAGCGAGGAGGATGAGGCGACACCGGCGCAGATCGGGGGAGGGGCGACGGGGGAGGACCGGCGGCGCGGGGGGTGAGGAGGAGACCGTGAGTGTGTGTGAGTGTGATCTGTGGATGAGGCTAGTGAGTGGGGGGAGATGGAATGGAATAGCAGTAGCGCACTATAGGTAAACGCGCTACTGCTAAACTACCTATAAGTAGCGCCATTCGGCCTGAACGCGCTACTGCTATGTGTCAGTATGTAAAAATAGACATAGACATAAAAAATACGATGCTGCTACGTTACGTTGAATGCGCTGAATGCGCTGAATGCGCTGAATGCGCTGAATGCTCATTGATTTTTGTAGATAATTTAGTAGTAGCGATTATTGCCTGAATGCGCTGCTTCTACGTTACGTAGCAGTAGAGCTATTTATTTTAACGCACTGCTGCTATAACTGGCCTCGCAGCGGCGTCGTGGGAATTTTAGCAGTAGCGCTTCTTGGAGTGCATGCGCTACTGATAAACTTGTTTCAGCAGGGAGTTTCCATGGCCCGCGCTACTGCTACTTAGCAGTAGCGCCTGATTTTAAAGCGCGCTGCTGGTAAGATTCTATGTATAGGCTTTTCCCTAGTAGTGTCAGGCAGTTTCTCCGCCGCTTCAACGAAGAACGGGGTAAGGCTATTGGTGAGGAGGTAGCTCGGCTATTGGCCGCAGGGTTTATCGTGGAGGTCATTCACCCGGAATGACTGGCTAATCCGGTGCTGGTTCTTAAGAAAGACGGCACTTGGCGTATGTGTGTGGACTACACAGACTTGAACAAGGCTTGTCCAGCTGATTCCTTTGCCCTCCCTCGTATTGATCAGATTATTGATGCTACGGCAGGTTGTGACCGTTTGTGTTTTCTGGATGCTTATTCTGGTTATCATCAGATCAAAATGGCAGTTAAGGACAAGGAGAAGACAACTTTTATAACTCCCTTTGGAGCCTTCTGTTATGTCTCTATGCCCTTTGGGCTCAAGAGTGCCCATGCGACTTATCAGCGTTGTGTTCAGAATTGTCTTCATAAGCAGACTGGGCGCAATGTTCATGCATATGTGGATGATATTGTGGTGACGTCCAGGAAGGAGGAAACATTGATAGATGACTTGCGAGAGACTTTTGACAACCTCCGGGTTTATAAGATGATGCTTAATCCGGACAAATGTGTCTTTGGTGTTCCGGCAGGCAAGCTCTTGGGTTTTCTGGTGTCTAACAGGGGCATTGAGGCTAATCTGGAGAAGATCACAGCTATCACCTCTCTGGCTAAACCGGCATGTATCAATGACGTTCAGCGTCTGGCGGGCCGGATTGCGGCTTTGAGCCGGTTTATCAGTCGTCTTGGGGAGAAGGCTATCCCTTTATATCAGATGCTAAAGAAAACAGATGACTTTGTCTGGAGCGATGCGGCTGATAAAGTGTTTGAGGATTTGAAGAGATAGTTAGCTGAACTGCCAGTCCTTGCGGCTCCAGTCGATAAAGAGCCCTTATTGCTATATGTGGCTGCTAATGCCCGGGCTGTTAGTGTGGCTATTGTTGTGGAGCACAAGGAGGCTGGAAAGGAGAATCTGGTTCAACGGCCGGTTTATTATATAAGTGAGGTGCTTATCGAATCGAAGCAGAGGTATCCGCATTGGCAGAAGCTGGTGTATGGGGTTTTTATGGCAAGCCGGAAGCTCAAACATTATTTTCAAGGTCATCCTATCACAGTGGTTAGTTCAGCCCCTTTGGGAGATATCATCCAAAACAGGGAGGCGACTGGCCGGATTGCCAAGTGGGCTATTGAGCTTGGACCTCACGGGCTCAAATATACACCTCGCACAGCGATAAAATCTCAAGCACTCATGGATTTCATCAATGATTGGACAGAGTTGCAGGCACGAGAGGAAAAGGCAGACAACACTTATTAGACTATTCACTTTGATGGGTCCAGGCAATTGGAGGGCTCGGGGGCTGGAGTTATATTAATTTCCCCACAAGGTGACACGTTTTGTTATGTTCTCCGTTTAATGTTCCCTTGTACTAACAATGCAGCTGAGTATGAGGCCTCACTCCATGGTCTTCGGATGGCTAAGGAGATGAACTTAAGCCGGGTTAAGTGCTTCGGTGATTCGGACCTGGTGGCTCAGCAGGTATCTGGCACTTGGGATTCTAAGGATCCACTCATGGCTGCATATCGATGGGAGGGGGACACAGTGGCTGGTCATTTCAAAGGTTATCAAGTTGACCATATAGACCGACGAAAGAATGATGCGGCGAACGCTTTAAGTCGTCTAGGCTCTCAGGGTAAACCGGTGCCACCTAATGTCTTTCTCGATGTACTCCATAATTCGTCGGTCAAGATACCAACAGAGGTGGAGTTGGCTATTCCTGACCCGGAGGCCCAGTTGGTGGCGGCTTTGCATGTTATACTGGATTGGACAGTCCCGTATCTGGCTTACATGAACAGGGGCAAGGTGCCAGATGATGAAACCTTGGCCCGGCAGATAATCCGGCAATCCAAGTCAATGACCATTATCAATGGTGAGCTACATCACTACAGCGTCACAGGAGCAATTCATCGTTGTGTGTCTCCTCAAGAGGGTTGTGAAATTTTGCGAGAAATGCACGAAGGAGATTGTGGTCACCATGCCGGTTCGAAGTCCTTGGTGGCTAAGGCTTTTCGTCACGGCTTCTACTGGTTGACGGCTCATGCTGATGCTGAGGATTTAGTAAAAAGGTGTGACGGTTGTCAGAAATTTGCACGCCGCACTCATGTTCTGTCTCAGGAGTTGAGAATGATTCCAATCACTTGGTCATTTGCAACTTGGGGCTCGATATGGTTGGACCTTTTAAGAGATCCAAAGACAAAAAGACCCACCTATTGGTGGCGGTTGACAAATTTACCAAGTGGGTAGAGGCAGAGCCAGTCAGTAAGTGTGATGCAAACACGGCGGTTCAATTCATCAAAAAGGTGATATTCATGTTTTGTTTTCCACACAACATTATAACTGATAATGGTAGTAATCTATCCAAAGGTGCTATGGAGGAATTTCGTCAACGTGAGCACATCCGGCTTGATGTAGCGTCAGTGGCTCACCCCCAGTCTAATGGTCAAGCAGAGAGGGAAAATCAAGAAATTTTGAGAGGTATCAAACCTTGGCTTATGGTCCCTTTAAAGTGGACGCCGGGTTGTTGGATGGAGGAGTTACCTTCTGTGTTATGGAGTATCCACACCACACCAAACAGATCGACGGGTTACACGCCTTTCTTCATGGTTTATGGAGCAGAGGCGGTTCTTCCTAGTGACATCCGTCATGACTCGCCCCGGGTGGTGGCTTTCGTTGAAGCTGAGAATGAGAAAGCACGTTAGGACTCACTGAACCTGTTAGATGAGGAGCGTGATTTAGCAGCAGCACGTTCGGAGATTTATCAACAAGATCTCCGACGTTATCACAGCCGCCGGGTTAAGACCAAAACTTTTCAAGAAGGCGATCTGGTGCTCCGGCTCATCCAGGATCAGATTGATATGCACAAGTTATCCCCACCTTGGGAAGGACCTTTTGTGGTCAGCAAAAACTTGCACATCGGGTCATACTACCTTATCGATGTTCGAGAGCATAAAGACTCACGCAAATCAGAGGAGGAGACCCAGTGGCCATGGAACATAGCTCTTCTTTAGCCTTACTATACTTGAGCCACAGGCTCTTCTTATGTACATACTTATGACAATGTATATATATTATATAATAAACCGAAGCCTCAGCTAAAGAGGGGTCTCTGTTCTTTTTACATCATGTGTGGTTCCATGGGGGCTTCTACATACAAAGTGGAGTTCTATTAACCCGGCCTATAAAGCCACACAGATATAAAGAAAATCACTAGGGGGCTTGGTCATATCCGAACCATAGCTACACCTCTTGATCGGCTTAAGACCAAAAAGGGAAATCACTAGGGGTCTTGGTTGTATTTACACCATAGCTACACCTTTTGATAGGCTTAAAGCCAAAAGGAAATTATGTGGAACCAAAGAGAGTCTGTTGCATAAAGCGCAACTCAAACATAGGTAACCACTGAGCGTAGCTCAAATATTACTTGGGGGCTCCTTGCTTCTCAAAGAACAATGAGCTTGCACCCTTGTAATAGGCTATCAAGCCAGGCTTGGAAGCCAGGTGTATTCACCTAAAACCCTGGGTTATCCTGCCTCTTTAAGTAAGCCACTCCGTCCAGGTAAACCTAGTATGACCCATCGAACGTTTGACAAGTCAATCTCATAGACCCTAAACTTGTCAAAGTTAAAATGGTGATTGGTTAAAGATTGAGGTCCATCTTAAAAGGCTTTGCAAAATGGTTTAACTCAGCGACTTGGCAGCCCATGAAAAGCCTCGATTTAGGGCCTGATAGCCCATGAAAAGCCTTGCATATTTCTTTTGGATTTGCTGGTTTTAAACATCTTTTGATTAGGGATTTATGGATATTGTCTGATAAACCGGTGTTTATTACAACCCGGCATGGCTTTCAATGCCCAGTTATTAGTACATGATCAGTGCTAAACCAGCAGTAAGTTGCTCCGATCTGGTTTTGGCTAGAGGTCACCAGCATTATATGAACAAACCGGTGGTTATCATACCCTGGTATGGTTTTTATATGTACCGGCAAGAGGGAAAGGAGTCATCAATACTCCAGATTGGTGTTTTCACCCTTACTATACCAAAAGTTGGTCAGCCAACGAGATATATCACATGTATCATCTATTTCATATCTGGTTATTACAATCTTGGTTCTCTATCCAAGTTATGCATATATTTTTGGGCACATGACCCGTCCAGTGGTAAACCACTAGGACACTTTCAAGTTTTTATGCAGGAACAAAAGCCATAATGGACTATGCATATAACAGCTCCAAAAGGCATGGCAAGTTCTCAGTAACAAGCAAAACAAACATGCTTGGTGGCATGACAGATAAAGTGTTCACACTATCCTATTATAAGGCGCTTTAAACAAGCCCAAATTGAATAATTGTTTTCATAGGAGTGGCAGACTGCAACTGATAAACAGGCTTCCGGTTTATGATTCCTCATTCGGACGGCTTGAAGATTGAGGGTCATCTTGAGCGGTCGCATACTCCTCATCCCTACCCAGTCGCTGGAAATCAGTCGTTGACCAATCGATTCCAGTTAAGGCTTGAAAAATGGCTTCTTAATGAATAAGGTTGGAAGGGTCAATGTCAGGAGCGTAAGTATGCTTACGGATTGGCGGAACAAGATCTTCTACATTATGAATCAGTGCGGGCTGTCTTTTCCCTTCAGCATCATAAACCGGTTGAAAATGAGATAGATCTATGTCGTCCGCTAATTTGCTTGCTATAGGCCGCATCTCCTTTGTCAGCCTTCGGAGATCGTCATTATTGAAATCTGAACCGTCTTCCTTCACACCAGTATAGCCTTTGATGATATCTGCCGGTTCCAGATCTGGAATCCACGCTTTGGCCCGGATTAGCGCGGTCAGTGCACCTGACCTTGTGGCTGATCTCTTCAGTTCATCCAACCGGGCAAGTAGCATGGCCAGCTTTTCGATGGTTTCTTTTATTAGCGTTGGAGGAGGCTTGTTATAAGCTGCCATGCAAATCGCCCGCTGGGATCCAGAATACAGTTGTTCTATCAAAGTATAGGCCGCTTTAAGCTTCATCCGCATGTTGGAGCCCAGATGGGTAATGCAGGTCCCTGTCATGGTAAAACATCAGTAAAACGGCTATGGATAAGATATTATGAATTGGAAAAACTTCATATGACGACTCACCAAATACAACAGAGGTCATGGCATTAATCTGCCATTTTAATCCGGTCAGTTCTTCAACCACCGGCTTCAGGGCTGCCTCTGCGTCTTCGGCCTTCTTTGTTAAACCGGCCTTCTCTGTCTCCCAGTCTGCACGCTCTTTGTTAAAGGTTTCTTTCAGTTTCTCCATGGCTGCTAAGGCATTTGTCAACTCTTCCTTGGCCTTGGAAGCCTCTGCTTGCTGAGATTTGACGTTCTCATGAAGGTCAGCGGTTTGAGCATCCCTTTTACTCAGTTCGGCCTGCAAAGGCAAGATATATCATTCATGGGCTATGTATATTTGAAGTACCAAGCGTATAACAAGTTATGCACTTTGTACTTGGGGGCTAATGCCTATTGGCTCTATCATCAGAAATTTTTGCAAAGTCCCAAGTACAATGCACGCATTATCCTTGACACTTGGGGGCTAATGTACATCTGTTCAAAGTTGAAGCATTGATTCAAGACCCGGTTTACCTTGGAAACATAAACTGGCCCTTGGGGGCTACACAAATGAAAACTACAGGCATACAACAATTAAGTACCTGTTTATTTCACATGATTACCTGACATATGGAGCATAAGCGTGCAATAATTGAGATATTACAAAGTCCCGATTGATGATTTCTATCATAAACCGGCCCTTGGGGGCTACTAGAGTTGGTATTTATAATTGGACTTAAGAAAGGAATAGGTATGTCAATACCTCATAGCGCTCCTTCATTAGATTCACCAGACCGGCTTCGTAATCACGATTTGAGTGCAGACGGTTTAGGAAACCCGAGTGGAGTTCTTGAGCACTAAGATGGGCACAGCTGGATAAATCAGTGCTCCATTTGCCTTTCTCCATAGTAGCACGCTCTTCCTTGGCACTATGTTTTGCCAAAATAATAGGATGGCCAGGAGAGGTGTGACTGTCGGTGTTCTGGGAATGGGGGTCCCCAGACTTGCCTGCCTGTGGCCTGCGGTGTGGCTGAGCCTGTAGGCCGTACGACCCATCTTCACCAGCAAAGCATCCAAGACCCTCGCGAGGGTCCAAGCCTCGCGAGGAGGACGACGCAAGGCCTCCTCGGGAGTGGCCTAGCCAGGAAGGCTCATGAGGAGCCGAGATATCAAGGCGGGGCAAACCTCACGAGACCCTGGTGATGTGAGCCATGACGCACGGCACTAGGCGGGCGCCAGCGCGTGCAGCGTCCTTTGTTTCCTCTTTGGTGCTAAGGAGGCCAGTGCAGGCGAGGAGTACCGAGGCATGAGGAAAAGGTTGCTATATTGGTGCAACGAGACCAAGACCAGGAGGACGGCAAGACGGAGGTCATCGTGGAGCCCAAGACGGCGTCACCACCAGAGCCTTTGGCAGGCGAAGACCACTTTTGTTAGGATAGCTTGTACTAGCTGTCCCCCTTCGAATTAGCCCACCATTGTTGGCTCCCTTCCCGCTCGATATTTGGAAGAGGACCAGGGCCTATATAAGTAGAGCTAGCCACCATAGTAGAGGCATCATATCCTAGCTTGATCCAACCCGACCAGAGCCTACTCACAAGAACACCTCAACCTCAGGAGGCCGTTCTTCCCTTGTACTGTTCATCACCAGCCCTAGACGCAATCCACCACCAACACACTGGAGTAGGGTATTACAACACAACGGTGGCCCGAACCAGTATAAATCTTGTGTCTTTCTGTGTTGCGACTTCGTCGAGTTCGTCCGCGAGATCTTAGTGAGCTAGGGCAAAGATTGGTGGGAAGGAAAGACTTCGCGCACACCCCATTGTTCGAACCTTAAGGGTTTGCCGGAACCCCACATCCGACATTTGGCACGCCAGGTAGGGGTGCGCCGTAGCCTTCCTTCCATCAGTTCGTCATTCCATCGCTGCATTGTCTCCATGGCGGACGCACGCCGTGCTCGAGCTGAGCGTGGGGCTTCCCTCACTGCCCGCGTCGCTCAGACGGCTCCCGTCGGCGGGACACATCGCCGTTCTCCGTCCCCCGCCGCCAACGCTGCCGCCGGCCCGGCGGGCAACGAGCAGCAGTCATCCTCGCTGCATCCTTCAGTGCGGCAGGACGGCCGCACCGCCACTCCATCGCTGACCCCTGCCGGTTCTTCGTCTCACGCGCACCGCGCTCCCATGCAGGCACGGGCCGCGCTCCTCATAGGGAACGAGCTCCTGCGCTACCGCCCCATCGACGACCTCTATGAGGAGTGGCTCGAACGCGTCGCCGATCTTGTTCGTGCTGCGGGGGGCTCTCCAGCGCCGTCCCACTCTCTGCCTCCCCCTCAACCAGCCGTGGGCGACGGGGCTCATGGCGCGCCTCCACCACCTCAGCCCCAAGACGTCGCCTTAGCTCCAAGGCGCGCGGCGTCGTGACGTGAACCGCTGCGCCCGGCACCCGCACGCGAAAAGAGAAGCTGCCAAGAAATTCCGCAGCCGCGAGAAGCTGCACCTGCGCTCCCTGTGCCACCTCTCAGGACCAGCGCCCGCTCCAGGGTGCCTCCCTCCATCGCATAGGAAGGCGCCCCTGGCGCCCTCCTCAGGCGGGGCTCGGGGGCTCTCTTGTGGAGGGCCTCAGACATTTCCATCCTCACGAGGGAGGCGCTTGGGCACCACTTGGAAGCGTGCTTCGCGTCACGTGACCCTCAGGAGAGCATAGGGCAAGGAGTGCCTACCACTCAGGAGTTCATCGCCAAGACCATCCAGGAACTGCAAGGAGCAAGAGCCATGCGCGGCGACGGCCACCCACAAGGCGCAGCTCCGCATTCTGGCGAGGATGCTGGGCTGCGTGTCTGCATCAACACCCCAGGGCTCAACAGGGCCGCATCTCAGGAGCGTTTCTGGCCTTCGTGCGTGGGCCGCTGCGAGGGCCCGCCGCACAGCTACGTTCGTATGCCCTTTGGCTTGCCGAGCGTGGTGTCGGCCTATCAGCGCAACATGCGACGTGTCCTGGCGGCTCAGGAAGCTAGGTACCACGCCGTTTTGCAGGAGATGGACGCGGTCTTTAGGGAACCTGATACGTCCATTTTGCATCATGCTTTTATACCAATATTTATTGCATTATGAGCTGTTATTACACAATATGTCACAATACTTATGCCTATTCTCTCTTATTTTACAAGGTTTACATAAAGAGGGAGAATGCCGGCAGCTGGGATTCTGGGCTGGAAAAGGAGCAAATATTAGAGACCTATTCTGCACAGCTCCAAAAGTCCTAAAACTTCATGGAAGATTTTTTCCAAATATATAAAAAATAATGAGAGCAAGAACTTCACCAGGGGGGCCACACCCTGCCCACGTGGGTGGGGGGCGTGCCCTACCCCCTGGGCGCGCCCCCTACCTTGTGGGCCCCCTGGTGGCCCTCCGGTAGCCATCTTCTGCTATATGGAGTGTTTTGATGGAAAAAAATCATAAGCCATCTTCTTGGACGAAACTCCGCCGCCACGAGACGGAACCTTGGTGGAACCAATCTAGGGCTCTGGCGGAGCTGTTCTGCCGGGGAAACTTCCCTCCCGGAGGGGGAAATCATCGCCATCGTCATCACCAACGCTCCTCTCATCGGGAGAGGGCAATCTCCATCAACATCTTCATCAGCACCATCTCATCTCAAAACCCTAGTTCATCTCTTGTATCCAATTCTTGTCTCCAAGTCCGGGATTGGTGCTAGTAGGTTGCTAGTAGTGTTAATTACTCCTTGTAGTTGATGCTAGTTGGTTTAATTGGTGGAAGATCATATGTTCAGATCCTATATGCATATTAATACCCCTCTGATTATGAACATGTTTATGCTTTGTGAGTAGTTACTTTTGTTCCTGAGGACATGGGAGAAGTCTTGCTATTAGTAGTCATGTGAATTTGGTATTCGTTCGATATTTTGATGAGATGTATGTTGTCTCTCCTCTAGTGGTGTTATGTGAACGTCGACTACATGACACTTCACCATTATTTGGGCCTAGAGGAAGGCATTGGGAACTAATAAGTAGATGATGGGTTGCTAGAGTGACAGAAGCTTAAACCCTAGTTTATGCGTTGCTTCGTAAGGGGCTGATTTGGATCCATATGTTTCATGCTATGGTTAGGTTTACCGTAATACTGTTGTTGTAGTGGGATGCTTGTCCAAGTAAGGGCAGCACCCAAGCACCGGTCCACCCACATACCAAATTACCAAAGTACCAAATGCGAATCATATGAACGTGATGAAAACTAGCTTGACGATATTCCCATGTGTCCTCGGGAGCGCTTTACATCATATAAGAGTTTGTCCAGGCTTGTCCTTTTCTACAAAAAGTATTGGGCCACCTTGCTGCACCTTATTTACTTTTGTTACTTGTTGCTCGTTACAAATTATCTTATCACAAAACTATGTGTTACCACTTATTTCAGTACTTGCAGAGAATACCTTGCTGGAAACCGCTTATCATTTCCTCCTGCTCCTCGTTGGGTTCGACACTCTTACTTATCGAAAGGACTACGATTGATCCCCTATACTTGTGGGTCATCAAGACTCTTTTCTGGCGCCGTTGCCGGGGAGTGAAGCGCCTTTGGTAGGTGGAATTTGGTAAGGAAATTTTTTTTATAGTGTGCTGAAATTTACTGTCACTTGTTACCATGGAAAGTAATCCTCTGAGGGGCTTTTTTGGGGTATCTTCACCCCCACCAGTAGAGCAAAGAGTTTCTGCTCAACCTACTGAACCTACTGAAAATGAAAATGAAAATTAAAATGCTTGCTTTGAACTTCCTGCGGATATGATAGAAAAACTGCTAGCTAATCCTTTTTTAGGAGATGGAACAAAACATCGTGATGAACATCTGATATATGTGGATGAAGTTTGTGGATTATTTAAGCTTGCAGGTGTACCCTGATAACCCACAAGTATAGGGGATCGCAAGAGTTTTCGAGGGTAAAGTATTCAACCCAAATTTATTGATTCGACACAAGGGGAGCCAAAGAATACTCTCAAGTATTAGCAGCTGAGTTGTCAATTCAACCACACCTGGAAACTTAATATCTGCATCAAAGTGTTTAGTAGCAAAGTAATATGATAGTAGTGGTAACGGTATCAAAAAGTAACAGTAGTAAAAGCAATGTTTTTGGTATTTTGAAGTGATGATAGCAATAGCAACGGGAAAGTGAATAAGCGAAGAACAATATGTGGAAAGCTCATAGGCAATGGATCAGTGATGGAATTATGTCGGATGCGGTTCATCATGTAACAATCATAACCTAGGGTGACACAGAACTAGATCCAGTTCATTGATATAATGTAGGCATGTATTCCGAATATAGTCATACGTGCTTATGGAAAGGAACTTGCATGGCATGTTTTGTCCTACCCTCCCGTGGCAGCGGGGTCCTTATGGAAACTAAGGGATATTAAGGCCTCCTTTTAATAGAGAACCGGAACAAAGCATTAACACATAGTGAATACATGAACTCCTCAAACTACGGTCATCACCGGTAAGTATCCTGATTATTGTCACTTCGGGGTTAACGGATCATAACACATAATAGGTGACTATAGACTTGCAAGATAGGATCAAGAACACTCATATATTGATGAAAACATAATAGGTTCAGATCTGAATCATGGCACTCGGGCCCTAGTGACAAGCATTAAGCATAGCAAAGTCATGGCAACATCAATCTTAGAACATAGTGGACACTAGGGATCAAACCCTAACAAAACTAACTCGATTACATGTTAGATCCCATCCAACCCATCACCGTCCAGCAAGCCTATGATGGAATTACTCACGCACGATGGTGCGCATCATGAAATTGGTGATGGAGGACGGTTGATGATGATGATGGAGACGGATTCCCCTCTCCGGAGCCCCGAACGGACTCCAGATCAGCCCCTCGAGAAGTTTTAGGGCTTGGCGGCGGCTCCATATCGTAAAACGCGATGATTTCTTCTCTCTGTTTTTTCTCCCCGAAACTCAATATAGGAGTTGGAGTTGGAGTCGGAGAGGCAACAGGGGGCCCACGAGGTAGGGGGCATGCCCTAGGGGGGCAGGCGCGCCCCCCACCCTCGTGGAGAAGTGGTGGGCCCCCTGGCCTTCATCTTTTGCAGGTATTTTTCTTATTTTCTGAAAAGTGGCTCCGTGAAGTTTCAGGTCATTCCGAGAACGTTTACTCCTCCACATAAATAACACCATGGTAATTCTGCTGAAAACATCGTCAGTCCGGGTTAGTTCCATTCAAATCATGCAAGTTAGAGTCCAAAACAAGGGCAAAAGTGTTTGTTAAAGTAGATACGTTGGAGACGTATCAACTCCCCCAAGCTTAAACCTTTGCTTGTCCTCAAGCAATTCAGTTGATAAACTGAAAGTGATAAAGAAAAACTTTTACAAACTCTATTTGCTCTTGTTGTTGTAAATATGTAAACCAGCATTCAAGTTTTCAGCAAAGATTATAACTAACCACATTCACAATAACGCATAGGTCTCAAGTTTACTCATATCAATAGCATAATCAACTAGCGAGCCATAATAATAAATCTCGGATGACAACACTTTCTCAAAACAATCATAATATGATATAACAAGATGGTATCTCGCTAGCCCTTTCTAAGACCGCAAAACATAAATCCAGAGCACCTTTAAAGACCAAGGACTGACTAGACATTGTAATTCATGGTAAAAGAGATCCAGTCAAGTCAGACTCAATGTAAACTAACAGTAATGAATGCAAATGACAGCGGTGCTCTCCATCTGGTGCTTTTTAATAAGAGGATGATGACTCAGCATAAAAGTAAATAGATAGGCCCTTCGCAGAGGGGAGCAGGGATTTGTAGAGGTGCCAGAGCTTGGTTTTGAAACAGAGGTGAATAATATTTTGAGCGGTATACTTCCATTGTCAACATAACAACCAAGAGATGGCGATATCTTCCATGCTACACACATTATAGGCGGTTCCCAAACAGAATGGTAAATTTTATACTCCCCCTTCCACCAACAAGCATCAATCCATGGCTTGCTCGAAACAATGAGTGCCTCCAACTAACAAGAGTCCCAGGGGGAGTTTTGTTTGCAATTATTTTGATTTAGTTTGCATAAAGCATGGGACTGGGCATCCCGGTGACCAGCCATTTATCTCATGAGTGAGGAGCAGAGTCCACTCCTCTTGAGAATAACCCACCTAACATGGAAGATACAAACAGCCCTAGTTGATACATGAGCTATTCGAGCATACAAAACAGGATATTTATTTGAAGGTTTAGAGTTTGGCACATACAAATTTACTTGGAACGGCAGGTAGATACCGTATATAGGTAGGTATAGTGGACTCATGAGGAATAACTTTGGGGTTTAGGGAGTTTGGATGCACAAGCAGTATTCCCGCTTAGTACAGGTGAAGGCTAGCAAAAGACTGGGAAGCGACCAGCTAGAGAGCGACAACAGTCATGAACATGCATTAAAATTAATCAACACCGAATGCAAGCATGAGTAGGATATAATCCACCATGAATATAAATATCGTGAAGGCTATGTTGATTTTGTTTCAACTACATGCGTGAACATGTGCCAAGTCAAGTCACTTAAATCATTCAGAGGAGGATACCACCCTATCATACCACATCATAACTATCTCAATAGCATGTTGGCATGCAAGGTAAACCATTATAACTCATAGCTAATCAAGCATGGCACAAGAAACTATGATCTCTAGTTGTCATTGCAAACATGTTTATTCATAATAGGCTGAATCAGGAACGATGAACTAATCATATTTACAAAAACAAAAGAGGTCGAGTTCATACCAGCTTTTCTCATCTCAGCCAGTCTATCATATATCATCATAATTGCCTTTCACTTGCACGGCCGAATAGTGTGAATAATAATAGTGCACGTGCATTGGACTAAGCTGGAATCTGCAGGCATTCAATAAACAAGAGAAGACAAGGCAATATGGGCTCTTTTGTTAGATAAACAATAATGCATATAAGGGCCATTTCAACAATTAATTATGGTCTTGTCCTATCGACCCCCAAAGAAAAGACAAGAAATAAAACTATTTACACGGGAGAGCTCCCAACAAGCAAAAGAAGAACATGAAATATTTTTGGGTTTCTTTTTAATTACTACTACAAACATGGAAATTAAACTGATTAAAAGCTACAACTAATTTTTTGGTTTTTCTTAAGGTTTATTAAACACACAAGAAGAAAGCATAAAAAGGAAAATAAACTAGCATTGATGATACAATGAAAAAGTATGAGCACCGACATCTAGCAATGAGTGTGTGAACATAAATGTAATGTCGGTGGGAAATACGTACTCCCCCAAGCTTAGGCTTTTGGCCTAAGTTGGTCTATGGCCACGGCTGGCTTGTCAGATATCCATAATAGTAGTTGGGGTCGTACTGAGATGCGGCGGCTATCGTCTGCTGAGCTGGAGCGTGGCGACGAGCGGCCTCCGCTCTCCTCTCGTACTCATTTGCCTCCACTCTGGTAATGGTATATCTTCCTCTTGCCTGATAATCAAAGAAGGCAGGAGCAGGGAGAGTAATATGGACAGCACGACGTCTGTCAAAGATTAGTCGATACTGGAGAGGTGATTCATTCCTCTCAACAAACTAGTAGTGAACCATAGCATTAAAGTCTAGGTAAGCAGGTGGTAATTCAATATCATCTTCGCGTATGGCTACACCAAGAAAATTAGCTATGCGGATTGCATAAATTCCTCCAAAGAAATCTCCATTAAATCTATTAAGATGAAACCTACGTGCAACAATGGCTCCCAAATTATATGATTTGTCTCCTAACACAGCACTCCTAAGAATACTAATATCGGAGACACACATGTGACATGCCTCATCTTTACCATTAATGCATCTACCTATGAAGAGTGCAAAATAATGTATAGCAGGAAAGTGAATGCTCCCTATGGTAGCTTGTGTAATATCTCTAGATTCTCCCACAGTTATGCTAGCAAGAAAATCCCTAAATTCAGATTTGTGAGGATCCCTTATACTACCCCATTGTGGAAGTTTGCAAGCAGTGGTAAAATCCTCTAAGACCATAGTGTAAGATTTATCATAATGATCAAACAAGACAGTTGGAGAATTACGTGAAGTTGAAAATTCAAACCTCCTCACAAAGGTACTGGTGAGGTTGTGATACTGGCTGCACTTCTCTTCCTCGAAGCTCACAAGATCAGCGTTACGCAAATATGCGTTGAATTCTTCCTTAATTCCTGCTCGATCCATAAAGTTCTCAGAAGTCCATTCACAAGGACACACTGGAGCGTCTCTTGGTGGCTCGTCATCAGCATCACGCATTGCAAGCCTGGGTCCTTGCTTCCTTGAAGAACCACCTTGGAACATTTTCCTAAGCATATTTCTTCCTCGGAAAAATTCTGAAATTTTTTAGTAACTTCAAAATAAAAGTAAACCAAACTCAATAATATTGATAGCAACTACTCCTACAAGTGCCAAGGACCTATATCATGCATCAAAACTACTTTTGACCATATAAATTTGACATGCAAGCTCAAGAACAGGGTCACATAAGCAGCAAAATTTTGCAATGAATAAAGCACTAGAACAAAAACTAATTGGACCAATGGAGGAGTCACATACCAAGGAACAATCTCCCCAAGCAGTTTTGTGAGAGGTGCTTTGAGCAAGGAGATCGAAGATGGCAGCAAAACGAGCTTGGACTCGGGTTTGAGCTGGTTATTCGTGTTTGTGGGAGGAAGAAGATGTGTATGGGTGAAAGGATAAGTGGAGGAGGGCCACCATGGGCCCACGAGGCAGGGGGCACGCCCAGGGGGTAGGGCGTGCCCTCCACCCTCGTGGGCAGGTGGTTGGCCCCCCTGCTGTGTTCTGAGTGCCAAATATTCTCAAATATTCTAGAAAAAATCATATTTAAATTTCAGGGCATTTGGAGAACTTTTATTTTTGAGGTATTTTTGTATTGCACGGATAATCAGATAATAGACAGAAAATATTTATTTTTATTTTATTTAATATAAATATCCAAAAGTAAAAGTGGGGTACAGAAGGTTGTGCCTTCTAGTTTCATCCATCTCATGATCATGAAAAGGAATCCTCTAACAAGGTTAATCAAGTCTTGTTAACGAACTCATTCCGAATAACATGGAACCGGAGAAATTTCGAGTAACACTATGTTACCTCAGCGGGGATATGCACATCCCCAATATTAAGAATATCATATTTCTTCTTGATAGTAGGAATAGGAAATTCAAAACCTCCAAATATAATCGATGGAATTTTTCCAATAGAGTTAACACTATGAACTTGAGGTTGTTTCCTCAGAAAGTGTACCGTATGCTCATTGCCATTAACATGAAAAGTGACATTGCATTTAGTGCAATCAATAACAGCCCCTGCAGTATTCAAAAAGGCTCTTCCAAGAATAATAGACATACTATCGTCCTCGGGAATATCAAGAATAACAAAGTCCGTTAAAATAGTAATGTTTGCAACTACAATAGGCACATCCTCACAAATACCAACAAATATAGCAGTTGATTTATCAGCCATTTGCAAAGATATTTCAGTAGGTGTCAACTTGTTCAAATCAAGTCTACGATATAAAGAGAGAGGCATCAAACTAACACCGGCTCCAAGATCACATAAAGCAGTTTTAACATAATTTCTTTTAATAGAGCATGGTATAGTGGGTACTCCTAGATCTCCAAGTTTCTTTGGTATTCCACCCTTAAAAGTATAATCAGCAAGCATGGTGGAAATGTCAGCTTTCAGTATCTTTCTTTTATTTGTAATAATATCTTTCGTGTACTTAGCATAAGGATTGGTTTTGAGCATATCAGTTGATCGCATACGCAAAAAGATAGGTCTAATCATTTCAGCAAAGCGCTCAAAATCCTCATCATCCCTTTTCTTGGATGGTTTGGTAGGAAAAGGCCTGGGTTTCTGAACCCATGGTTCTCTTTCTTTACCATGTTTCCTAGCAACAAAGTCTTTTTTATCATAACGTTGATTCTTTGATTGTGGGTTATCAAGATCAACATCAGGTTCCATTTCTACATCATTATCATTACTAGGTTGAGCATCATCTTGAACATTATCATTACCATTACCACTAGTTTCAGGTTCATTACCAGATTGAGTTTCAACATCAGAAATAGAAATATCATTTGGATTCTTAGGTATTTCAACAATAGGATCACTGGAAGCATGCAAAGTCCTATCATTTTTCTTTTTCTTCTTTTTAGAAGGACTAGGTGCATCTATTTTATTTCTCTAAGAGTCTTGCTCAATTCTCTTAGGGTGGCCTTCAGGATACAAAGGTTCCTGAGTCATTCTACCAGTTCTAGTAGCCACTCTAACAGCACTATCATTATCCTTACTATTCAATTCATTGAGCAAATCATTTTGAGCATTAAGTACTTGTTCTACTTGAGTGGTAACAATAGAAGGAAGTTTACTAATAAGTTTAAGTTCACCTTTTACATTAGCCATATAATCACCCAAGTGTTCAAGCATATTTGAATTGTATTTAAATTGACTACCAAAATAAGCATTAAAATCTTCTTGTTTAGCCATAAATTTATCAAACTCATCTAAGCATGGGCTAGCAAATTTAGTAAATGGGATTTCAGCTTTATCATATCTGTAGAGAGAATTTACCTTTACTACCCGTGTCGGGTTATCAAGACCATGAGTTTCTTCAATAGGTAAAGGATTAAGATTATATGTTTCTTCAACAGGCGGTAAATTAAGACCATGTATTTCTTCAATAGGAGGTAAATTCTTAACATCTTTAGCTTTAATACCCTTTTCTTTTATAGATTTCTTTGCCTCTTGCATATCTTCAGGACTGAGAAATAGAATACCCCTCTTCTTCAGAGTTGGTTTAGGAATAGGCTCAGGAATTGGCTCTGGAGGTGTCAAATTATTTTCATTTGTCAACATATTATTCAATAGAATTTCAGCTTCATCCGGTGTTCTTTCCCTGAAAACAGAACCAGCACAACTATCCAGGTAATCTCTGGAGGCATCGGTTTGTCCACTATAAAAGATATAAAGTATTACATTTTTCTTAAGAGGATGATCAGGCAAAGCATTAAGTAATTGGAGAAGCCTCCCCCAAGCTTGTGGGAGACTCTCTTCTTCAATTTGCACAAAATTATATATATATCCCTTAAAGCAGCTTGTTTCTTATGAGCAGGGAGATATTTAGCAGAGAAGTAATAAATCATATCCTGGGGACTACGCACACAACCAGGATCAAGAGAATTAAACCATATCTTAGCATCACCCTTTAATGAGAACGGAAATATTTTGAGGATGTAAAAGTAACGAGTTCTCTCATCCTTAGTGAACAGGGTGGCTATATCATTCAATTTAGTAAGATGTGCCACAACAGTTTAAGATTCATAACCATGAAAAAGATCAGATTCAACCAAAGTAATTATATCAGGATCAATAGAGAATTCATAATCCTTATCGGTAACACAGATAGGTGAAGTAGCAAAAGCAGGGTCAGGTTTCATTCTAGCATTTAGAGATTGCTTACTCCATTTAGCTAATAACCTTTTGAGTTCATTTCTCTTTCTGCAAGCTAAAATAGCGAAAGAAGCTTCTTGATCAAAAACATAACCCTTAGGAATAACAAGTGATTCTTCATCATTACTTTCATCAGTATCATCAGATTCAATATTTTCAATTTCTCTAGCCCTAGCAATTTGTTCATCAAGAAAATCACTAAGTGGCACAGTAGTATCAGGCATAGAGGTAGTTTCATCATAAATATCATGCATAGCAGAAGTGGCATCATCAATAACATGCGACATATCAGAACGAATAGCAGAAGCAGGTGTAGGTGTCGCAAGCTTACTGAAAACAGAAGGCGAATCAAGTGCAGAGCTAGATGTCAGTTCCTTACCTCCCCTCGTAGTTGAGGGATAGATCTTGGTTTTTGGATCTCTTAAGTTCTTCATAATGATAAGCTAATATATATCCCAAGTGACTCAAAGAATAGAGCTATGCTCCCCGGCAACGGCGCCGGAAAATAGTCTTGATAACCCACAAGTATAGGGGATCACAACAGTTTTCGAGGGTAAAGTAGTCAACCCAAATTTATTGATTCGACACAAGGGGAGCCAAAGAATACTCTCAAGTATTGGCAGCTGAGTTGTTAATTCAACCACACCTGGAAACTTAATATCTGCAGCAAAGTGTTTAGTAGCCAAGTAATATGATAGTAGTGGTACGCTAGCAAAAAGTAACAATAGTAAAAGCAATGTTTTTGGTATTTTGTAGTGATGATAGCAATGGCAACGGGAAAGTAAATAAGCAAAGAACAATATATGGAAAGCTCGTAGGCAATGGATCAGTGATGGAGAATTATGCCGTATGCGGTTCATCATGTAACAGTCATAACCTAGGGTGACACAGAACTAGCTCCAGTTCATTGATATAATGTAGGCATGTATTCCGAATATAGTCATACGTGCATATGGATAAGAACTTGCATGACATCTTTTGTCCTACCCTTCCGTGGCAGCGGGGTCCTTACAGAAACTAAGGGATATTAAGGCCTCCTTTTAATAGAGAACTGGAACAAAGCATTAACACATAGTGAATACATGAACTCCTCAAACTACGGTCATCACCGGTAAGTATCCCGATTATTGTCACTTCGGGGTTAACGGATCATAAATCATAATACGTGACTATAGACTTGCAAGATAGGATCAAGAACACTCATATATTAATGAAAACATAATAGGTTCAGATCTGAAATCGTGGCACTAGGGCCCTAGTGACAAGCATTAAGCATAGCAAAGTCATAGCAACGTCAATCTCAGAACATAGTGGACACTAGGGATCAAACCCTAACAAAACTAACTCGATTACATGATGGATCCCATCCAACCCATCACCCTCCAACAAGCCTACGATGGAATTACTCACGCAGGGCGGTGAGCATCATGAAATTGGTGATGGAGCATGTTTGATGATGACGATGGCGACGGATTCCCCTCTCCGGAGCCCCGAACGGACTCCAGATCAGGCCCCCGAGAGGTTTTAGGGCTTGCGGCGGCTTCGTATCGTAAAACGTGATGATTTCTTCTCTCTGATTTTTTCTCCCCGAAACTCAATATATGGAGTTGGATTTGGAGTCGGAGAGGCAACAGGGGGCCCACGAGGTAGGGGGCGCGCCCTAGGGGGCAGTCGCGCCCCCCACCCTCGTGGAGAGGTGGTGGGCCCCCTGGCCTTCATCTTTTGCAGGTATTTTTCTTATTTTCCGAAATGTGGCTCCGTGAAGTTCCAGGTCATTCCGAGAATGTTTACTCCTGCACATAAATAACACCATGGTAATTCTGCTGAAAATAGCGTCAGTCCAGGTTAGTTCCATTCAAATCATGCAAGTTAGAGTCCAAAACAAGGGCAAAAGTGTTTGGAAAAGTAGATACGTTGGAGAAATATCATACCCAGAGATGTTGTTAAGAAGAATGTCTTCCCTTTATCTTTGAGGGGAGATGCATCGACATGGTATAGGCTATGTGATTATATGAGGTCTTGGAATTACAAACGATTGAAATTGGAATTTCATCAGAAGTTTTATCCTATGCACCTTGTTCATCGTGATCTCAATTATATATATAATTTTTGGCCTCGCGAAGGAGAAAGCATCGTTCAAGCTTGGGGGAGGCTTAAATCAATGTTATATTCATGCCCCTATCTTGAGCTCTCAAGAGAAATGATTATTCAAAAAATTTATGCTCGGCTTTCTGGTAACAATCGCACCATGCTTGATACTTCTTATTCTGGCTCTTTTATGATGAAGACTATTGAATTCAAATGGGATTTATTGGAAAGAATTAAACGCAACTCTGAAGATTGGGACCTCGACAATGGTAAAGAGTCAGGTATGACACCTAGTTTTGATTGTGTTAAATCTTTTATGGATACCGATATTTTTCGTAAATTTAGCACTAAATATGGACTTGACTCTGAGATAGTAGCTTCTTTCTGTGAATCTTTTGCTGCCTATGTTGATCTCCCCAAGGAGAAGTGGTTTAAATATCATGCTCCCATAGAAGTAAAAGTAGCTACACCTATTAAAGTTAAAGAAAAGACTATCACTTATAATGATCCTATTGTTCCTACTTCTTTTGTTGAGAAACCACCTTTCCCTGTCAGGATAAAGGATCATGCTAAAGCTTCAACTGTGGTTCGTAAAAGTAATATTAAAACATATACACCTCCTAAGCAAGTTAAAGTTGAACCTAATATTGCTATTGTTAAAGATCTCTTGTCTGATAATATTGATGGGCATGTTATTTATTTCTGTGATGAAACTGCTAAAAATTGCTAAACCCTGTGATAAAGATAAACCTAGACCTGTGGTAGGCATGCCTGTTATTTCTGTTAAAATAGGAGATCATTGTTATCATGGCTTATGTGACATGGGTGCTAGTGCTAGTGCAATACCTTATTCCTTATACAAAGAAGTTATGCATGATATTGAACCTGCTGAGATGGAAGATATTGATGTCACAATTAAACTTGCCAATGCCCAAGTAAGTAATCCCCTGGCTGAACACACTGTCCTTTTCTTTATCATGACATCATTTTGACAAATTTCTCTTTGACCAGGACTGGATAGCAAAGGCGAAGATGATCCGGTGTTCGGCCCCCCTTCCTAAAGGCTTGGACAATCCGGTGCTGGAAAAGATGCTCGAGCCAGCACCTCGTCTAGTGCCCTCAAAGGAAGATGAAGGGGGGAATAAAGAGGGCGAAAGCGGGCTTCCATCGCTACCTATTCTAATCGAAGGAATGAGTGCCTACGCGAGGTAGGATAACCAAGGGGAAGAATCTGACATTATCCCTCCCCGGGGAAGGAAGAGGACTACCTCTGAAGATCCACAAACTAAGGTTTCCAAACGGGAGAAGAAATCTCCGCCAGAGGGTCCTGCCTAGGAGGGTATTCTTGCCGCACAATGTCCGCGCGGGGATCAGCCCTCTACCGAGCTGTAAGTAATCAAAAAGTCCTTAATAGTGAAGATATCCTACCTTGCTTCCGAAGACAATAACCGACGCTTGTAAATTGTACTCCGGATCGCAGCTCTTCTCGACAGAGTTCATCTTTGGGGGATCTTCTTCCGGAGATGATGTAGAGCAAAATGCCTCCCCCGGACTCCCTAGCTCAAGAAGCGGGCGACCTTGAAGTGTCGTCGCGAAGGGTATCTCCGGATCCAATATCGCCGGAAGATAACCCTTTGTCTGCCCGGCATCCCCAGTATCCGGCTCCTGAAGAGAGCGACAGCAAGGGTCTGTATAGTGTGCGGTCGAACATGCTGAAGGATCTTCTGGGGCAAGCTATCGTCTCAGAAGCACATCGTACGCTAATGGGTACGGTAATTGAAAGGATTTCATCCGCCGAAAGCAGTTTGCACGAAGCTTTTATGAGTCTGCTGAAAGGCTTCGAGGTACGTGAAATAGTGTATGCCTTTAACAATATCGCATACGTTAGGTATGCCCATGCAGATTGTAGCCCCTGAGACTTTGGTTGTCGTTGAGAATGGCGGAAAACAGAGGATCATAGTCCCAGGTAATAACCAGACCACCTTTATGTGCAGGTGGTTGAAGCTTCGGTGGCTAGCCGGACTGATGGGTTTGCCGAACTAAAGCGGCAGCTGGATGCGGCAGATGCCGACATCGTGCTTGTCAACAAGCGGCTTGACAAGGCACAGGGTGAGTGATTTTTTTGGTGATCGTCACGTAGTAAGAGCAGCATGATGCCAGTATCTTTAATATGTCGTGACTGCAGATGGAGCTGCCACCGTGGAGACCCTTCGGGCGGAGCTTGCCCGAGCCAAGGAGCAAGCAAGGAGTAGCAATGCGGCCACTTTAAAGGCAGTCGAAGAGTTAAGGGCCGAACAGGCCGCGCATTGCGAGAGCAAGGAAAAAATAGCCAAGATGGATGTAGAATTAAAAGATGCTGCTGACCGTCACTGGCTTCTTGAAGAAGAAGATCGGGCGAAAGCAACGGACCTGGAGAAGGCCCGGGTGGCTGCCAAGGAAGCCCGCTCCAAAATTAGAGCGAGGAAGGAGGAGCTGAATCAAGCTGCAGATATCGTTTCTCGGAAGCCCTTCTTGTTGCGGACTAAGTTCGGGGATCCAAAGTATGCTCCTCTAGACCGGCTATGGAGTTCTGTGGACGAGTACATGGATTTGGCTGCAAGTGCTGCTGATGCAGCCGTGTACTTCAAGGATCAAAAATGTCCTGAAGTGGAGAAGCTGTTCTGGTCATAGTTTCACGCTCCAGTCCATCCGCTGCTGCTGAATGAGCGATTGACCGGTTGGGCCGAGCTCCATAGGTTGTCCGGACTTGCCGTGAGGTCTGTTGTGGATAACCCATGGCCGGGAGGGCCAAGGCCGAGTAGCTACTTTAGCTTAGTGCAACAATTCCTTGAAGTTGTGCCATGCATCGATGCTGTAAAGAGATCACCGTGCATAGAAGGTGCGCGGATGGCCCTAGCCTGTGTCAAAACATACTGGGCGGAGATGGAGGCCACCACTGTTGCGGCACAGGGTTCGGCCATAGGCCGAGTGGCTGCCGAGAACTACTTTGAAGAAGTCCTTGAGGGCGCTCACTCGATAGAGGCTCACTGCTCGAAGAATATTATTTTCTAGTGATATGTAGTCCCATTGTACAAACAATGTTTTTCTGAATTAATCAAGGTTGTATTTATACTTTTGCCCGAAAGTACTATGATGCCTCCTGTGCGGCCTTTTATGTATATATGAATATAACCTAAAAGTATGCAGTCGTCGGCTTCCGCCCCCATGCATATAATGCGCGGGTCTTCACAAAAGATGCGTATCCACACTTGATCCAACGTCTTGGTCCGTTAAGGAGGTGATAGCGTAGAGAACAAGGCAATCGGACTATATTGCTTTAACACTTTCACTTAGCCATAGGAGTTTGACAATGGGGCTACTATATAGCCCCTGGTACATCTGCGCTTGTCCGAATATGGTGCGCGAACGTACATGACCGGGAAAGGGTCCTTCGTTAATGCGGAGGAATCCTGAAGATTCCGATTAGTCATCAAGTGGTTGACCAGTCTCTCGCTATATCATGACAGTCAGTTTTCGGCTTTCTCTACTGAGGTGCTCATCCGGACGAACCAGGGCACAATCGCAGTAGTTCTCCTAGTGCTACCTTAGCCGATATAACGGAACGTATGGTACCAAAACGTGGGAGCCGGGTAAACCCAACATTTGACCAAAGACATGATTCGGAGCTGATACATATAGGGCAAAACTCGCGACGCCGAACACTCCCTAAGGAGTTTGGTCTTTATAACATATACCGGGCTAAACAATGCCCTTTATAAGAAACCCCATGTGTCCAGGTACGTGCAAAATCCTGGTGCGGCCACATGCCAATAACGCCGGCATCCTTCTCGGTTGTGTGGAGTATCCGGAGGATGTGAGCAACAAGAGACAGTAAAAAAGGTTTATGCAGGGCCTTAATATAAAAAGAAACCTTTTGCCGGGTCCCTGTTGCACGTCTGCGCCTGTGTCTCAATTGTGCCGTGTCCTGGACGGGTGTAGCACGATTGTAACCTGCAAAAAGGAAAGAACTTAGATGTAGGTTGCCGTGCCGAAAAGAAGAATGAGTTATCATAATTCCAGAGAAGCTTAGTTGAGCCGGGCTGGCCCTGATTACATGCGGGAAGCCCCTGATATCGCTTTATGAGGGTTTGATAACCAATCATATACATGTATGATGGAACGCTGGACTCATCTAACCGTGTCCGTGGTCTTGACGACCTGCCATTTTTTTGGTTGGTGAGGCCGTCTAGTGTGCGGCTGTTAGAGCCACCGCATCCTCTTCCGTACGTGAAGAACGGTTGGTATTTCCGCTAACTTTAATGACGCCTCGTGGACCGGGCATGTTGAGCTTGAGAAAAGCATAATGTGGTATTGCGTTAAAACAAGCGAAAGCCGCCCTTCCAAGTAGTGCTTGAAAATCACTTCGGAATGGAGCGATGTGAAAAGTTAACATTTCACTTCAGAAGTTATCGGGAGAACCGAATACCACCTCTAGTAGTAGAGAGCCCGTACAGTGGGCCTCTTGGCCTGGTATTACTCCCTTGAAGGTAGTATTACTGTGGCTTATTTGTGTCAGGTCTATCCCCACTTTGCGGACTGTGTCTTGATATATCAGATTGAGATCACTGCCGCCGTCCATGAGGACCCTTGTGAAATGGTACCCATTTATTATTGGGTCTAACACCAAGGCCGTCAGTCCTTCACATCGGATATGTGTATCATGATCCCTATGATCAAAAGTGATCGGGCAGGCCAACCAGGGGTTGGACCTAGGGTGACGGGCTCGATGGCGCGTGTGCATCGGAGTGCGTGATTGCTTCTCCTCCTTGTCACATTGATCACGTTTATTGTTTTAACCTCCGGTGCGAATTTTTTTGTCCTCCGGCGCTTTGCTGGCGAGGTTCATCCTCCTCTTCGCTTGGTGTCTCCTCCCCTTTGTGTTCGGCGTTTAGCTTACCGGCCTGCTTGAAGACCCAACATTCTCTGTGGGTATGATTTGTAGGTTTGTCTGGGGTGCCATGAATCTGACAGAGCTTGTCAAGAATTTTGTTTAGGCCAAATTGTCCTTCTCTACTGCCTTTGAAAGGCTTTTTCTGCTGACCTGGTCGTGAGCCCCTGAATCCGGCGTTTACCGCCGTATTATCTGGCCTACCTTCTTTATTTCGACGCTTGTTTCGTTGCATCGTGGTTTACCATTGCCATCCCTTACTTTGGATGTGCTTGGGTCGCTGGTGCTGCTACGGGCCAACCAGCTGTCCTCGCCCGCACAAAAGCGGGTCATGAGGCTTGTTAGGGCTGCCATTGTTCTTGGTTTTTCTTGACTGAGGTGGCTGGCGAGCCATTCGTCTCAGATGTTGTGTTTAAAAGCTGCTAAGGCTTCGTCATCCGGACAGTCGACTATTTGGCTCTTCTTGGTGAGGAACCTATTCCAAAGCTTTCGGGCGGACTCTCCAGATTGTTGGATTATGTGACTCTCCTTGAAAATTGGCCCGAAAAACGTCCTCGAGCTCCTCCCAACTTCCAATTGAGTTTTCGGGGAGGCTTTCCAGCCAGTGCCTAGCTGGCCCTTTAAGCTTGAGGGGCAAGTATTTAGTGGCATGGAGATCGTCTCCACGAGCCATATGAATATGGAGGATGAAGTCCTCTATCCAGACTCCAGGTATGTGGTTCCATCGTACGCCTCTATGTTCACTAGTTTGAATCCTTCTGGGAATTCGTGATCCAGCACCTCATCAGTGAAACATAGTGGGTGTGCGATACCCCTGTATTGGGATGCGCCATATTGTTCGGACGGTTGTAGTATTCGGTGCTGGTTGTGTACCGTAGCGCGCTTCCTAGATCCATAGATAGATCTGGTCGCGCCGGATTTTTGACACAAGTTCTCACGTAGAAGGTGTGTTGACTTATGCGTGACTTTGTTAGTCGCTCTATCGCGTTCACAGGGTGGTGGATCCGGCCGGTTGGCTGTATCACTTATTGGTTGTATGGGCTCTAAGGCCTCGTCATCGAATTCCGATAATAGCTTGAGCTTAGCTATTTGGGTGGTAGCTTCTACCATACTTTGTTACTTTGTTCCACTTGTTGTTGAGTATATCTTGTGCGACCTTGAGCCTTTGCTTCTGTTTCTTCAGGCTTCTCGCTGTGGCAGTAAGCCTTCTGCGGAGGTTCTCTTGCTCCAAGTGTGTTTCCGGGATGATGGGTGCATCATCGTCCGGGCTGTTTTCTTCCCTTGATGGGTATTGATCAAGCTTATCTTTGGCGTCATCGTGTTCGGACGTTGGATCAGTACTATGTTTTCTGTTTGCATCTTGGTCGTTTTCTGCCACCAGGGTGGTGCAGTTGTCGTCTTTTCCGGAGTCGCGTGGACCATAGTTATCGCTGTTTTTGCTATGGCGGGACTTAGGGCGGCGCCGCTGACGTCGGCGCTTTGGTTGCTTCTTGGAGGGGCCATCCTCCGCTTTCTCGTCGCCAATGGCTTCATTAGGGTGTCCACCATGTACACGTCATGTGATGAAGTAGCGGTCCAGCGCACTGTGGGCGGTGGTTCCGGTTCGTCTCCGGCTTCATCGTCCATACCGTCAAAGTCCTCGGAGCCGAAGTCGAGCATGTCGGTTAAGTCGTCGAAAGTGGCTACTAAGTGGGCGGTGGGTGGGCGGCGAATTTCTTCGTCGTCCGCATCCCATTCCAGCCGGACATAGTTCGGCCAAGGTTCTCCTGACAAGGACAGAGACCTTAATGAAGTTAGCACATCTCCAAAAGGTGAGAGCTGAAAGATATCCGCGGAGGTGAACTCCATGATCGGCGCCCAGTCAGACTCAACGGGTGCGGATACGAGCGGCTCGGAGTCCGTCGCCGAAGATGAATCCAGTGGTTCGGCAACACGGCTCTCGTAAGGGGTGAAGTCAGTATCCGACTCTATCGCCACTGAGAGTGCGGCCTCCATGGAGGGGTCCATCCCTCCGCTCTCGGATTGCGTGACTTGTTCCAGGTTAAAAACCGGAGTAGCTGCGGATGCGATCTCCTGAACACTGTTCGACAGTAGAGTTACGTCTTGCTTGTTGTGACTGCACGACGCGTCCGGCATGGGCTTGAATCCGTCGAAGATCAAGTCTTCATGGACATCGGCCGTGTAGTTCAAGTTTCCAAATCTGACCTGATGGCCAGGGGCGTAGCTCTCAATCTGCTCCAGATGGCCAAGCAAATTGGCCCGCAGCGCAAAGCCGCCGAATATGAAGATCTGTCCGGGGAGGAAAGCCTCACCCCGGACCGCATCGCTAGCGATGATCGAAGGAGCCATCGAGCCTTATGGTGACGACACAGTGGAACTCTCAATGAAAGCACCAATGTCGGTGTCAAAACCGGCGGATCTCAGGTAGGGGGTCCCGAACTGTGCGTCTAAGGAGGATGGTAACAGGAGGCAGGGGACATGATGTTTTACCCAGGTTCGGGCCCTCTCAATGGAGGTAATACCCTACGTCCTGCTTGATTGTTCTTGATGATATGAGTATTACAAGAGTTGATCTACCACAAGATCAGAGAGGCTAATCCCTAGAAGCTAGCCTATGGTATGATTGTATGTTGTCCTATGGACTAAAACCCTCCGGTTTATGTAGACACCGGAGGGGGGCTAGGGTTACACAAGGTCGGTTACAAAGGGGGAGATATCCATATCCGTATTGCCTAGCTTGCCTTCCACGCCAAGTAGAGTCCCATCCGGACACGGGACGAAGTCTTCAATCTCGTATCTTCATAGTCCAACAGTCTGGCCAAAGGATATAATCCGGCTGTCCGGAGACCCCTTAATCCAGGACTCCCTCGCCAGGCACCACGCAGTCCTGGCAGAGATGGCAACGGTTTTTCATGAGTCTCCCGGGCCCCCAAACCCTCCCAAGGCTCTGGACCCAGGCGACTCGTGAGGAGCAACTTCTTCAACATGCGTCTCCAGCTGCGTCAACATCCCTCCAGCAGCGGTGCCAGGTGACTGTTTCCGATTAATTCAGTTGGGGGCGCCCCTCGGGCAGCACTATCCCCAAGTCGTGCGGGCCTGTCCTTGCGACGTGTATCCTTTTGCATCTCTAGCTTACTCTGTTGGGGGCGCCCCTCGGGCCGCATCATCCCCAGGCCGCATGCGTTCGTCCCTATGGCATGTATCGCATTTATCTGAATCAGCTTGCCTCCTTCTGTGAGTTCCTTTATGATTATTGTCGGTGTCAAAACCGGTGGATCTCGGGTAGGGGGTCCCGAACTGTGCGTATAGGCCGGATGGTAACAGGATACAGGGGACACTTTGTTTTACCCAGGTCCGGGCCCTCTCGATGTAGGTAATACCCTACTCCTGCTTGATTAATATTGATGATATGGGTAGTACAAGAGTAGATCTACCACGAGATCAAGGAGGCTAAACCCTAGAAGCTAGCCTATGGTATAATTGTTGTGTATGGAGTTGATTGCCTACGGACTACAACCCTCCGGTTTATATAGACACCGGATAGGGTTAGGGTTACACAGAGTCGGTTACAATGGTAGGAGATCTCGAATATCCGCATCGCCAAGCTTGCCTTCCACGCCAAGCAAAGTGCCATCCGGACACGGGACGAAGTCTTCAATCTTGTATCTTCATAGTCCAGGAGTCCGGCTGAAGGTATAGTCCGCCTACCCGAACACCCCCTAATCCAGGACTCCCTCAGTAGCCCCTGAACCAGGCTTCAATGACGACGAGTCCGGCGCACAAATTGTCTTCGGCATTGCAAGGCGGGTTCCTCCTCCAAGTCCTTCGTAGAAGATTTGTAAACACCAAGAGTAGTGTCCGGCTCTGTAAAATAAGTTTCCACATATTGCCATAGAGAGAATAATAACATTGACACAAATCAAATCTGCTGACGTATTCCGCAGTGCACTATCACACTACGACCAAGTCCTTTACTCGAATTGTTTTTACTCTTCCACCTCAGCATGTTTTGCGAGGCGGTTTCCTTGGCACGTCTTGTCAAAGCAGAGATCGTGTGCCCCCCCCTTTACGGGATTCTCATCAATACGGACGTGGGTAACCCAATCGTGCCCGTTAGCATGTTTTCTCGATTAAAGGCGAGTCCCAAATGGTTACGGGGAGGGCTCCTGGTATTCAACCTCTTATAAAGAGACCAAGGCCTTACTCCTTTTTCCAATCTCAAACAAGTTCGCCCGTCGCCTCGAGTTCCAACACCCTAGGCTTCAGATTCCAGGCGCTTCGGACCTTCGACAATGCCCGGTTCCGACCATCAAGGCCGATGGATGCCCTCCTCCGTCACGGAGGAGGATGTGCTAAAGTTGAGAGAGGCTAAGTTCTTGACCACCAAAATTCCGCATAGGTTGCCTGCTCAAGGGTAGGCTATTCCCAATCCCCAGCCTGGTGAGAACGTAGTGTTCATATCTCACTTCCTTCGGGGGTTAGGCTTCCCGATGGATCCCTTCGTGAGGGGGCTGCTGTTTTATTACGGGCTGGAATTTCATGACTTAGCTCCAGAGTCCATCCTCCACATTTCCTCATTCATCATTGTGTGCGAAGCGTTCCTCCGTGTTACTCCTCACTTCGGTTTATGGCTCAAGACTTTTGGAGTGGAGCCGAAGATGATCGAGGGACGGCACGCAGAGTGCGGAGGTGCTGTCATTAGTAAGAATGCCAATGCTCCATGGCCCGAGGGCTCCTTTCAAGAGGAGCTCGGCTTGTGGAAACGAGAGTGGTTCTATATCACCGCTCCCAGGAGTGCCGAGTGGGTGGCGCCTCCTGCCTTTCGCTCGGGTCCCCCACCATGGCTAGCGTCATGGGTCAACAAAGGATTAGATTGGGGGTTATCCAAAGACGTGCCCCTGTTGCAGGGCCACATTTGGGATCTCTTAAAAGGAGACCTTAACCTGGTCAAGGTGACACAGGTCATGCTGATTTGCCGAACATTGCCCGGCCAACGTCGCTCCCTTCGTCTGTGGGAGTTTAATCCGGAGGGACCATGAGCTCTCCAGCATTTTATGGGCGCAACGCCCGCGGAGATGTATAGACTGTTCTTCGGATCACAAGAGATGTGTCCGGATTTAACCGAGGACGCAGGCCTAAGCTGCAATTGCCCGGATACTCAAGTAAGCAACCTTGTGCCCGGACCTTCTATCTGTATTATTGTCATAAACTTGCCCCTAAAAGAGACATCCTTTTAAACATGAGTGGATAGCGAAGGCGAAGCTGATCAGGTGTTCGCCTCCCCTTCCTGAAACCAGGCCGGATCCTGTGCTAGTCAGGATGCTGGAGATAATGCCTTTGGAGGGGGAGGACAAGGAAGCTACGGCCTCCTCGAAGGAGGCTGCTCCGAAGGGAGGAACCGACAATTCATCTCCTAAGGGGAAGAAGAGAGCCGCCTCTGACGACCCGGAAACCATGGCCTCGAAACAGGGGAGAAAGCCTCGTCAGAGGGTCCGACGCCGGGGAGTCCCTCGGCCGGACTACGCCCTCAAGGGGATCATCCCTCTAGCGAGCCGTAAGTGGAGAAAAGATTTTCCTTTCGAGGGATGAGAGAAATCCTTGATTTTATTTCTGAGAAGATTAACCGAAATTTTACCTTGTAGCTCGGACCTCAGCCCTTCGCAGCAGAGCTCGTCTTCGGGGGATCTTCTTCCGGAGATGATGGAGAGCGGGACGCGTCCCCCTGCCGTACCGCCTAGCGAGGCGGGCGATCCTGAGGTGTCGTCGCGGAGGGTTTCTCCGAATCCGGCAGGGGCGGAAGATAACTATGTGGCCCCCAAGGCTCTCCGCGTCCGGCCTTCGAAAGAGGCCATAGGACAAGTCCGGCACCGTCTGGTGCTCGGCCGGAGGAACTAAAGATTCTGCTGGGGCGAGCTTCTATCTCAAAAGAGCACCGTGCATTGATGGGCACGGTGATTGAAAGGATTTCATCCGCAGAAAGTGGATTACATGAAACCGTCAAAAGTTTACTGACGGGTTTTGAGGTATGTTAGATAATGTACACTTTTGTCAGTTGCGCATAAGTAAGATGCGCCCTGTGTAGATAGTAGCCCCTGAGACTCTGCGCGTTGTCAAGAAATGACGGCACGCAGAGGATCATAATCCCAGGTCTAAGATGTCGCCATTGAATGTAGGTGGCGAGGTGTCCAGAATCAAGCCGAACTGATGATGTGGCCGAACTAAAGCGGCAACTGGACGTGGCAGATGCCGACATCGCGCTTGTCAACAAGCGGCTTGATGAGGCTCAAGGTATGTAATTCTTCGGGCGGCATCAGGTAAGAGGAGCTTCATTCCAGTGTCTTACAATGTGTGTGCTTGACGCAGATGGTATGGCCGCCGTGGAGAATCTTAGGGCAGAACTTGCCCGAGCCAAGGAGCAAGCCAGAAAAAGCGATGCGGCTGCCAAGAAGGCCCTTGAAGAGCTGAGAGCCGAACAGGCTGCTCACTGCCGAAGCAAAGAAGAGATGGCCGAGATGGCCGAGAAGTTAAAGAGCGCTGCAGACCGTTGTAAACTTCTTGAGAAGGAAGACCGGGCAAGGCAGACGGACTTAGAGAAGGCCGTTGCTGATGCCAAGGACGCTCGCTCTGCGATGAGAGCTGCGAAAGAGGAGCTGCGTCAGGCCGAACAGATTGCGGCTGGAAAGCCCTTTATGCTGCGGAGGAAGGTTTGTGATCTGAAGTTTGCTCCGTTGGACCAGATGTGGAGTGTGGAGGACACTTATCTGGATTTGGCAGCAAGTGCTGCTGATGCGACCGAACACTTTCGAGATCTGGAAGATCGCGAAGTGGAAAAGCTTTTCTGGTCACAGTTTCATAATCCAGAGCGTCCACTGGCAGTGGACGATCGCCTGGCTCAATGGGCCAAGCTGAACAGATTGTCCGGACTCGCCATGAAGTACGTCATGGGTCATCTATGGCCTGGGAGACCGGAGCCGAAGAGTTATTTCAGCTTGGTGCAGCAATTCCTTGATGCGGTGCCGCGTATAACTGCGATGAAGAAGTAAGCTTGCATAGAGGGCGCACGGATGGCTCTTACCCATGTTAAGACATACTGGGCAGAGATGGAGACCACCGTTGTTGCGTCCCGAGATTCGGACAAGAGCCGAGTACCTTCCGAGCACTATTTTCAGGAAGTTCTTGAAGGCGCTCGTGTAATAGAGACGCAGTGCCCGAAAGATGCTATGTTATGATAGCATATGTAATTATAAAGCAATATTTTGATAAATTGTAGTGGCCTTTTTTATACTTGTGCCTCCAAGTATTGTTAACACCTTCTATGCGGCCGTTTTAAGATATATATATATATATATGTATATATATATAGAGAGAATCTGAAAGATGGCGGTCGTTGGCTTCAGCCCCCACGCACATAGTGCCTGGGTGCTCGCAGAAGACGCATTTTCACACTTAACCCAACGTCTTGGTCCTACAAAGGAGGTGATAGCGCAGCGGGCCAGGCAACCAGACTATAATGCTTTAACACTTTCACTTAGCCATAGGAGTTTGAAAATGAGACTCTTTAGGTAGCACCTTGGTGGCAACTGCGCTTGTCCGAATTCAGGGCGCATGAGTGCCTGACCAGGAAGCGGCCCTTCATTAAAGCGGAGGAATCCGATAGATTCCGATCGGTCATCGAGTGGTTGTGACCAGTCTCACGCTACATCATGACAGTCAGTTTTCGGCTTTCTCTACTGAGGTGCTCGCCCTGGCCGAACCGGGGGCACAATCACAGTAGTTCTCCTGGTGCTACCTTACCCGATAGAGCGGAACGTAAGGTAGCCGAAATCAGGAGCCGGGCAACCCAACATTTGACCAAAGACATGATTCGGAGCTGATGCATATAATGCCAAAACTCGCGACGCCGAACACTCCCTAAGGTGTTCGGTCCTTATGAGTGCGGGCCAAACAACACTCTTTATTAAAAAAGCCCCTAGTGTCCAGGTACGTGCAAAAATTCTGACGTGGCCATATGCCAAGACGCCAGCCTCCTCCTTGGTTATATTAGAAAGAAAAAACCAGGGGATGTGTAGCAACAAGAGACAGTAAAAAAGGTTGACGCAGGGTCTTAATCTAAAAAGAATCCTTTAGGATGGGTCCCTACTGCACGTCTGCGCCTGTGCCTCCGTTGTGCCGTATCCTGGATGGGCACCGCACGACGTTCATCTGTAAAAGAGAGGAACTGAGTTGAAAACGGGTCATGTCGAAAAAAGTTTTAAAATAAGCAAAGTATAAAGTAAGATATATAAGTTTGAGCGTTATTGTCTCTTATTGTATATGTGTGGAGCCCCTAGTGCAGGGGTATATGGCTTCTAGGCCTGCATCAATGATGATTTTGCACCGAACTCGTCTATCCGCGTTCGTGGTCTTTAAATGACCTATTTTGAAGTTTTTTGGCCGGTGAGGCCATTTCGCTGTGGGGCTGTCAAAGCGGCCGCACAGTCCTCCGCTTAGCGGGGGCGCACTTTAGTGCTTCCCCGTCAAAGAGATGATGCCTCGTGGACCGGGCATCTTAAGCGTAAGAGATGCATAATGCGGTATTGCGTTAAAGCGAGCGAAAGCTTCACGTCCCAGTAGTGCTTGATAGCGACTTGAGAACGGGACGATGTGGAAGGTCAGCTTTTCGCGGCGGAGGTTATCGGCAGAGCCGAATGTGACTGTGAGTCAGAGAACACCCGTACAATGGGTGTCCGGACCAGGTATTATCCCTTGAAAGGAGGTTTTGCTGCGGCGGATTCTTGCTGGGTTTATCCCCATGTGCTGGATTGTATCCTGATATATCAGGTTTAGTCCACTGCCGCCGTCCATAAGGACATTTGAAAACTTGAGTCCGTCAATTATTGGATCGAGTATCAAGGCAGTCCAGCCTACATTCTTGATATTCCAAGAATAATCTAGCTGATCGAAGATGATCGGTTTTGACGACCAGTGGCAGGACCCTTTAGGCCGTGTGGTGCGTACCTTTACGGGCGCCACACGTTTTGTTATGTGAAGTGAGTTCACTGTTTTTACTTCTTGTGGGAAGTTCTTTTGTTTCCTGGTACTCTGCTTTTGGGGTTCGTCCTCGTCTTCGCTTGGTGTGTCGAGCCCCTTGTGTTCGGCATTGAGTCGGCCGGATTGTTTGAAAACCCAACAGTCTCTGTGGTTATGGTTAGCAGGCTTCCCGGGAGTACTGTGTATCTGACATATCCTGTCCAGGATTTTGTTTAGGTTGGATGGATCGTCCCTGTTATCCTCAGGGGCGATTTTCCTTATTTTGCCGTGAGCCTTTGAATCCGGCATTGACTGCCGTGCTCTTCGGACTTTTGTCTTTAGTCCAGCGATGGTCCTTGTTGCGTCGCGGTTTTCCGTTTCCATCCCTAGTTTCGGATGTACTTGGGTCGCTGGGGCTGCACCTTGCCAACCAGCTGTCCTCCCCTACACAAAAGCGGGTCATTAGGCTTGTTAGTGCGGCCATTGTTCTTGGCTTTTCTTGGCCAAGGTGTCTGGCGAGCCATTCGTCTCGGACATTATGCCTGAAAGCTGCTAAGGCTTCGGCGTCCTGACAGTCGACTATCTGATTCTTTTTAGTGAGGAATCTATTCCAGAACTGCCGAGCTGATTCCCCAGGTTGTTGAGTTATGTGACTAAGATCGTCTGCATCCGGAGGGCGGACATTGGTCCCTTGAAAGTTTGCTCGGAAAGCATCCTCGAGCTCTTCCCAGCTTCCAATTGTGTTTTCGGGAAGGCTTTTAAGCCAATGCCGGGCTGGCCCTTTAAGCTTGAGGGGTAGATATTTTATGGCGTGGAGATCATCTCCTCTAGCCATGTGTATGTGGAGGATATAGTCCTCGATCCAGACTCTAGGGTCTGTTGTTCCATCATATGCCTCTATGTTTACAGGTTTGAATCCCTCTAGGAATTCATGGTCCAGGACCTCATCGGTGAAACATAGGGGGTGTGCGGCGCCCCTGTATTTGGGTATGCCGGATTCTGATGATGGCTTCATAGCGCTGCTTACGAGAACTTGCTTTCTTGGCCCATAAATGGACCTGACTGGCCATGATGCGGATCCTTAAATGGGTCGCATGCCGATCTAGGTTCGGCGCCCCTTGCCGCTTTATGGGGTCGTCTATCCGACCGTGTGGCTTTTTCATTTTTGGAATGCGAGGGCTCTAGGGCCTCTTCGTCGAATTTAGGCAGTAGCTTTCTTTTCGGATAGCTTTTAGTGCGGCGACTGTCGCCGTACTTATCTGTGTTATTGATTACTTTGCTCCATCTAATCCGGAGTGCGTCTTCCGCCGTTTTTAGCTTCCGCTTCTGCTTCTTTAGGGTGCGTGCAGTTGCAACCAGCCTCTCGTGGAGATTCTTCTGCTCCATAGGTTTATTTGGCATGAGGTTGTCTGGAATGCCGTTTTCGCCGGAGGAGGGATTTTTGGTTTCTCTATCCGTGTTTCCCTGTTCGGACGGTTGCTCTAAGGCCTGCTCGTCGTCTACCGGCTCGTCCTGCTCTATGGCTGGGTTTTCGTCGAGGCGGGGCTTGGGTTGGTGTTTACGCCGACGCTTTGATTGCTTTTCGGGGGGTCGATCTCCCGTCCCATCCCCTTTTTTCTTGTTGTCGCTTCCTTTAGGGGTATCCACCATGTACACATCATGAGATGAGGTGGCTGTCCAATGCCCTATGGGCGTTGGTCCGTCGGTATCTCCTTCATCGTCATCCATGCTATCGATGTCTCCGGAGTCGAAGTTGAGCACGTCGTTTAAATTGTCGACAGTGGCTACCAAGTGGGTGGTGGGTGGGCTTTGAATTTCTTCATCGTCTGTATCCCATCCTTGCTGACCGTAGTTTGGCCAGGGCTCTCCTGATCAGGAGAGAGACTTAAGAGAATTCAGGATATCGCCGAAGGGTGACTGCTGAAAGATGTCCGCGGCGGTGAACTCCATTATCAGCGCCCAATCGGATTCGATCGGCAGGGGCGCGGGGGGCTCGGAGTTCGGAGAGGAATCCGGCTCCTCGGAGTCACGGGCCATGCGGAGTGCAGGGCTGGAGTTCGGCTCGATCGCCTCTGAGATTGCAGCCCCCGAGGCAGCGTCCAACCGCTGATCCTCGATCGGCGAAGTAGGCTCCGAATCGATGGTTGAAACCAATGAGTATGCGGCCTCCAAGGCACTGTTCAGCGGCAGAGCTATATCATGCCCATCGAGACATTGCGGCGCGCTTGGCTGTGGCTCGAATCCGTCGAAGATCAAGTCCCCGTGGATGTCAACTGTGTAGTTTAAGCTTCTAAACCTGACTTGATGGCCAGGGGCGTAGCTTTTGATCTGCTCCAGGTGGCCGAGCGAGTTGGCCCGCAGAGCGAAGCCGCCAAAGACGAAGATCTGTCCGGGGAGAAAAGTCTCACCCTGGACCGTATCGTTGTCGATGATCAAAGGAGCCATCGGGCCTAAAGGCGCCGACACAGAGGAACTCTCAATGAAAGCACCAATGTCGGTGTCAAAACCGGCGGATCTCGGGTAGGGGGTCCCGAACTGTGCATCTAGGCCGGATGGTAACAGGAGACAGGGGACACTTTGTTTTACCCAGGTTCGGGACCTCTCGATGGAGGTAATACCCTACTCCTACTTGATTAATATTGATGATATGGGTAGTACAAGAGTAGATCTACCACGAGATCAAGGAGGCTAAACCCTAGAAGCTAGCCTATGGTATGATTGTTGTGTATGGAGTTGATTGCCTACGGACTACAACCCTCCGGTTTATATAGACACCGGATAGGGTTAGGGTTACACAGAGTCGGTTACAATGGTAGGAGATCTTGAATATCCGCATCGCCAAGCTTGCCTTCCACGCCAAGGAAAGTGCCATCCGGACACGGGACGAAGTCTTCAATCTTGTATCTTCATAGTCCAGGAGTCCGGCTGAAGGTATAGTCCGGCTACCCGAACACCCCCTAATCCAGGACTCCCTCAATTATCGCCTGCTTACTTGTTGCCCTTAGCGGCCTTCCGTGTTGCTGACCGGCCTCCTGATCATCCCACTACGGGGACTACACATGCTGGCATGACTGCCGATGTCAAAACCGGCGGATCTCGGGTAGGGGGTCCCGAACTGTGCGTCTAAGGCGGATGGTAACAGGAGGCAGGGGACACGATGTTTACCCAGGTTCGGGCCCTCTTGATGGAGGTAATACCCTATGTCCTGCTTGATTGTTCTTGATTATATGAGTATTAGAAGAGTTGATCTACCATGAGATCAAAGAGGCTAAACCCTAGAAGCTAGCCTATGGTATGATTGTATGTACGGACTAAAAGCCTCCGGTTTATATAGGCACTGGAGGGGGCTAGGGTTACACAAGGTCGGTTACAAAGGAGGAGATATACATATCCGTATTGCCTAGCTTGACTTCCACGCCAAGTAGAGTCCCATCCGGACACGGGACGAAGTCTTCAGTCTCGTATCTTCATAGTCCAACAGTCCGGCCAAAGGATATAGTCCGGCTGTCCGGAGAGCCCCTAATCCAGGACTCCCTCAGTAGCCCCTGAACCAGGCTTCAATGACGATGAGTCCGGCGTGCAGTGTTGTCTTCGGAATTGCAAGGTGGGTTCCTCCTCCGAATACACCATGGAAGATTTTGAATACAAGGATAGTGTTCGACCCTGCAAAATAAGTTCCACATACCACCATAGAGAGAATAATATTTCCACAAATCTAATATGCTGACACATTTTGACAGCATGACATCACACCATGGCCCGATTATTATTCGAACTGCTTTTCTCAACCAGCTCCACACATAACGCGAGGCAGTTTTCTTGACACGTATTGTCAAAGCAGAGATTGTGTTCCCCTTATCACGGGATTCTCATCAATATGGACGTGGGTAACCCAACCGCGCCATCAATTACGGCGCCTGGGGAATAAGCAGTTTTGCCAGGCAAGTGGGGAGACACATCGCCTCTTCCGCCCTTATAAAGGGGCAAATATTTACTTTTTCACCCACGCCTTCTTCCTTCTCGCTTATCCATTCCCGCACACTCGAGCTCTAGCGCCCAAGCTCGCGTTCTTCTTCTCTAACCACTCCAAGCATGTCTGAAACAGGAGGCAAGTGGATGGTCTCCTCCGTCACGGAGGAGAACATCAAAAAGTTACGGGAAGCCGGATACCTGGCTACGGATATCGCGCACCGGCTGCCAAATGTGGGGCAGATCATCCCAACGCCCGAACCCCATGAGAAGGTAGTTTTTCTTACCCATTTTGTTCGCGGACTGGGATTTCCTCTCCACCCGTTTTTCCATGGGCTCATGTTTTACTATGTGATGGATTTTCATGATCTAGCCCACAACTTCATCCTCAACATCTCGGCGTTTATCGTCCTGTGCGAGGCCTTCCTCCACATCAGGCCCCACTTCGGCCTATGGCTGAAGACCTTCAATGTCAAACCGAAGGTGGTGGGCGGCCAGCAAGCAGAGTGCGGAGGCTCCATGGAGGGCAAGATGCCTAATGTCACCTGGCTCGAGAGCACCTACGTGGATACCGTAAAGGGGTGGCAATTGGGGTGGTTCTACATCACCGAGCCGCGCGACTCCAACTGGGTGGCAGCCCCCAAATTTTGATCCAGAATCCCCACGCGGCTCACCTCCTGGAAAAACAAGGGCATGTCCTAGTGCTCTTCAGTAGAGTTGACCAAACTCCAGACCTGCATCCAGAACATGACGAGCAGAAAAATCAAGCTCGTCAATGTGGTCCAGGTTATGCTCTTCCGCCGGATCCTTCCATGCCAAAGACGGGCATTCAATTTGTGGGAGTTTGACTCGGCCAAGCACCAGACGCTGCGAGAGCTCTATGACACGACACACGAGGACGTCTGGAGGGTGCTGTTCAAGAGCGCCGCGATTCCTCCCTCCCTCACCGAGGACCGTGGACTCAGCGAAAAGCGTCACGCCAATCCGGTAGGCTTTTATATCTCTCGGGGTATTTGTCGTGGGATTGTCATGGCAGATGTCCTTGTGAAAGGACTTAGTCATGGAGCCATCGCAGCCGGTTAGCTTAAAGGGGTTAAACCGGACAAGGGGACACGGGAGTTTATACTAGTTCGGCCCCTTCGATGAAGGTAAAAGCCTATGTCTAGTTGTGATTGGTATTGCTAGGGTTTCGAAGGCCAGGGAGCCAATCCGCTTTGTCTGTCTCTCGAGTTGTTGTTGTCTGTCTCTAAACTGCGGTCGGGTCGTCCCTTTATATACATAGGTTGACGCCCGCCGGGCTATAAAGTCCCGAAGCCGGTTATAAACATATCCGGTTCGGCCTCTCTCTTTCTATCTTACTATACAAGTTATATGACTAGGCCGGTTTACATTTACATACTGTAACTCGCCTTTGGGCCCTCCGTAAAGCGCCAGCATCTTTACATCTTCATGGGCTTCTAGTCTTCAAAGAGTCAACCCGGCTACATAAGGCCGGTTTACCTCTAGATTTGGTTTCAACTTGTTCATGTCAATCTTCCACACTTTAGAAAAAATCTTCTCTCTTGTCTTCATTTTTGATCTTGTAAACCGCCGTGACGTCATACTTCAAAATTACGATAAACCGTCATGACGTCATCCATCCGTTGATATCGGAGATTTCCTTCATTTAATATATATCTAGTTATCGAGGCGACACCTTTATTAACTTATCCATTTTTTGGACTCCTCGATTCCTGCACTTGCCGTTTTTCACTTCGCCTTAAGGGGTCATTTTCACCGTTTCCCCCCGTGCCTCTTCGCATCGTCTTCCTCGCGCCGCTCAGCCTCTGGAACTCCGCCACCACCGTCGACCGCCGTCTCTGCTCCGACCTCGGGCGCTGCATCACCCTGAACGCACCAGAGAACTGTGGCGCCCTTCCGCTTCCTTACTAGCTCCGGTAAGTTCTCTGCTTTTTTCACCATAGATCTGTTCTAGGGTTTTGATATTCCTCGCAGTTCTTCCGAAGTTCATCAGCGCTATTCTTCCCTGTTCTTCCTTTAATAGATGGACACTTCATGCTTGATGCATCTCTTACCGTAGCTTACCTACCATGATCATCACAAATCTTTATGCGCAAAGAACTGATCTGTCTGTCAAAAATTGCTTCAGTTCTGCACCCCTTCAAGATCCAGTTATGTTTGCTTTTCTATCTTATCTCTAGATCCGAAAGTTTTATACATCACTGTGAGATCTGTTTCACCTCGCACCAATATAAGCGATTTGACATTGAATGAATAGTCTATGCCATTAGCCCTCTGATAAACCGGAAGAACATGTTGCCTTCATAATTATACTCCGGTTTAATAGTATCTGATCAATCCTATGCTAGCATTACCTTCTTTCTCATTATACTAGTCTCCGGGTAGTACCATTTATTATATCAGTACGTTTCTTACTCCCTTGTCTCTCGTGTATGATCATACATAATTTATAAACCGGCCTTTCATTTTCAGTCTGTTCGCTTTGCAATGGACAAACAATTCACTGCCTGCAACTGGGCTCGTTCCCGGGTTACTGAGGCTCAATTGGGTGAGATGGTTAGCATCGGCTCTCTGCCGAAGAAAACCGAGATCAAATGGCGAGCCCCAGGAACTGAGAATCCTCCAACCCCAAGACAAGGCAGAGTGGAAATCTTTGTTGACCATATAGGCCGTGGTTTCAAACCGCCAGGGTCAAAATTTTATCGAGATGTTCTTGCCAGCTTCCAACTGCATCCACAAGATATTGGTCCCAACTCAGTCTCCAACTTATGCAATTTCCAAGTCTTCTGTGAAGCCTATTTACAGGAAGAACCAACTGCAGAATTGTTCTGGGATTTCTTTCACTTAAACCGGCGCACAGAGTTTGTGAATGGCCCGAATACAGAGCTTGGTGGTGTATCGATCCAAAAGCGGAAAGAAGTGGAATTTCCTCATGCCAAACACCATAGCCACCCAAAGGAATGGAACCAAACATGGTTCTATTGCAGAGACACTTCGCCTAAAGATGAGAATCCCCTCCCCGGCTTCCGAGATCATAGATTATCCAATACTCACCCAATGCCACAACGCCTGAGCTCTTCAGAAAGGGCAAAATACGCTCCACAAATCGCCAAGCTCCAGGCCTTTATGGCAAACGGTTTAACAGGTGTGGATTTTGTACGATGTTGGATATCCTGGAGTATCTTGCCGCTAAGCCGGCGTCCCGGTTTAATGTGCGAATATACCGGTGAAGTTGACGATCCTCAACACCACTGCAACATACAATTATCTGATGAAGAAGTTACTGAAGGGGTAAAGAAAATTCTGAATGAATCGGAACCGGTCTGTAATCAAACCAGTCTGAATCCCTTCTACACCTAGAACAAACCGCCTGCTATAAGCATTACATTTCCTCTTCATCTCTAATGTCTTTGACTTATACAAGCTGTAACCCTTCTTCTTTATATGTATAGGGTGATGACCCTTTCTGGAAACGAAAATCCATAGAGAAAGCGGCAAAGCCAACTGGAGATAAAATGGCCAAACCAACCCGCCCGAAGACCAAAGCCGTAAAACGGACATCAAAGCGGAAAACGGCTGACCGGATTACCATGGAACTGGATGATGATACGGATGACCCAGAAGTTGAGGTAGAACTTGACTCACTTGGCTCTCTTTTTATGCATCTTGTTAACAATGATCTTCCTCAGGAGGAGGCCGAAGCTAGTCAGGCTGAGGACGTAGAGGTAATTACCCTTTCCTCCGGTTCAGACTCTATGCCAACACAAAAAACTCGCCAAACAATCTGGAAAGTAAGCTTTTCTCATCCTCTTGCTCACTTGGATCCAACATTTATTTTGAAGACCCAATAGCATGAGGCTCGCCGGACAACCCGACACAGTGGCCAATAGGTCACCTCTACCGGTTTACTTGATACTCCGGTTCGGAAGCGTCGGTCTAAGGTCTCTCCTACTTCTGACCATTCTTACCCCAAGGCAGATTATTTTATACAGCCTCTTAATCCGTCTGATTCAAATTATCAGGTGACACCTCCTTCCTCTTCTGGTGAATCAACAGCAACTCAACTCTCCCCTTTGAAAACTGTGGCTGGGTGAGTTATGAAAAACCTTTCCTTTCAATGCACCCTACATCTTTTGAACAGGATGTTAACCCTTTTTATTCTGTTTGCAGGGCCAAAGCTAGACCCAGCAAGAAAGCATGGGTCACCAATCCGCCAGAAAACCCTGTTGCTAAAGAAGAAGAACCAAGAGGTGAACCGAAACAAACAGGTGAACCGGAAGGCCTCCATCCTGAAACTACTTTTGATGATCCGCCCCTTGACGGCCAACATACTGACGAACCCACAGATGCTGAGCCTGCCGCCCCTGATGCTGAACCGGCAGAACCAAACCGGGCTAATCCAATGAAAGACACTGAAATTCCATCATCATCCGCCCAAAATCATGAAGGCCAAGGCGATGACATTATTATTACTGGAGCAGGCCACAGTTCTCCTGGTCATCCCTTCATTTTGGCTCAGCATAGTGTCAAAGAAGAGCAACTTTCCAGGGATAAAGGTAAATGGAGCAGCGACTTATCCAACTATGCTCATCTTAACGCTGATGAGCTTCATTCCGGCTTCTTGAACCGTCTCCACTCAAACCGGGATTATGAAGCCAGTTTGGTGAATTTGATGAAAGAACGATATGAGGTAAATTCTTCTCCCTTGCATATTGATTTATAGCTGAAAGACTATTCCAAGTAGCCCCCAAGAGCCGTTTTGTGATTGTCAATCATAAACCGGGTCTTTGTAACACTTTAAGCATCCCATCATTAATCCTTGCCAAGGCGTGTCTTCAATCATAGATAAAACTCATGTTTGAAAAATTAGATAACGTTTTGTAGCATAGCCCCCAAAGGCCGGTTTAACTTGGCAAGTTAATCCGGTTTTTAATCCACACCGCCAGTTTAGAACAAACATACATTAGCCCCCAAGTGTCAAGGATAATGCTTGCATTGTTCTGGAGACTTGCATAGAAGGTAGTATTTGAGAGCAAATAAGCATTAGCCCCCAAGTATGAAGTGGATAACTTGTTAGATGCTTTATACTTAGTGCATATATATGTTGTTTTGTTGAAGATACCTTCAATGTTGCAGGCTGAACTGAGAAGCAAAGATGCCAAAAACTCTGACTTGCAAGAAAATGTGAAGTCGCAACAAGCCGAAGCTGCAAAAGCCAAAGAGGAGCTGACCCAGGCCCTGGCCGGAATGGAAAAATTGAAAGAATCCTTCAATCAAGATCGTGTTGCATGGGAAACCGAAAAAGCCGGTTTGACCAAAAGAGCCATAGATGCCGAGGAAGCCCTAAAACCGGTGGTTGAAGAACTAACCGGTTTGAAGCACCAAATCAACGCTATGACGTCTGCTATCTTTGGTAAGTATCTGCTTATGTATGTTGCATCAGTCAATGAATCTTAAAACTGACCGCGATGTTGAAAAAAATCTTTGGCAGGAACTCGGATCACTCATCTTGGTGCAGATATGCGGATGAAGCTCAAAGCGGCATATACATTGGTTGAGAAGCTATACTCTAGATCGCAGCGAGCCATTAGTACAACATCTTATAACAAACTGGCGCCAACGTTGATTAAGGAAACCCTTGAGAAGCTGGGAATGTTACTGGCGCGTATTGCCGAGTTGAAAAGAGCCGCTGCAAGAGCCAGAGCATTAACTGCCCTTATTCGAGCCAAGGCCTGGATTCCAGATCTTGAAGCGGAGGATATCGTTAAAGGGTATCCAGGCGTTAAAGAAGACGGTTCAAACTTTGACAATGATGATCTTCGGCGGTTGACCAAACAGATGCGGCCAGCGGCCAGCAAATTAGCTGAGGACACCGATTTGTCCCATTTTCAACCGTTTTATGATGCAGAAGGGAAAAGACAGCCGGCTGAGATCCATGAAGTCGAAGAACTTGTGCCTCCGATTCGTAAGCACACTTATGCCCCTGATATTAACCCTTCTGATCTTATCCATGAGGAAGCAGTATTCCAAGCTTTAACCGGAATTGATTGGTCAACGGCTAATTTCCAGCGGCTGGGGAGGGATGAAGAAGTGCCTACACCAACTGATCCGCAACCGTCAAACCGTCGTGATGAAGAGTCTTGATCCGGTCGCCGGTTTATATGGCTACTGTGAAAAACGATGGCACTGTTGAGCCGCTTTAACGCTTCATGTAATAGCATAGCTGAAACTTTGTTTATCTGCCATGCCATCGAGCATGCTTCATAATCCTTTGTGACAATCTGTGCCACCCTTCAGGATATATTTTATGCATAGTCTATGATGACTTGCCTTCCTGGGTACAAAAAACTTAAAAGTGTCTAGCGGTTTACCGGTAAACATGTCATAATATCCAAGAAGTATATAGTACTTGAGCTGAATAATCAAGTGTTCGTACAAAAAATAATGTACAGAACATACCTCATTGAGTGAGCAAACGTGTATGCAGCAAAGGTGTTTAACACCAACCCAATACGTTTGATAATCTCATCTTCATAATGCTGGTCTATCTATTAAACCGGACCGGTATACCTACCGGATTTTCTTCATAATACTGGTGATTTAGTCAAACCAGACCGGGTCAGTGAGCACCGGTTTATAATTGATCATGAACCAACAACTGGTGGTTGGAAAGCAAGCCGGATCAAGGATGCCGTTTTATCAAAAAATACTTATGATTGTCAACAAACAAAATTCAAATAGGAAAATATGCGAGGCTTTTTACGAGCTGCCGGGCTCCAAATCGAGGATTTTCATGGGCTGCCAGGCCTCTGAGTTAAACCATTTAACAAAGCCTTTTAAGATGGGCCTCCAATTAACCAATCACCATTTTAACTATGACAAGTTCAGGGTCTGTAAAAGATTGACTTGTCAAACGTTCGATGGGTCATGCCAGGATTACCTGGATAGGAGTGGCTTACTTGATGAAGGCAGGTTAACCTGGGGTTTTAGGTGAATACACCAGGCTTCCAAGCCATGGCTTGATAGCCAATTACGAGGGTCCTTTCAAACTCTTTGTTGCTTTGCAAAAAAGAGCCCCCAAGTAACTTTGCGAGCGATGCTCAGCGTGTGCCTATGTTTGAGTTCGTACGGTGTACAATACTCTCTTTGGCTCCACAAAATTTTCCTTGTGTGGCTGAAATGCCTATCAAGAGGTGTAGCTTTGGTTCAAACATGACCAAGCCACCTAGTGATTTTCTTTATTTTTATGCAATTGCTAAATCCGGTTTAACCAAGATTCCACTTTGACTGTTAACTTGTAAAAGCACACATATGATATAAGAAAGAACAGATACCCCGCTTATAATGGAGGCTCCAGTTTATTATATGGTATATACACTGTCATAAATATGTACAGGTGAAAAAGCCTATGGCTTCAAGTATAGTAAGGCCGAAGGAGAGCTATGTTCCATGGCCGCTTTGTCTCCTCCTCCGATTAACGTGAGTCTTCATGCTCTCAAACATCAATGAGGTAGTAGGATCCATTGTGCAGATTTTTGCTGACCACAAAGAGTCCTTCCCAAGGGGGGGATAATTTATGCATATCAGTCTGATCCTAGATGAGCCGGAGCACCAAATCACCTTCTTGAAGGGTTCTAGTTTTAACCCGGCGGCTATGATAACGTCGAAGATCTTGTTGATAAATCACCAAACGCGCTGCTGCAAGATCCCGCTCTTCATCTAACAGGTCCAGAGAATCCTGACGTGCCTTCTCATTATCAGCTTCGACATAAGCTGCCACACGGGGCGAATCGTGAAGGATGTCACTAGGAAGAACCGCCTCTGCTCCATAAACCATGAAGAAAGGCGTGTAACCCGTAGACCTATTGGGTGTGGTGTTAATTATCCATAACACAGAAGGTAGCTCCTTGACCCAACAACCCGGTGTCCTCTTTAAGGGAACCATAAGCCTTGGTTTGATACCCCGCAGAATTTCTTGATTTGCCCTTTCCGCTTGACCATTAGATTGGGGGTGAGCCACTGATGCTAGATCAAGCCGGATGTGCTCACGTTGACAGAATTCTTCCATCTCTCCTTTTGAAAAGTTAGTGCCATTATCTTTTATAATGCTATGTGGAAAGCCAAACCGGAATATCACCTTTTTGATGAATTGAACCGTCGTGGCTGCATCACACTTGCTGACTGGCTCTGCCTCTACCCATTTAGTGAATTTATCAACTGCTACTAAAACAGATGGGTCTTCTTGTCCTTGGAGCGCTTGAAGGGCCCAACCATATCCAGCCCCCAAGTGGCAAATGGCCACGTAATTGGAATCATCCGCAACTCTTGAGCCGGAACGTGCGCACGGCGGGCAAACTTTTGACATCCATCACATCTTTTGACTAAATCCTCCGCATCCGCATGCGCCGTCAACTAGTAAAAACCATGGCGAAAGGCTTTAGCAACCAACGAATTTGAACCGGTGTGGTGACCGCAATCCCCTTCATGAATTTCTCACAAAATCTCACAACCTTCTTGAGGAGAAACGCATCGTTGAATCGCTCCTGAAACACTGTAACGATGTAACTCCCCATTGAGTATGGTCATGGACTTGGAACGCCGGATTATCTGTCGAGCCAACATTTCCTAAGCTGGCAACTCGCCCCGGTTCATGTAATCCAGATATGGGATCGTCCAATCCGGTATGGCATGCAAAGCTGCCACCAATTGAGCCTCCGGATCAGGAACAGCCAAATCTTCTTCGGTTGGTATTTTGACTGACGGATTGTGCAATACATCAAGAAAGACATTGGGCGGAACCGGTTTACATTGGGAACCAAGATGACTTAAAGCGTCTGCCGCTTCATTCTTCCGCCGGTCTATATGGTCCACCTGATAACCTTTAAAGTGACCAGCCACTACATCCACCTCTCGCCGATATGCAGCCATGAGTGGGTCCTTAGAATCCCAAGTGCCAGACACTTGCTGAGCCACTAGATCTGAATCGCCGAAGCACTTAACCCGGCTCAAATTCATCTCCTTAGCCATCCGAAGACCGTGGAGTAAAGCCTCATATTCAGCTGCATTGTTAGTACAAGGGAACATTAAACGGAGGACATAACAAAACTTATCACCTCGTGGGGAAGTTAATACGACTCCAGCCCCCGAGCCTTCTAGCTGTCTGGACCCATCAAAATGAATAGTCCAATATGTATTATCTGGTTTCTTGTCAGGTGCTTGTAACTCCGTCCAATCGTTGATGAAATCTACGAGTGCCTGGGACTTGATAGCCGTGCGGGGTATATATTTGAGCCCGTGGGGTCCAAGCTCGATGGCCCACTTGGCAATCCGGCCTGTTGCCTCTCTGTCCCAGAGGAGTTGAACTGACTACTGTGATAGGATGGCCCTGAAAATAGTGTTTGAGCTTCCGGCTTGCCATAAACACCCCATACACCAGTTTCTGCCAATGCAGATACCTCTGCTTTGACTCAGTGAGCACCTCACTGATATAATAAACCGGCCGTTGAACCGGATACTCTTTGCCAGGCTCCTTGTGCTCTACCACAATGGCTACGCTGACAGCCCGGGCATTCGCAGCCACATATAATAATAATGGCTCTTTATCGATCGGTGCTGCCAACATGGGGGGTTCCACGAGCTGTTTCTTCAGATCTTCAAACGCCTTATGAGCTGCTTCACTCCATACAAAGCTATCCGTTTTCTTGAGCATCTGATATAAGGGGATGGCCTTCTCTCCAAGGCGGCTGATAAACCGGCTCAAGGCTGTAATCCGGCCAGCCAGACGTTGCACATCGTTAATACATGCCGGTTTAGTCAAGGATGTAATCGCTGCAATCTTTTCCGGATTAGCCTCAATGCCTCTGTTTGAAACCAGAAAACCTAAGAGCTTGCCTGCCGGGACACCGAAAACACACTTCTCCGGATTGAGCATCATCTTGTAGACCCGGAGATTGTCAAAAGTTTCCCGTAGATCATCTATCAAAGTGCCCTCCTTTTTGGATTTGACCACAATATCATCTACATACGCATGAACATTGCGCCCAATTTGCTTATGAAGGCAATTCTGAACACATCGCTGGTAAGTTGCATGGGCACTCTTGAGTCCAAAGGGCATGGAAACATAGCAGAAGGCTCCAAAGGGAGTTATAAAGGCTGTCTTCTCCTGGTCCTTAACTGCCATTTTGATGTGATGATAACCAGAGTAAGCATCCAAAAAACACAAACGGTCACAACCCGCCGTAGCATCAATTATCTGATTGATGTGAGGGAGAGCAAAGGGGTCTGCAGGGCAAGCCTTGTTTAAATTTGTGTAGTCCACACACATGCGCCAAGTGTCGTTTTTCTTAAGAACCAGCACCGGATTGGCTAACCACTCTGGATGAAAAACTTCAACAATAAACCCAGTAGCCAACAAATGGGCGACCTCTTCACCTATAGCCTTGCGCCTTTCCTCGTTGAAGCGGCGGAGGAACTGTCGGACCGGTTTGAATTTCGGATCAATATTTAGTGTGTCCTCAGCGAGTTCTCTCGGTACACCTGGCATGTCAGAAGGTTTCCATGCAAAGATGTCCCGATTCTCATGGATGAACTCGATGAGCGTGCTTTCCTATTTGGGATCCAGGTTAGCACTGATGCTGAACTGTTTGGATGAATCGCCAAGGACAAAGTCAACCATCTTAGTGCCTGTAGCTGATTTGAACTTCAATACTGGATCATGTTCCGTAGTTGGCTTTTTCAAGGAGGTCATGTCTGCCGGATCAACTTGCTCCTAATAGAATTTTAACTCCTCCGTGGCACAAACCGACTCAGCATAGGCCGCATCGCCTTCTTCACACTCCAAAGCAATCTTTCTACTTCCATGCACTGTGATAGTCCCCTTATGACCTGTCATCTTAAGCTGCAGGTAAACATAACATGGCCTTGCCATAAATTTAGCATAAACCGGCCACCCAAACAGAGTGTTGTACGGACTTTTGATCTTCACCACCTCAAACGTCACTATTTCTGACCCTGAATTGTAGTCATCTCCAAAAGCTACCTCCAAAGCTATTTTACCAACAGGATATGCAGACTTACCAGGCACCACACCATGAAATACCGTATTCGACGGTTTAAGATCCTTATCTGTCAACCCCATGCGGCGGAATGTATCATAATACAAAATATTGATATTACTTCCCCCATCCATGAGCACTTTAGTGAACTTGTATCCCCCAACTTGAGGGGCTACCACCAAGGCCAAATGACCTGGATTATCAACCTGGGGCGGGTGATCCTCTTTGCTCCACAAAATAGGCTGCTCCGACCAGTGTAAATACGGAGGTACTGCCGGCTCAATAGAGTTGACTACGCTTTTGTGAAGCTTCTGATCACGCTTGCACAAACTAGTAGTGAAGACATGATATTGCCCGTTGTTCAGCTGTTTGGGATTGCTCTGATAACCCGACTGCTGCTGCTGACTCCCTTGATGGTTGTAACCGCCCTGGTTGCCTTGGTGTCCTTGATTGACTTGTCTGGTTTGATTGCCTGGAAACCCTGAACCGGAACCACCGCATCCGTGACCCGGCCCTTCGAAACCTCCTCCTGAACCACTGGGCGGGCCATTGTCATATTGGAACAAATTGGAATTCTTGAAATCCCGCATGATATAACAATCTTTCCAGAGATGTGATGCCGGTTTCTCCTTCGATCCATGCTTTGGACAGGGCTGATTTAACAAACGCTCCAAATTCTTGCCTGGGCCTCCACCCCTCTGGGGCTGCTTGCCTTTATGGCGCTGGCCATTCTCCTACGCGTTGGTATTTGCGACAAAGTCCAAACCACTGTCGGTCTTGCGCTTACCAGCGTTTCCATGGCCTGCCGGATTGTGTTGTTGGCCTTTGGCATTGCCGGTCTTCTTACCCTTCTCCGGTTTGTCTTCCTCTGAATCTGGATCATTGGTATTATCTGAATCGGCGTATTTAACCAAAGCGGCCATGAGTGTTGACATGTCGTTGCAGTGACGTTTGAGCCTTCCCAACTTCTGTTTCAACGGTTTAAAATGGCAATTACCCTCTAACGTTAACACCGCGGTGTCTGCGTTGATACGATCTGACGAATGCAAAATCGCCGAGACCCGTTTGACCCAATGGGTCGTGGACTCCCCTTCCTCTTGGACACAAGCGGCCAGATCCACAATTGACATCGGTTGCTTACACGTATCCTTGAAGTTCTAGATAAACCGGTGCTTCAGTTCGGCCCATGATCCAATAGAGTTGGTCGGCAAGCTCTTCAACCAAGTGTGAGTTGTTCCTTCCAACATCATGGTGAAATATTTAGCACACACCGCCTCGTCCACATCTAACATCTCCATTGCCATCTCATAGCTCCCCACCCACGCCTCTGGCTGCAAATCGGCGGTATAATTTGGTACCTTACGAGGTCCCTTGAAATCCTTGGGTAGTGGGGTGAACCGGAGTATGTTGTCGTGCGGTATAATTCGGCACATTACGCAAAGCAGGAGATAAACACGGTACCCCTAGGGAGTTGAACATCGCCCCTGGCTCCACGGAGGCAGTGGGGTGAACCGGAGTATGTTGTCGTGCCTCGTGTCGAGCTGTCAACTCGGCCTCTCGACGTGCGCGGCCATGATCCACAACATCTTGCGCATTAGCACCTCCCCCAGCCGGGTTGTTTCCTCATGGCGAATTTCGGCGGCGTGCACTACTGGACACAGCCGGTTCTTCTTCCACGTGTTTGCTATAACTCCGGCTTGGGCGGGGAGTGGAGTGAATCCTCTCACGGCTGTGCAAATATGCTTGCTGTTGATTTAGTGCTGTCTGAAGGAGATCCCTAGCCCGACGTGCTTCCACTGCAACTGGTGACTCGCCGTCGGTTGGGAGGGCCGCCAGGCGTGACGCAGCGGCCACAATGTTGTCCAACGGGTTGGAATAATGCCCGGGCGGCGTTGATGGTACAATGTTGTTCTGGCGAGGCAGGTCCGTCGTGCGCGGCTGAACCGGCGCTCCTGCCCATGGCGCCCCCGCCCGGTTTAGTGTGGGTTGGTTACCAGCTCCTGCACCTGGCGTGTTGAAAAGATTCTGCGGCTCATAAACTGACGGGAGACGTGATCTGTACCTTCTTCTCATGACTTCCTCTGAAGCATTCTGATCCAGTCTAATCCGGTAAGCCTGTGCTTCCAACTCGGCCCGCTCCGTAGCCATCTTGGCATTCTCTTCTGCCAGGTCCACCTTGGCCTGGGCTATCTGATCTTTCACCTTTGCAATCTCTGCATCGTGCTGATCCCTGGCTGTTGCATCTACCTCCGCGGACATCAATGTTGCCAGACCATCGAACAAATCAGATAAGACTTGGGCCGGAGGTGGCGCCGAGCTTCCTGTCCCTGCTGGTGTGGCCATTGTTCAACCGGAGAGCATTGCTACGGGGGTAGATGAATGAGGCGCCAATTGTGTGCCGGCCATGAAGATGGCGGCCCGGTTTGGCAGACCGGGGGAATCCGGAATACTGTTGCCCTCGGATCCTCCCTTAATCTGGCCATCCTGCAACTGGTAAAGCGATTCGGTTTCTCCAGAAGACTCGTCATCAGAGCAGACTACGGTTTCTCCTTCGGACACCGGTCCATCCTCATGCCCTGATCCATGGACGACACCTATGAAAACGTGCCTTGCCTCGGGCTGAACCGGCGAAGAACTTGCACGCCGAGCCGTTTCGATGATGTCGGTGCAGATGTACGGCTCGGGGGCCGGTTCGCCGATCTTGCCGATGAAGACATGAATCCCACCAAAGGGGACCCGGTACCCGTATTCGATTGAATCGGCCTCGGGACCCCATCCTGCGTTGTCGATGTAGAGCTTGCCGCGGCGACTCTTCGTCATCCGGCCCACAGCATATCCCTTAAGTCCATCAAAGCTGCCCTTTAAGAACTCGAAACCATCGTGCGAGAGCCCCACGGTGGGCGCCAACTATCGTGGGTTTGTCACGGAAGATGTCCTCGTGAAAGGACTTAGTCATGGAGCCATCGCAACGGGTTAGCTTAAAGGGGTTAACCGGGACAAGGGGACACGGGACTTTATACTAGTTCGGCCCCTTCGATGAAGGTAAAAAGCCTATGTCTAGTTGTGATTGGTATTGCTAGGGTTTCGAAGGCCAGGGAGCCAATCCGCTTTGTCTGGCTCTCGAGTTGTTGTTGTCTGTCTCTAAACCGCGGTCGGGTCGTCCCTTTATATCCATAGGTTGACGCCCGCTGGGCTACAGAGTCCCGAAGTCGGTTATAAACGTATCCGGTTCGGCCTCTCTCTTTCTATCTTACTATACAAGTTATATGACTAGGCCGGTTTACATTTACATACTGTAACTCGCCTTTGGGCCCTCCATAAAGCGCCAGCATTTTTACATCTTCACGGGCTTCTAGTCTTCAAAGAGCCAACCCGGCTACATAAGGCCGGTTTACCTCCAGTAGTAATATCCCCAACAGTATTTATTTGCCCCGGTTTAGTTATGTGCTGGATCTAAGCTTCCATGTCATTAACAGGACTGGATAGAGACAGTGGAGCAGCTTGATTGTCCAGCCCCCCTGCTCGAAGATCCTGCAGACGCTCTTCTAATGAAGATGCTGACTCCGGCACCTTACGAGGTGCCGGCAAAGAAGGCCAAGAAGAAGGCCACGGGGACCCGAAAGGGTCTCTGGCACAAGCTTATATCGGACTCATCATCCGATGACTCCGACGCGCACTCCTCCCACGGAAACGAGGAGGAGGAGAAAAGTTCTCCCTCCCAGCCGGGGGAGACAAGAAAAGGAAGGCCGACCCATCCGGGGAGGCCGAAGGGTTCAAGAAGGGAAGGACCCTCCCTCCGGACTGCGCCACGACGGCCGCCGATAGCGGCGACGAGTGGCTACCCAGGGACAAGCCCCTAGCGAAGTCGTAAGTGTCCGAACACCATAGTATTTCACGGTATGTTTTATTGTACTGCCTTTCCTCATGCCGAACATGATTATGCAGTCCGTCCTGAGCTCATCTCGACGTACCCTCGTCGAGCGGCTCTTTGGACTCGTCGGATATGAACAACAGTTCTCCTCTGACTGCTTCCACCCCTCACCGTATGGACAATGCCGAGGTGTTGTCTCAAAAGGCACCGGGCCAAGGGGAGGTGGTCCTGGGGGCGCCTCGCGGTGACTTCCCGGACCCTGGGTACCAAGGGAGCGAGGCTCCTACGGGCTTCGAGTTCGGGCCCCAGCCGAACACTGCGTCGGAACCTTCGATGGTTCCGGACTCCGGCAGGCGGTCCCCCATTAAGGGGGGCCAACCATCCGTGCCGATGTCCTCTGTCCAACCAAAGGCACCGGAGAACCTGCTGGAAGTGCTTCGCAGTGCTTCCATCGAAGAAGAGCACCATACTATCATGAGTGTGGTGGTCGAGAAGGTTCAGTCCGCCAAAAATGGACTAACCGAAGCTTGCGCTAGCCTCCTAACAGGCTTTGAGGTAAGCATTCAAAATATAAGAAAATATTACCGCATAGATAGTAGCCCCTGATGCTATGTTCGACGTTCGCGAAGAAAAGCCGAATAGAGTATCGAATGATAATTCAGGAGTCTAATTAGAGTATGTCTATGTGTATGTGCAGGCTTCACTGCTGGCTGCTGCCGCACGTACTGCGGAGGTCTCTGCGCTGAAGCAGGACCTGAAGCGATCCGAGGACGAGCTCGGCCTTACCAAGAGGCAGCTCGAAGAGAGCAAAGGTAAGATATACCCCTTTCTATATAGTTAAAAAGAAGTTCGGGTGTAAAGTAATAGGATCATCATGAATTTGTCAGGGGCCAGGACCGAGGTGGAGACCCTGAGGAAGGCGTTGTCCGAGGCCGAAGACAAAGCAGCCAAAGAACGCATTGAACGGGAGAAGCAAGAAGCCCGAGTAGGAAAGGTGCAGCAAGAGCTCGAGGCTCTCGCCAAAAAGCACGAGTCCTTGGAGCTTGACTCTAAGACGCGAGAGTCCGATCTCGCGCAGGCGCTTGAAAGCGTCCGGAGCGCCAAGGCCAAAGCCCACAAGGCCCTCCAGGAGATTGACGCGGTGAAGAAAATAGTAGCGGGTAAGGCATTCTTCATGCAAAGCAAGCACGTGAAGGAGACTTCCCTTTTTCTTACCCGAGTTCGGAGCTCTCTAGGAGCATTTGCAGATCTTCCCTGCAGTGTACTGGATGCCGCGGAGTTTTACCGAGATGAGGAGGGAAGCTCAACGAAGAAGTTGTTCTAGTCTCAATATACTGGGACCGAACACCCCGTGCCCTTGAGCGACCAGCTGAAGCAGTTGGTCGAGCTTCACAAGGCGGCTGAACAAGCCATGAGGGGCCTTATAGTCCGGATGTGGCATGGCGAGCCCCTATCCGGTAGCTACTTTGGTCTGGTGAGGCGGCCTATGGAAGCCTGCCCATGGCTTGAAGCCATCAAGCGCTCCATCTGCATCGAGGGTGCACGCAGGGCTTTTGCCCGGGCGAAGGTCCACTGGGCGAAGCTGGACGCCGTGGAGCTGGTGAAGCAGGGACCTCCGGAGGGCAAGGAGCATCGCTGCCACGAGAATTACTATGAGAGTGTCCTGAAGGGTTCCCGCTTAGTGGCAGATAAGTGTGCCAAGGATGTAATTTTTGAATGAACATGATCATGTGATCCTGTAATATGAAACAAGTTCGTTTGCACCATGCGACGCTTTCTTAATTTAAAATATTACCTTCTGTGCAACCGTTTATAGAATCTGAGAGTTGGCCAGTCGTTGGCTTCTACCCCCATGTAACTAGTACCGGGGTGTTCGGGGTAAATCTGAACACTCTTTACCCCAATTTTGGGTCCTTCAAGGGAGGTGTTCAACGGAACGAACCAGGCAATCGGACTATAATGCTTTATCACTCTCACTTAGCCATAGAAGTCTATGATTTTAAATTTTTGGCGAAGCCCCTGGTATTCGGAGGGCCGAATTTGGGGCGCTATACACGCCTAAGCCGGACAAGGCCGACTCCTCGCCCGAAGCGGAAAAAGTCTTTAAGGACTTGAGACCTCTCGAACAGCAACCAGTCTCTCGCCTTATCATGACAGTCAGTTTTTGGCTTTCTCTACCGAGGTGCTCATCCGGAAGAACCGGGACACAATCGCAGTAGTTCTCCCACCGCTACCTAAGCTGATATAGCGGAACGTAAGGTACCAAAGCATGGGAGACGGGCAACCCAACATTTGACCAAAGACATGATTCAGAGCTGATGCATATAATGCTATAAGTTCGGGGTGCCGCACTATCGAAAGTGTTCGGACTCCTTGCGCCGTATTATGGGGTAAACGAGAGCCCCTGGCATACTGACCGTACCTGAACGTGCGGGTGCGGATTGTCATAAATGGACATATAAGAGAAATAAAAAAACTTAAATAACGCAATGACAGATTAATGATATGCATTGTTATTTGGATAATACATCGAAGCATAGACTGGTACAAGTAGTGCAATAAGCATAAAGTAGGACAATTCAAAATGTCCTATCTCAGGGCAAGCTACGCATAAATATTGAAAAGCGGGTATATCAAGTATTACTAGAGACCACCTGGCGGTTCCTGTGTTCATCTTAGCTTCTTGCGGCCTTGGTTGTTGCTTCCGGAATGTGTCCGGCAATCCTATGCCGGAAAGGGCTTCCAAAGAGTTAGGCCCTAAAAGAGGAAAGGAATGTCAAAGGTATACATCCCCTAGTGTGGTTAAGCCACAACGCGGGGCGTGTCCTGATTGTGCCCCCGCCTATGTCCACGGTATTTTCAATGCGTAGTTATGTACACGCGGCACGGATTTCGTCGCTTCACTGGGACTGGGACGGGGGCCAGATTGCTAGGCGAGCTCTGATCGTGCCAGGCGATCCTGTTGCAGCTTGTTCCAGACTCGCTTGAAGGTGTCCAGGGGCTGTGACGCCGAATGAGTGGTTTGCCTGAACATGCTACTTTGTGCCTTTGTTGCAAGGGCCGCACTGTGCTTTTCCGTACGGAGCGAGCGTTCTGTGTTTCCATTTACTGTTATTACCCCGCGAGGTCCTGGCATCTTGAGCTTAGGGTATGCATAATGTGGCACTGCATTGAATTTTGCAAATGTTGTCCGTCCGAGCAGTGCATGATAGCCACTGCGAAACGGGACGATGTCGAAGATTAACTCTTCGCTTTGGAAGTTATCCGGTGATCCAAAGACCACTTCCAGTGTGATTGAGCCTGTGCAATGGGCCTCTACACCTGGGATGATGCCTTTAAAGGTGGTTTTGCTGGCTTTGATCCTCGAGGGATCGATACCCATTTTTCGCACTATATCCTGATAAAGCAGGTTCAGGATGCTACCGCCGTCCATAAGGACTCGGGTGAGGTGAAATCCATCAATGATGGGGTCTAGGACCAGTGCGGTGGATCCGCCATGACGGATGCTAGCGGGGTGGTCCCTGCGATCAAAGGTGATCGGACAAGCAGACCATGGGTTGAACTTTGGGGCGACGGGCTCCATCGCATAGACGTCCCTTAGTGCATGCTTCTGCTCCCTCTTGGGAATGTGGGTTGCGTATATCATGTTCACCGTCTTCACTTGAGGGGGAAACCCCTTCTGTCCTCCTGTGTTCGGTGACCGGGGCTCCTCCTCGTCATCGCTATGCAGCCCCTTGTCCTTGTTCTCAGCATTTAACTTGCCGGCCTGCTTGAACACCCAGCATTCTGTGTTGGTGTGATTGGCTGGCTTGTCGGGGGTGCCGTGGATTTGACACGAGCGATCCAGTATGCGATACAGACTGGATGGAGCCGAAGTATTTCTTTTAAATGGCTTTTTCCGCTGACCGGATCTAGAGCCTCTGAATCCGGCATTGACTGCCGTATCTTCGGTGTTATCGCCATTATTGCGGCGCTTTGGTCTATTATGACGCTGCCTACCATTAACATCTTTGGTATCCGAGGTATCCAGATTCCTCGATGTGTTGTTGCTGCGAGCCATCCAGCTATCCTCGCCCGCGCAAAAGCGGGGCATGAGTGTCGTGAGGGCTGCCATAGATTTCGGCTTCTCCTGGCCGAGGTGGCGGGCGAGCCACTCGTCGCGGATGTTATGCTTGAATGCGGCTAGGGCCTCTACATCCGGACAGTCTACAATTTGTTTTTTCTTAGTCAGGAACCGTGTCCAAAATTGTCTGGCCGATTCCCCTGGCTGCTGGGTTATGTGGCTCATGTCATCAGCATCCGGTGGCCGCACATAAGTGCCCTGGAAGTTGTCAAGAAATGCGTCTTCTAGATCCTCCCAACTGCCGACGGAATCTGCTGGCAAGCTATTCAGCCAATGCCGAGCTGGTCCTTTGAGTTTTAGTGGGAGGTACTTGATGGCATGTAGATCATCACCGCGAGCCATGTGGATGTGAAGGAAGAAATACTCAATCCATACAGCGGATCTGTTGTGCCATCGTATGATTCGATATTTATGGGTTTGAAACCCTTCGAGAATTCATGATTCATAACTTCATCAGTGAAGCATAGGGGGTGTGCAGCACCTCTGTGCCGGGCTATATCCCGACGTAGTTCGTATGAGTCTTGTGTGTTGTATTCGGCCCGGCCGGCTTTACTCTTGGTGTATCCGACACGACGATCATCGTCCCGTGTGGGCGCACGTGCCCGCGTCCCGTATATTGACCTTGCGATTTTTGCCTTACTGTCCAAGATGTCTCGCAGGTCCTCTGTGTTGCCCCGGGCCTTAGTTTTTTTGACTGAGTGGCGATGGGGTGCGGTCTGAACATTAGGCTGAAATGCCTCTCTGGCTCGGCCGCATAGTGGCCGGTCAGCCGCATCGTACATTGGTGAATGAGGTTTCAATGCTTCCTCCTCGAGGTGAGGTAGCAACCTGCATTTTGGGTAACTTTTGGATGGGCGCTCGAGTTCATGCTCCTTGGCCGGAAGGACTTCGGTCCACCTGTCTGCTAGCAAGTCTTGATCGGCTTGAAGTTGTTGCTGTTTTTTCTTCAGGCTATTTTCCATGGCCATAAGCCGGCGCTTGAAGTGCTCTTGCTTGAGGGGGTCCTCAGGAACGATAAACTCGTCATCGCCGAGGCTCGCCTCGTCTTCGGAGAGAGGCATGTAATTGTCCTCCTCCGGTTCTCCGTTTGCTGCCTGCTCTGTAGGGCTAGCTTATTCGTCCTCTAGCTCTATATCATGCTGGAGGGGATTGTTGTTGTCTTCGGCGCTATCCGGAGTGTTATTATCTCCTGTGCCGGTATCACTGCTCTTGCTGTGGCGGGACTAACAGCGGCGCCGCTGACGTCGGCGCTTGGGTTGCTTCTTGGAGGGGTCATCCTCTGCTGTCTCGTCGCCATTGCCTTCTTTGGGGGTGTCCACCATGTATATATCATATGATGAGGTGGCGGTCCAGCGCCCTGAGGGCGGTGGTTCTTGTTCGTCTCCGGCTTCGTCGTCCATACCGTCGAAGTCTTCGGAGTTGAAGTCGAGCATGTCGGTTAAGTCGTCGACAGTGGCTACTAAGTGGGTGGTGGGTGGGCTGCGAATTTCTTCGTCGTCCGCATCCCATTCTAGACGGACATAGTTCGGCCAAGGTTCTCCTGACAGGGAGAGAGACCTTAATGAATTTAGCACATCTCCGAAAGGTGAGTGATGAAAGATGTCCGCGGAGGTGAACTCCATGATCGGCGCCCAGTCGGACTCGACGGGCATGGAAGTGAGCGGCTCGGAGTCCGTGGCTGAAGATGAATCTAGTGGTTCGGCGACACGGCTTTCGTAAGGGGTGAAGTCAGTATCTGGGTCTATCACAACTGAGAGTGCGGCCTCCATGGCGGGGTCTATCCCTCCGCTCTCGGATGGCGCGATTTGCTCCGGATTAAAGGTCGGAGTAGCTGCGGATGCGATCTACCGAACACTGTCCGATGGTAGAGTTACGTCTTGCTCGTCGCGACTGTGCGGCGCGTCCGGCATGGGCTCGAATCTGTCAAAGATCAAGTCTCCGCGGATGTCGGTCGTGTAGTTCAAGTTGCCAAATCTGACCTGATGGCCAGGGGCGTAGCTTTCGATCTGCTCCAGATGGCCAAGCGAATTGGCCCGCAGTGCGAAGCTGCCGAATACGAAGATCTGTCCGGGGAGGAACGCCTCACCCAGGACCGCATCGCTAGCGATGATCGAAGGAGCCATCAAGCCTTATGGTGACAACACAGTGGAACTCTCAATGAAAGCACCAATGTCGGTGTCAAAACCGGTGGATCTCGGGTAGGGGGTCTCGAACTGTGCATCTAAGGCGGATGGTAACAGGAGGAGGGGACACGATGTTTACCCAGGTTCGGGCCCTCTTGATGGAGGTAATGCCCTACGTCCTGCTTGATTGTTCTTGATGATATGAGTATTACAAGAGTTGATCTACCACGAGATCAAAGAGGCTAAACCCTAGAAGCTAGCATATGGTATGATTGTATGTTGTCCTACGGACTAAAACCCTCCGGTTTATATAGGCACCGGAGGGGGCTATGGTTACACAAGGTCGGTTACAAAGTAGGAGATATACATATCCGTATTGCCTAGCTTGCCTTCCACGCCAAGTAGAGTCCCATCCGGACACGGGATGAAGTCTTCAATCTCGTATCTTCATAGTCCAATAGTCCGGCCAAAGGATATAGTCCGGCTGTCCGGAGACCCCCTAATCCAGGACTCCCTCAACGAAAATTGTGCTTGGGTCCGTCCCTGCAACGCTGAAAAATCTGAGAGATTGAGCTCTGGCTCGCAGCCCGCCCCGCGCACGTCACCTCACCGGGTCCTCAGTGCCTTCCTCTTCTTGCGGAAAGATCAGCGGCATGACAGTGAACGCGATTATGAGCCGTATTCTCCCCTTAAACTAACCCACAGGGGATCTCCGGAGCTTGGCTACGGGTGGCCTCACCGGCCGGCCTTCTTTCGCGTGACTCGCTTGCGCATTAAAGGGAGGCTCCTGAGCACCGCGCCTCAGGAGCTCTTACTGACTCTCCAGCCCTCACCCCCTGGCCTTGACCACGGCATCGTGACCTGGCATACTAGCGGCGGCTAAGCTTGCATGCCTGCAGGTCGACTCTAGAGGATCCCCGGGTACCGAGCTCGAATTCGCCCTATAGTGAGTCGTATTACAATTCACTGGCCGTCGTTTTACAAGCCGGCGGGAGCCTCACCTAGTAACACTACCGCTGAAGCGAGAATCAGATGTTATACAAGGAACCACCTCGGGCTCGACAAGATATGTCACATATTCGCGTTAGCACTACGTCGCAATGGGAATTTTCGGTTTGGGCAGACCTGCTCTGGCAATGCCGCCTTCCATTTCTACGTTCGGGACGCTGTTTGCACGCCAAAGGGGACCTC